>NC_137212.1:10098786-10501286 GCF_949987685.1 Ammodytes marinus
TGCCCCATTGCAGTCCAAATCCTAGATCATCAAACACGGGGCTGAGTAGTTACCGTGGCACCGCACCAGAGAGAGAGAGAGAGAGAGAGAGAGAGAGAGAGAGAAAACACTGAGGATTTTCACAGTCCAGATAAGTGAGAGTGGAGGGAAGATAAATGGTGAACGATTGTGTAAAAGGCGACTCCCCTCTTGCTGCTCTTAACAATACGAGAATACAGATAACGGACAGATCCATGACCGTAGAGATTCTTGGGTTACTTCTTCTGTGAAAGGGGGCCGTGTAAGGGGTTACGCTGAGTTTACAGGGTGTGTTTCTGCATGCTAACCCTGTGTATGGGGCCCTTAACATTTCTGAAGGAGCATTTGCACTTCCTACAAACAGAAATCTGACCCGGGAGGTGTCCTCATTTTTTTTGGTGTGAGATTCAGGGATTTTCAAGGAACCTCTCTCTCTCTCTCTCTCTCTCTCTCTCTCTCTCTCTCTTCTGTCTCACATCTGTTTCTTTCTTTCTTACCGGTCTGTTTTATTCCCAGTGGGTATTTGGCTAGCACATCTCTGGGTGATTTGGCTAAAAGAGTTGGATCAAAGCTGTAATTGGCTGCATTACAGATGCTAAAGGGTAATGATGGAATAGTTACTGGAGAATGGAAGCCCTTCTGTAATAAACAATGGGGGAGTGTTCCACGAATACAATCAATATTGCGTTGTTCCCCTACTGATATTGAGGCTGATTTTCAACCCCAGGACCTGTTGGGCTTTGATTGTTGCAGCCATCCCATATTGTGCTGTTACCCTGTGACTGTTTAACAAGACAATGCGATTATGATTTGTTTGTGTTTTTTTCTGGAATGGACCACAGATTAAGACTCATTTCAAATGTACCGTCGTTATGATGATAAGATTAATTTAATGGATCACACCCTTTAATCCGTAGCAGTCCTATCAGAGTAATCTGTTGTCCATCTCTATCATGTCTTAAAAGGAATGAATACATCTGATACCCGCAAGGACTACAATATTTCCACGTGATAACTAGCTCTTTCTTGAACCTAATTTGACCTTCTCAAGTTCATGTTCAATAAACTTTTGATCTCATCTTTTGAGCCAACATGGATTTCTTGGGAGTGCTCTGAAGATTAGAACATCTACAAAGCTATGACAACAGGGGAATTTTTTTTTCTAGTGATGGAGATTGTTTGATACAACTGAAAGCTCTGGAACAGCTATAAAATGGACCTTTCTGGTGGGATTGTTTTGGCTAATTCTTAGATGCTGTGTTTCTAGTATTCCATCCTTCAGAAATGACTTGACTAGCACTCATTATCCCCGTTTTGTAGGAGAAGGCGAGGATGATGATTACATTTGACACGAATAGTGACTTAATTTCCCGGTTTCAAGGCTGTCACACCCAATAAAACATTGGAAGTGTAGAACCCACAAAAACACTGTACCGATGTTATTTTCCTCCTCCGGTTTAAGAACGACTTTTGGAAGTTGTGTAGCACGTTTATGTCGGATTTAATAAGGTTTTATTGCCGTATTGATTGTGAGTGCCAATAATGTTTTATCTATTGGAAACAAAGATTGATCATAAATCTATCGTAGGCATGCCAACTACGTATTCTGCCGAAAAGCCGAAAGAGTCTTTAACTTTTTAGTACTAAGCAGAAGTGGTCCGTCCAGCTGGATGGCTGTGATGGCTCTGGTTATGAGGGTTGTCTTTCTACAGCTCTTTTTTTAATGCAGAGAAAAGTTGAAGGTCCTTCATGTTGCAAATATATTTTCTTGACGTATAAGAACCTTTGCTTTGCAGCACATCCTGGTACTTTTTTTAATAGCCTCCATAGAAGGAATATGTTTTTATTATCCTGAAAACAAGAGAAATGGTCTTCCGACTGAGCTTTAATGGCACTCCAGAACTTTCAGTATTTTTCCCGTGTGTGTGTGTGTGTGTTGCTGCAGCAGCTGGCTGTCTCTCTCTCTCTCAGACTGACAGGCCTAAGCTCTCCCCTGCTGGGTTGAGGATGAAAGCAGATTCTCTCCGATCTGTTTTTCTCTCCTTTCTCCTCGCCGCCTTGTGTAACCAGAATCCTCAGCTTTCATATGAAGCCTGCAGGATGGTTTGCACCCCGGAGTCCTGCAGAAAGCAAAGACATACCAAAACACAGGCAGGCTGACAACTAAGTAGATACACTGACATATCTGAAATATAGTATAGTTTCTCCTTTAAGGAAAGTGGCAGTAACTATTTAACCAAACCGATTTTTTAGAAATGTTTCTTACTGTTTCTGGTCATTTTGTACCGATACCAAATCCGTTCTTTCCCGAATATTGTTTCTTCAGCGTCACATACTGTATTGACAAAGATCCACTCAACAATAACTTAATTGAAATACACACTGTTTTAAATTTAGGAAAACCTTTTGATGTTGGCATTTTTATAGTATCCAATCAAAGAACGGGTAAAACGATGCTGACGGACTGAGAAAACACTCAATGACAGTTTTCTGTTTTTCAGTCATAGTTGGTGGTCATAAAGTGTATTCATACACAGCCCTAAAAGTCCACGTTACAATATTGCGTAAATGAAGGCTGTCTGTGATCATATTTCTCAGAATGAATAATGTATTGTTTGTGGAGCTTATTTCAGTTGTCTTGACTTTGAAAAAGTTTTCCTATGAGGCCACACACAAACACACACACACACACACACACACACACACACACACACACACACACACAATGACTGAGTGAGTGAGTGAGTTATACCTCCCACCTGGATGTAGGGAGAAGGAGGGGAAATGGATGGGCTGATGGCTCCATGGAGGGGGATAGGTGGTCAGAAAGCTCAGTACCCTGCTGGGGCTCTTACAGCTCAAGGCGAGGGGGAGGGTGTCAGCTGGGGTTGATGTGAGAAGAGAATATATGGCAGAAGTGAGTCCATTGACTTCCCAAAGTATGTAGTGTTGTTGACAACAACTTTCTTAATTGGTTTAAGACTAATTTTCACCCATCTTTTCTCTGCCATGAATATCTTTTTCTTGTGTAAATCTGGTGCCACCAACAATGCAACTTGAATGGTGCGAGGCAAATCAGTGCGACATTGGTGGTGTGTTTAGAAGTGACTAATGTAGCCCAGAGTCGCTGTATCTAGCTACAGAGTTATTTTCTAACTCCTCTCTCTCTCCCAAATATTTTTCATTTTCAAAATAGTATAGTCTTCAGCCCCAAACCAACGCTGGCTCAAGTGACTTCACACAGCTCCCTCTGGAGCCACAAAAGGCTTTATAGGACTTTTTCACATAATGCAGTATAGTACTCCGAAACATCTGTATACAGACTTTGATGTTTAATCAATGGATTAGTTTGGATTACCTAATAATAATATAATGATGCCTGATCAATTCTCAGTGCAACAGACACATTTCAGTTGGTACCAAATGAAACAAAAACAGTCATAACCCTGCTTGAGTGATGGCAAAAAAGATTTACTAGAATTGAATTGCACTGACAACACACAGAGAGTGAGAGACAGAGAGAGAGAGAGATAGAGTGGCGGGACAAAGGGAGTCCACAGCTGGCCTGAGAAGCTGAGACACTCCTTGATTGGGAAGCACAAGTGTGAGAGGCACCCTAATGCAATAATCCCTTTCAGGCCTGTGTGTGTTGGTGTGTGTACTCGTGTGTATTTTTAAGTCTTGCTATAGAGGAAAAAAGGCTGAGTCTCGATGTAGTGACATTTTTAGGGAGTATCAGTGCGAGCCAGGGAGTGAAGTGAAGTCTGCAGTGGTCTAGCTAGCAGACAGCACTGATGGAGTAGAGGGATGTTTATGGGGGTTGGAGGGGGTCATCTTGCTTTAATTGTCTGAGGAGTCTGGCCGACTCTTTTGGGCCTGGAATGTGTGTGACCTCCTCTCTCGTTCCTTCACACTCCCTCGCTCTCTCGCTCCCTCTCTGTGTCTCTCGCTCTGTCAAGGCGGACCCGGGCGGCTCGTGGGAAGATTCCGCGTCCAGACTGCGGAGTGTTCGAAACGGAGCCAAATATCACAAGAGCTCAGTCACAGTCTCCGCTCGTTTCACTCTCTCTCCCCTCGATTACATTTTTGTCTGACTGCCTGACCCCTTTGATACTCTGTGTGTGTGGCGCTGTGTTGGTGCTCACGTGCACATGTATTCACACACTGCAAAAGTGCGTGCGTGTGCGTGCGTACATGGGAGCATGTTTGACAGGGATGTGACAATGGTGGACCAATGGAAGTGTTATTTTGTATCGATCAGAATTGTCTTGTGCAACTATATTAGTGTTTAGTTTGTTCTGTTTTTGACTTGATTGCCAATGTAGCACTTAGTTATGCTGCTCTTTAGAAAGTGTTATCTTAAAAAAGATCATTTGTATCCTGATGTGTCCTGATTTCTGTGGAAGAATTCATGCTCACTTATGTGTGAGTAAATACAGTCTTAATAAAGGGAGTCCATTTGTAAGTTTAACAACTGCCATCATAAAGCGGATTCAGCTCCTTGTCCAGCTCTTTGTTGCTCCCTTCTGAGAGCTCTTACTCGTGCAGCAGAACTCAGTTAACAAGCTGAATCTTTTATATTTCTTTTATTTTACGAGCTGAACACAACTCCAGGTAGAGGGAGCGAGTGATTCCGATCCAGGCAACATTTTCCCGCCCAGGGCCTGCTGAGAGCCGAGAGCTGCCTGTAGTCTATTGAGCGTGGCAGACGCAGCATCCCAACCCCGTCCACTTCAAACAGGCCTGATGGTTTTAATGCAATGGAAACATTTGTTGGGTCACAGCACTGAAAGCCTGTCTTCCCTTATCCTACAACGCCAAATGGTTTCCTCATGTCGTCTGCTTTTTATTAGACTTACAGTAGACCCACATTCACACAGGCTTATGATATTAAACCCGGGCGTACGTCCCTGTATGGCACACAAGCTTACACAGACCTACACACACACACACACACACACACACACACACACACACGCCGATATTTTACACCTGCAAACATGCTGGCATGCAAAAATCACATATGTTTGCAATACGCCATGGAGGGACAAGGTCACGGTAATAAAAGAAACATTGTGCTCGTGTTAATATCGTTGTGTAGTTATTGAGACGTACTGTACATGCACGCTGTATATTAAACCACCATAATAGACTTTATATGATAGAACTGGCGTGGGTGCACTGGGGCAAATGCACAGCAAGATTGGAGACCTCTGCGTAATTGGTGAGGAAACGCTGTGCCGAGGTGTTGGTCTGATGGATGAGGAGAGAAGCGACGTGACGTTCAGAGCCTCTCTCTCTCCACCACAATGAGGCTTTCACTCCACTCATGTTGAACTCTATCCTTGTTAAAACAGCCCTGATGGAGAGCTGTGTATTTGCTTTTAGAAGGTGGGACTTTCTAAGGGAGTGCCAGGGATCTCTTTTTTAATTAAGTGGCCTCAGCAATATGAGAGTGCGTGTGTGTGCGTGTGTGCGTGTGTGTGTGTGTGTGTGTGTGTGTGTGTGTGTGTGTGTGTGTGTGTGTGTGTGTGTGTGTGTGTGTGTGTGTGTGTGTGTGTGTGTGTGTGTGTGTGTGTGTGTGTGTGTGTGTGTGTGTGTGTGTGTGTGTGTGTGTGTGTGTGTGTGTGTGTGTGTGTGTGTGTGTGTGTGTGTGTAACCTGAGGGGAGGCCCTGTCTGTGACCTGCAGTGATAGCGGCGGTTTGTTTTCATTCTAAACTTGCCCCAGCGTTACTGGTTTTGCACCCTATTTGACCTCAGCCTGACCTAGCCGTCACCTCTCACTGACACCACGCTCAATGCCAGGGCCAGGCTTTTTTAAAATCCCCCCACCCTCCCCCCCCCCGCAGTGACACCTTACCGTTTGCCTTTTTGCCCTTCCCTCCATTCCATTTTGCTTCCCCACTCTCTTCACTTTCTTTCTCTCTTTGGCCCACCTCACAATCCCCATGTCCGCTTCCCATCACACATGTTGTGCACTTACCTGTTGTGCACTTCTACTGTAAATGTGTGCGTACAAGCAAGCATACGCACTCCCTCCCTCCCTCCCTCACTCACTCAATCAAAGTGAATGATTGTACATTTGTCATGACAGTTGCTATAAAAAGAGCCGCCCGCTAAACACTGCAGTCCTCTCATTATATCATCACACCGACCCACAGTAGGCAGCCAGCTCTCTGACTTCTCTGTCCCTTTTTTTCCCTTCTTCTTTCTCTGTATTCAACTTTCTCCTCTCTCTTGATGTTTTTATTTATCTTTCTGTTTAGAGGAAATGAAGGGACTGAAGAAAAGCTGGAGACAGAAGGAGAGGAAAAAAAAGATGTGGGTGGCGCTGTGGGAGTGAGAGGTGGGGACACGGGGAAGGGGAATCCCTGCGTCTCCCATTGTGGCTCCAGGGGGCAGGGCCCAGCTCAAGTGTTTGTTTACGTCTGTGGGCCAGAGGGGAGATTCGGTGGCCATGTTCAGCAGCTACATGAAAGGCCACCGAGCGCTCTAATGAGAGGTAATTACCACACACGCGTGTGTGTTTACGAGATTGCGAGGGGAGCGAGGGAGGAAAGAGAATGAATCGGCACGTTCTCTTCACCCTCCCCGTGTTTACTGCCCGTCTTCACACATCTTCAGTTTTTCACGGCGCAGCGGCTTGCCTCGTTGCTCTTCAAACCAGCGCAACCTCAAAGTATAGAGCTGGCAGATTGGCGACTGTCACGGCTTGTTTTATTCTTTGAGATGTCCAGCTGTAGACTTGTGTGACATGCCCGTAACGTGGCTGGTAGGATTAGAAAACATACCAGATCCAAATTCACAAACTCAAAACAGAATAGATGCTACTCTAAGAAGGTGGGGGATTATCTTCCAGGTGGCTGGAGAATAAGAGGCTCAGGTCGTTGCTACACAGACAATATTTGTCAGTAGGACAGATCCTATTTCTGATGATAATACGAATGTGAAATCACAAAGGTTGTGCTTGCATCTTAGCTGAGCTGATTTCTTTGAGCTGTGATGTCCTCATGTCATGGGGGCGTGCGTGGGCAAACCATGATGAGCTCTTAAATGGCCTGGAACTGGAAATGTGACTGTTTTGTATTTACAGCCCATTTAGAGCTTTCCACTGGCATTCTCACACTCTGACCAGGGAAAACACCATCCTACGTGTACTGTACGCCTCAGCTGCTGAGAGCTCTCTCTGTGTGCTCCAGATAGTGTGTGTGTGTGTGTGTGTCTGTGTGTGTGTGAGTGTGCACAAGCTCTCGCCGCCCCCAAAATAGCATGCGCCCGTAATTACTGCTGCAAACACAGGTGTGGAAAGCCAGGCCTCCCTCCGCCCAAGTCCCAGACCCAGCGTCCAGCACACAGCACCCTGTGTGTTCCTGTTTGGGAGCACAGGAAGTCCAGCGTGTGTGTGTGTGTACGAGTGTGACTGCATGTGTGAGTATGTTTGTGCATCTGAGAGTGTGTGTGTCTGTGTGTGTGAGAGAGAGAGGGAGGGAAAGATAGAGTTTGTGTTTGTATATGAGTGAGTCCAGACCACACCCTTTGAAGTCAGCAGTGCAGTGTGTTGGGGTTTGGGCACGGACACACAGCCCCTCTACTGGCTGGCTGGAAACCCTACACCCCACATCAATCAGACCTGCCACTCATACATTATTCATATCCCAGACACAAACGCACGCTCACACTTAAGCACACACGTTCTCATCCTTACAGTGTTTCTATTTTGCTTTCCCATATCTCCAGTTGGCAACATAAGTGAAATGGGGTGGCCGGTGCTACTGTCAGGGGGTCAGCCGTAGAAACAAAGAGGGGGATGTGGAGTATTGAAGGTTTTTCGTTTTTCGTTTTGCAGGCCCTGCAAGGAGCTAGAGCGATTCTGAATTGTTGAAAAAGAAAAAAAAAATCCTCACATTGCTTATCAGTTGGCCTCACTTAACATTTTTCGTTGTAAAACGATTTGACCTTAACCCAATAAAAAAAGAAATGCATGTGTTCTGTGTTATGGCTTAAATAAAGCACACTTCTTCTCATTCAAATATTTGAAAGCAAGTCGGTTCGCTGCCATGTCTTTTTAGTCTCTGGAAAATGGATTGGCTCTGAACAGAAAAGCTATCTATCATCATGCAACTCTGTCAGTTTCTCTCTCTCCTCTATCCCTCTCTCTCTCTCTCTCTGCCTCAGCTGGTATTGTCTCGCATTCCCTCTCTCTCCAAGAAAACCCAAAATGAGCAGTTTCCATTCTACCGTTTTCCTTCTGACGTCCTCGTCGTGTGTCCCGGACATTCTCAGACCGCAGAGCAGATTCTCCTCCCCTTCACTCTTGCTCTCAGACGTCAGTCCAATGCTCAGGCAGAGTGAAATCAGAGCCTCAGAGTACAAGTTGTTATTGACCTCCCGCTGTGCCGCAAACAACAAGACAGATGTAGACGGAGACAGAAAGCGACAGAGAGGCTCACAGCTCTTCCAGGCCAGACCAGCTGACGGGAGCTGTGAGAAAGAAAGCCCCGTTTGACATGAGAATAAGCCTTTTGTAAACACTTGGAGCATTCAGTGTCACGCTACTGACACCCCAAAGTGATATATTGCCACATCTTCAGAGACACACATTTTGAATTAAAGGTGAAGTCAACGATTCTGGTGAATGCTTGTTGAATGTTTTTTTTTTTTTCATAATCAGTGAATATCTCCTCACCATCTGCTACCTGTCTGTTTTGTGTGCAGAAAAACACTGTGCTAATACACAGCCTAGGCTCTGTAAACAAGCATGTTGCTAGCTATGTCCGGCCCCCTTTGTTTACATCCCCTTTTACGGAGCCTTGGCTGTGTATTATAACCTGTTCTCTTTTTCAGCCCATACACATTATGGACAGGTAAAAGACTGTGAGGAGATATTCACTGATTTTCGACAAAGTGATTTTGCCAACAAGCAATCTGCAAAAAATCGCTGACTCCACCTTTAAGAGCACAGGATTTTTAAGAGGATTTTAATATTTCGGAGCACAAACTGTAGATCCATGACATCTGTTTGGCTTTACTGGACAAAGCTGTGTGCTCATTAAATTTCCAGAGCTGTTTTATATTCATATGAGATCACTGTTGAATTATTGATTAGGGGAAAAGTGCGAGGTGGGTGCATTATGTATTTGTCACTGAGGAAGGGTGTATCCTGCTTTAAAAAAAAATAAAAAATAACGGCAGCAGATTTCTGGTCTGCTGCTCCGTCTGCATCTTCTCCCTCTCCACGTCTTTCTCGCTTTAAATCTCATTGTGCTGAAGCCAAATGGAAAGTGACCCTTGGCAGCCAGCGTCACATTAAACACAGTGGGTCACTGTCGGGAGAAACATGCTGGAAGCTTTTTTCGCCCAAAACGCACTGGCGAATTTAGTCGGACTGCGTTTGTACTATTTCACCAAGCAGTTGTGTACAGCTCTGGCAAAGTCACGCTGTGGTACGCCCAGAGACTCGGGAGAGCAGGGGGAAAGCTGGAGAGTTTTTCACAAGGACAAAAATATCACTTCTGACAAACTAGCCCAGGCGCAATTTAAAAAGAAAATAAAAAAAATCCTGGAAACAGACACAAAGCCCATTGTTGGTGGAGGTTAACTGGTCGTCGTGACGGCAATAGGTCGGGTTTAAAAACTGTTGCGTTATAGCCTGGGGGGCATCTTTTTTTGAGGTGAGGAATATTGTGTGTGTGTGTGTGTGTGTGTGTGTGTGTGTGTGTGTGTGTGTGTGTGTGTGTGTGTGTGTGTGTGTGTGTGTGTGTGTGTGTGTGTGTGTGTGTGTGTGTGTGTGTGTGTGTGTGTGTGTGTGTGTGTGTGTGTGTGTGTGTGTGTGTGTGTGTGTGTGTGTGTGTGTGTGTGTGTGTGTGTGTGTGTGGCCGCTCGGGCAGGATATGAGGAAACATCTGAGGAGCTCACTGGATATTTGTCCGCATTAACTTGGATCGTTTAGTTTAAACAGAAACTGAGCCGGGTTCAGGTCTAGTTCGCGCGGTGTGTGTGCTCGGCATGTGTTTACCTTGTTTACTGACATATTAAAGAACATTGTATTTTGCATCTCAGACAATTCATTAAAGTAAAATGATCAATAATAAGCATATAGTGTATGTAATCATGTGTAAGCAGTTTGTTGTGGATACCTCCAGTAGTCTGAATCCTCTCTCTCCTCTGGGCAGGGAATGGCTGAGGCTTACTGTAGCTAACACACACACACACACACACACACACACACACACTCACACTCACAGGAAGCCTACAAGGCATCAATACCCCTTTCAAAGATCCACAGATGGTCCTGTGTTAGATTGTTAGTGTGTTCAGATGGGTCAGATATGAGAAACCACGGCTCCCAGGTTGTTGTATATTTACTCATGGAGGAGAGACTCCCAAGACTCATCCCTTGTTCTTATTACTGGGCATTACTTCGAGTTATAAAGAGATTATGGCCGATTGAGCGCAGATTAAGTCTAAAAACCTGACCTATTGTGTTTCATAGAGCAATGCTGTGAGAAGCTGAGAAGTTATTAACATGTTATCCGTGTCCCATTCTTGTCTATTTTCACAACCGCTGCTTACCAGATCCTTTTTCCGAGCATGAAGGGGATTTTGGTGGTTTTTGTAGCTTGGCCCAGACTTCTCAGAATATTTTTTTTTTAATCACTTCTTAGGTAGTACAATTCCCTTAGCTTTTTTTTGGCAAAAAAAAAACACATCATTATTGGTGGGAAGATGTTTGATCAAAAATAATATATTTTCTCGACAAAATGTCATAAACGGTCAGTGTGCTGTCTATGTTGATATATGGCCAGAAATGTAGTTTCCTGATTCACACAGACCAATCCAGGTTAGAGATGTAATAATACAACTATCAAACACCATTACTGTAATGGCATGTCATCAATCAATCAATCAATCAATCAATCAATCAATCAATCAGAAGGGATGAACGTATCCTTATGAAATCTTCCTCCTCTGTCTCAAACCACACTTAAGGGCACAGTTAAAGTTTCAGTTGTTACAAGAAATCATGATATTTGTTTGTTTGTTTGTTTGTTTGTTTATTTTTTATTTATTTTTCTAAATGTACCAAATACTAAAATGTGGGGCCTTTCTCCCCCACACCCCCTTCAGCCTCAGAAAAAAAGTAGAAGAGTAATGTTATTTTTCTTGTAAACCCAAAAGGTTTACCATTTTTACCAATACTACAATTCCACATTCACATAGGCGAGACATATCCCTTTAGAGTGGGCACTTTCCGACCATTATCAATCTTAACATCTGCTCTTTCACAGTTGTGGGAAACTGTGTTCAGTTCAACGCTCCCCCTGCAGTAGCTGGGGCTTTGGGACAGTGCAGAAATAACAGCCAACAGCCATTTCAAAAACAATATAGGTTACACTGAATATTAAAAACAAAAAAAATTATGGCATATTTATCTAAACATTTTACCAAAAAATGATATTCCCATGTTTCAGAATAAGGTTAATAAGCTTATTTTCTCCTTTGCATTTAGTAGTCAGCATATAATTTAATTTTTTTAAGTCAGTGTTTTTTCATGGGAATGCACTGATGGCAGTGGCTGATTGTTTGCATGTTTACAATTCTCGGCGCGGCAGAGTGATGGGAAGCCCCTGTTCACCTGTTGTATCCCAGCTATTAGCTTGCCACGGACTGAAATAAATGTTGCGAATTAGCCCCGTGATGCGACCTCGCCGCATTCGCTGCTGACCCCATCCATCTTCATTACGCTTCAATTATTGGCTAACGTTGTAATTGCTGTGCCTCCTCGGTATGCATGAGAAAAAACCCTGGCATGTTGACCACGTCCCGAGCTCCGGCCATAATTCACCGGAGTGGCCTCCTCGAACCCGACCACTGCCAGTCAGTCCATCCTAAAACCCAGGCCAGGGCCAGAGTGGAAAAGGTTAAAGGGGCCTTCGGTTGAGGGAGGGGAATACAAGAGGTCATGGCTCCGGTGAGAAGCACCGCTGGAGTCCACTCCCAGAATGCCCTGCTAAAAGTCTGTCTCTGCCCGGGCCGCGCTGTGAATCATGGGAAAAAAAACATGATAGACGTTTAATCATGTCCAATGAGGTGGAAACCAGCCTGCCTTGAGTCTGCACTGACAAGCGATTATTGATGTGTTGTGCGGAGAGCAGGAGAGTAGAAGACATTTTGTGGTGAGACACATTTTGTGCGATTCTCTCTGCATGCAAGCTGTTTGACCACTGACGGCATGTTGGGAAAAATGTACTACTGTCAGCTCCTTAGTTACAACACACAGAAACACACAAACAAAATAGTGTCTAATAGAGTTAGAGATGATTATTTTTGTCTGACATTGAATATCTCATCTTACCATGTGGCCTTCAGTTACATCATCGTGATCCCGCAGTCTGTTATCATTCCTCTGCCCAGCTCCTTTTACAGTAGAGAGACTAGGAGCAAAGCAACAGGCCATTAACAATCTTTTCTCATGGAAGGCGTTTTAGATAATGTAATGAGATGTTAATTCCTTTGTGCAGTGCTGTTGAATTGAAATATTGTGTTTTTTTAATTTAATTTGATAATGAACTGACATTTGTAATCTATAGGGTCACAGTACGTCAGTTGGGTGGAGATATGAAGACTTGTAGGCCCTGCTATGAGGCTATTCCCATAATGCAACTTAATAACATATTATATTAGATCATCCCTGTCTCCTAAATGCCCACTGTTGTCCATTTCACAAATGCAAAGCGGAGGTGAAATACAAACAAACACAAGATTTGACTACTTTTTCAAACTTTGGAAAGCTGTCTCCTGAGCCAGAGTCAACATTACACATTGTTTTTATTGTCAAGTTGTACTCCTCATGACTAGACTTCATGTTTAAGATTGGTGGAGTACTTGTGGGAAAATGTGTATATCTTGGGTGAAATAACCCTTGTTAACTCCAGAACAGTTCTATTCTAAGAAGAAACATACGTACACATATTTGATAATTGAGGTGCATTTGTGACTAATTGCTCATGTCCAATATCACATCACACTCCCTGGCTTCATGGACACAATAAATAAAATGTAACTTATATGTTACTTTTTCCTTTTTCATCTCTCCTGTCTGCTGTCATCTCTAGTACAATAGGCTTTTATCGCTGCATATGCTGGCTTTCTAAGTGAAGACAGGTGTACGTGTACATTTGTGTGTGTGTGTGTGTGGAAGAAAGAGACAGAGAGAACCACTGTTTCTGAAATCGTGCACAATAGAAATGCTCTTCACTGAGCGTGTGTGTGTGTGTGTGTTGCGTGGTAGTGCAGTGTTGAGTGGCATGTCGAAGCCTCTAGCAGAATCCAGAGTGCTGAAAGCCAAGCAGTGAGTTGTGACGGGTTTGCAGCTCATCTTTAACCGAGGGCCTTGTGTTTGTCTGCCTGAGTATTAGCACCCTTCTGTCTGCTCTGCTACACTCCACTTTGCCACAGA
The DNA here is from genome assembly GCF_949987685.1 of Ammodytes marinus. Taxonomy (NCBI): domain Eukaryota; kingdom Metazoa; phylum Chordata; class Actinopteri; order Uranoscopiformes; family Ammodytidae; genus Ammodytes; species Ammodytes marinus. The sequence continues at coordinate 10,112,265 of NC_137212.1, forward strand.
CAGAACTGATGACAAGCCGCCTGCAGCAAAGCATGTCGACACACATTCAACAATTACCTGAGAGCACACAAACGTCTCTGGCTGTCTTTGCTTCACAGCTCCAGGTACCACCCACTGGTCTGGACACTGTGTACGTTTGACTTTCTCTTGTTTATTGTATTTTTATTTTTTATTTCAAGCCACTTGAAAATGAAAACCGACAAACCAGGAATGAACAAATGCATTCAGTACATGAAGTGCCCTCATAAGTAATGACCTCTGCAATCCAATAGAACGAGCAATTTCTATTTTCCATTTTTCATTATGTAAGTCATTCCATACAATCTAACACACCTGTAAGCCATATTGGAGAAACACAACATGTTGTGCTCCACCATATGTAAATTCAGCCACCAGACTGGTTTTAATTTAATTTTTTCTACTGTGTTTTAAAACCATATCACATCATATCATCGCATAACTATGATGAAAAAAACCCAGCATATCCGTTTACTTATGTCATGTCTGTAAAACGCTTGATGCTGATGCTCGTCTGTCAGGTTTGGGATGCACACACCTGTCCTGTCTTTTGATAAGACTTTCCAAAAAAATCCAACTGGATACCTCCTGAGGTTGACTTAGTAAAAGTAGTACATCAAAATATAAAGGTAGAAAAAATTGTTAAAAAAAGTTGCATGTCTCTAAGTTCAATTGAAGTCTTATTTTTACCAAAAGAGGCCAACATGGCTACCCATAATAATATTTCAGAAGAGCCAATAGTCCAAAAGTACATTTTGTTTATCAGAATTTAGTTCCTGTTGTCATTCCCCCTTTGTATGGAGTCCCAACCCCTAAGGGCAAAGCACTAGTCGTGCATTCCTGACCTTCTCCAAACTATTTAACTTTGTCAACTGTTGGATTAGATGTGGGATGGTAATTAGACGGTAAATTATAGTATAACAAAGTCAAGTGGCTATTGTCTGACTGACTGTATGGACATATTTTTTTTCAGTGAAGATGGCGTGCATAGAAGGGCCTTTGTAGTTGAAGGCCTCGCGCGTGACACACGTATGAAGTGTGTCCGGTGTGTTTGTTCCTCCCCTGTGACTCCATTTTCCGATTTCTGAGTGTGAGCGCCTGGGAATGTGTGTTAGCATGTGCCAGTGTGTAACACAAACCACCATCTGTCGTCTCTCTGTCACTCTTTCTGTCAGAGGGTAGAGGTTACTGCAGATCCTCTTCTCTCTGTCTCTTGACTTCTGCGGAGTCTTCTGTCTATCCTCCGGTCTGAGGTGAAGACGTGCGCGTTAGTATCAGACGCCGACATGGCCCACGTCTGCCATTTGTTGTCGCATGTGCTGGCTTCGACCCCACCGTGAAATTCCGGCTCCTGCAGAATCGTTAGGGTTATAGTGACAGGTCAGAGGTCAAACTCACATTTTTAAAAGGACAGTAGTTTGTTTGGTTGACTCTCTCCTCACATGTCAGAGTGAAGGTGGGTGCGGCTGAGTGAGAGTAGTCACCATCTTGCGTTGTTATTTGACTGGTGTACATTAGGCAGTTGTCATAATAATATTGCTGCAATATGCAGGAAAATTTTCCAAGTGTCTCAGTGTGTATTATAATAACATATAGCATAGGATCAGTGGGCTCATAAATCAGCATGATACAAGATATGGGGATGATACATTTGGTTGGAGGAACACTCTCCAAACTCCCCAGTCACCCACAGTGTCTTCATAAAGCACCACTGGTAGCTTAGAAAGTCTCATGTTTTTTTAATCTGGTTTCTTTGACAAACGACAGGGCATCTTTATACATTTGGCGTCTTTGCTTTAATTTGCTTTTTCAAGGACACATTAACTGATATTTTACTACACATTTTGAGCTGCAGCCGGTGCCAAAACGATTTAGATTAGCGCATTTCTAATAAAAGTCTAAAACGCATGGTTTTATAACTTTTATTTAACCAATATCATTCCGTTTGTTGCTGTTCAACAGTTGTTGAAACTGGCAGATGGTATCCACAACATGGTGCAAGAGTTCTGGTCAGAATTAACAAGGTATTATAGCTGAGGGATGAATGACTCCTATACTCCCTCTAACAGAAATAAACTGCCAGCATAAATTCCCATGGTCAGTCTCCCGTATCAGATGGTTTGAAGTGTTCCATTAATTTTGCATCTATAATACCGCTTGGCAACTCCTTGTAAGGGGGCCAAACTGAAGAAAAAGAGTCTGGCAGAGCGTCTTAACAACCTGGCAAAACACTTCCAGGCAGACTAGCGAGAGAGAATGACACCGTTTGTAACGTGATGTTTCACAGCTGGTCAGGGACAGGTGTGTGTGTGTGTGTGTGTGTGTGTGTGTGTGTGTGTGTGTGTGTGTGTGTGTGTGTGTGTGTGTGTGTGTGTGTGTGTGTGTGTGTGTGTGTGTGTGTGTGTGTGTGTGTGTGTGTGTGTGTGTGTGTGTGTGTGTGTGTGTGTGTGTGTGTGTGTGTGTGTGTGTGTGTGTGTGTGTGTGTGTGTGTGTGTGTGTGTGTGTGTGTTGTGACCAGCAGGATCTCTGGCCAAGGGGTCGGGGTCATAAATCAGTCGAGGTAATCTCTATAGCGATGAAGCTGGCTCCAGGGTCGCTAGGCTGGTGTCAACTTTGAAGAGTAATGTTTCTCTGCGCTGGCCATTGACTAACCTGCCTATGTTCCCATACAAGATACACACACACACACACACACTGGACCATGCAGGAACATGGAACCTAATGCCATATGTTATATGAGATGATGGTCGAGAGGGAATTCTTTAAACACAGGTGGGAAAGAAAAGAAAAGAGATAGCGGCCTTCTTGAATTCACTCCTTTTTAACAAGTGTTCAGGATTAATAGGTGGAAGGTCCAGCGGAGATGACGCGTAATGGATTGGTGATGTGTAATAATGTACCTACTCTTTTGAAGTATCATCCTCGGCGCATGCCAGGGGTCTGAAAAAGGAGGGTTAGTTCATGGCGGCGATGGCAGCCGTCTACTCAGCCGTGATTTGTGCTTGTGTCTGGTCAGATCGTGTTCGGAGGGATTCTCACTGCTCTAGTAAATCATCTCTAGCCCTCCTCCTTAAAATGGAACAACATACCATTCTCCTCTTTTTTGTCAATTTGTCTTCGGCTTTCATTCTGACCTCCCTCGTTTTCTGGCCCTTGCTCCGCTTTATATTGTCTCTCTCCCCTCTGTCAGTCTTAACTCTATCTGGATTGTTTTTTCTTTTTCTTTTTCTTTTTTTCACGTCTCGTCTGTCGATGCGCCCTCCTCTCCCACCCCTCTGTCGGTGCCGAGGCCCCACACTCACTGACAGACAGAGAGACGGTGAGAGCAGCTCTGTCACAGAGCCCATTGGCACACAGTGGCCCCAGCTCCGACACCGATGAGGTGATAAATGACTTAATGAGGCTCGTTACATACTCATCCACTGTGGCAGATTGTTGCTTGTTTGTCAAAGAGCTTCCACTGGTCCTTTCAGTGAAACTTCTTGATTGGTGTGACACCAACACTACGCTACATGGATGGGATTTAGAAGTGTCATTTTATGATTTACCAGTAATATTATTTTTTGCATTTCTTCAAGTAATGTGACGATCACTTTTACAAACATGTTTTGCCTTAGAAAATGAACTTGGATCCGTAAAGTCACATTTGAGAATCATGTCCATTAGTTATATTTTTCGTATGATTTAGCTGCTAATGTGAAGCGTCTTTGAGCATTGGGAAAAGCACTATATATATTTAATGTATTATTATTATTAGACAACAGAACATACCTGTAGAGGTGTATAGTACTTTGAGACAGGATCTTAAAACTCTCAGACATCTGGTATGTTATCAGAATTACACCAGTCAAGTTCAGAAACAATATACTTGGAAATTCCCAGGACCCGGACACAAAAATATATACCAGGATTTTGACTTTTATACCCACTACAAAGTCCTGTATCACATTTTTTTTAATTTCGTCTTTCTGCCCTTTCCTCTTAAGACACTATGTATGTGCATCTCTCTTCTCCATAGTGTGATGGATTTAGTGCTGCCATGCTCAATTTGACCCACCGGTCCATACCGACAGCTCAGAGCCCTTCTTTATGGCTCTGCGAAACCCCGGGTTGTGGTGGTGCGCTGGTGAACTGGCTCCTCCTGAAACTCTGGGCCTGGGAGAAGAAAGGGCCTGCTGTGTGTGTGAGCAGGAAGCTCAGAGGAGGTGGAGCAGAGAGGGAAGGGGAGGGGAGAGCGACCTGGGTGTTCCATGAGAGTGGACCTCTCTGCTGTTATGCTTTCTAATTCCCCTCAGCGCAGCACAGCAGGGGGGAAGAGCAAGAAGAAGGAGCAAAAGTGGGGGGTCGGAGGAAGATGAGGGTGAAGGAATCATGTTTTCACACCGAAGGGAAGCAGGCGGGTGGGCCGAGGGAGTGTCTCAGGGTATGTCAGTGTGCGTCAGTGGCTTTGTCCCGGCCCTTAAGACTGAAAGCCACTGAAGGTTGTGATGCGTAAAGTGAAGATAGTGACAAAATGATGCAGGAAACAGACCAGTTTATTACAAGCTGGGTCTTATTGGTCATTTCATATCTCATAAACTATTAATGACATTGTACATAGCAACTTTTTATGATCTTTGGACACGGCGACAATGCTTAAGAACTTGGACAGGTCGAGAAACACAAGTGGACCTAAAATCAGACAGGTTTTGAACAAAGTTTCCCAAAGGAAAGTTTTTATTACCCAAATTGTACGTGGTAAACCTCCATTCCTGTTTTAAGGATGGCTTTGTCCTTCAAATTATTCCTAATGCGTTTCGAAGTTGTTTTGCACAGTCCTTCACCCGGCCACATGCACATAGGCAGCAAGTGACCATTAAATGTGACCATCTAGAGCAATTTGGGGTTCAATGTCTTGCTCAAGTGCAAAGCTTAGGGACACCTGGGACAGTTCAATTATAATCTCTTCTTCTGTTCGCATGTGCATTAACAGCCACAATTTAATTTAAAACAGCAACTGTATCAGAATGAAAATCATATGCATCATTAGAATAAAAAAAAATAAAAGATTGTAAGGACCCACACAGAAACAGACTTGGTCCATATTCTGATCAGTTGTGACACCCAAATAATTTTTACTAACTCGTATAAAATCAATTGTAATCTGCGTCCCTTGATGTAGTATATTGATGCACTCCGATTAACATACATCGTAGACTCACACACAGCCTCCCGCTCATGTCTGGTTCTAATATACTGTCATTTAGCTCTAAGTCTGGAACAGATTCACATGAAGGGCTCGGGTCTTCTTCTGTTCTCCCCACTCCCAACCTCCTCCTGTCCTTCCGGGTGTGGCCCTGCTCCCCCTAGCCTGGCCTTTAGCCCCTGACTCTACCTCCCTGACGGCCACTGCTCACTGAGCTTCAACCTCCATAACCTCCAAACGCCCCATCATCTGGTTCTGCTTGCCCATCGCGCACCCTCCCCAAGGCCACAGGAAATAGCTTGAGAGTATGTGGGCCCGTTTCCCTGGGGGGTTGGAATTAACAGGTGCACCAGTGTTTGTCTCAACTTTTCCCCATTACCACTGGATAATGGTAATAATAAACATGGCGAGGCCAGGTGGGGCGCTGGCATGTGGCTCTGACCTCGATCTTTCAGGTTTTGACGATTTGACTCACTTCAGCCATTGTTTCACGTTTCTCTTAAAACTCCATGCAGTATATCAGTAAAGGAACTAATTGACTAAACTGTACGTACTTCTACTTTCTTAGGGTTTAGGGGGTTAAATATTTTACCTGGAAAATAAAACTGAGAAGGACACAGTCTTGGGTCACTGGATGTATTGCTTAAAGGACCTTGTCCAAATTGAAAAATTGAGAATTTTCAATAAAAAGTCAATTAGTTATAGCCATTTTTAAACCAGATTTTATTTCCCTGGATAGACACAATTTGGCTTACATCCCGCTGCAGATACACAATGATTGGATTCATTATATTAGCTCTTATTATGGATATGAGTATAGGAAAATGCAAATGACCTGTGCCTGATAAATTTTAAAGTTGAGTGTGTATACATGGCATTTTTGTTTTCAGTTTATGTATTAGCATTAGCTTTTTAGACAAATAAACCATAACATTCCCACATTTTATTTTCCTTCGTAAAATTAAAAAACTGCCACGGTGGCATTGTGCTTCCAGGTGATCTTTTTAACAAGGCAGATGTTGCATGAGGTGCCACTGGGTGGCAAACCACAGTGTTGTAAAGTGATAGCTCTGTTTGCATCCAAGAGCTATTGGTGATGTCAGAAGTTTCAGTTTCGCCAAAGCCCCTCTCTCTTCTAATTGGGAGCCATTTTCCCCAGCCGCCATTATAGCAGGTAGATCTGCCATCTTGTTCTCATATTACCCGGGATCCCCCTTAAGTGAGTCATCAGATTGGGTAATAGCAGGAGAGAGGCAGTTTAATGGCGTTCAGGGTCGTCTTGGAGGGTCGAAGGTGCGAGGTCAAATGTTGCCATAATCCCAGGCTCGGGGTGCAGTTCATAAATAAGAGCTCAACAGCTATGAGAGGCGGAGGGGGGTAACTGATTTTGAAGGGAGGAGGCATATTTCATCTGGAGAGGAAGCACAGTTGACAACCATCCAACTAACCACAGTTGGATTAGCACCTCTTGTGTGGGAGATGGTGAGATGCAGTAACGTTGCAGACTTTCAGAGATTAAAGATGATGGGAAGAATAAAATGATTCCCACAAGAGATGCTACGGGCTCTTTTTGTCTTAGACAGGTGGCTTTTCAGTTTCCCGGAAACTAGTCTGCTGATTGTTTGAGGAAGGCAGGAGTATATTTTATTGTTTGCGCTCCATTTTGTTTTACAACGGATAATGTGTTTTTTTTGCAACCAGTAACATGAGACTCAGTCTTGCTGGGAGAATGAACAGATGAGAATGAGTGACTAAGAAAAGAAAATAAACAGTTGGAAAATAATTGGAACAGAAAAAAAGGAAGGAAAGCTGTAAGGACAGATCTTGTGAGTGAAAGATTTCCGAAACTCTGTCTACATTCAGTGCTGCTGCGTTTTTGCAACCAGCCATCTCCCTAAGGGCTAACATGTCAGTGATTGGACTGTTCGTGTCTCATTGGCCTTTTATTACCTTACACCACACAACTAACGATTCAATCTCGGCGCTCGCTTCCAGACAACAAATGACGTTCCGATGAGGTCACATTCTCGTGCTTGTTTTCATTGATAAACATGTTTTGATTGGCAGAACAATCTCGCAGACAGACTGAGACCTGCAGGATATCAGGAGCAAAGCGAGTGAGTGACTGTTTCCTGTATAGACAGGAAGTGAGGGCTTTTTATGAGGGCAGTGCATTGATTTCCTCACATGCCAGGTCTGGGAGCGCAAAGAAAAGAGACGCTTCCTGTTGAGAAGAATGCCACGCCAGCTATCTGACTCGCAGCAATCTCGAAACCATTGGTGTAAAGGTTGTGAAACTAACCTTGGACTGTTGCCCAGCGGGCTGCTTTCTCATCGACCTGCACCCCCAGGTTATAAAGAAAGAGAAAGCATTCGGTAAGAATAGAATGAAAAAGTTTGCTATTTCTGCTTGAACAGCAGACTAGGTGCTTGCCTTACAAGATAATCAACTGTCTGTCTTCTTTAGGTCTTAGACTAGTCAGACCTATAGTCGTGACAGTATGTGTGGTAGTTTTTACTCAATGTTTGTGATTTTGGTGTGTTTTACTAGGCTGGTCATTTATACATAAACAAGTCTGCAGGGATGTTAGGCAGCAAGGGCCTTTAGATCTCAGTCTTACCTAAGTCCTTCTCATGATATTTTCTTTATTTAGATTTCTTGTTGACTTTGTGTGTACATGGACAACTTGGTGCAGGAGTGACTAAGTGTACCATGATATCCACAGTATGTTTGCATCATCTCGTCAAGACTACTTGAAAAGAGGTCAGGTGGGCACTGCGGTGCAAACCTTTGTGTTTGGCCATTCAGAGCTGTTTTAAATGTTTTCCTCTTTAGACTTGATGTACGCTGCGTCGTACATACAGTACTAGTGTGTTGACCCTCCTCTGAGTATCCTCACGCTCGTAAGCAGGCCTATTTCCCAGCTGAATGAAAAACCAATATGTGTCTGTAACCCTAAAACACGTTTGCATAATGTCCACTGAGTCTCTTTGTTGATTCGGACAGCACTTGGCTCTCTGAACTTCCTGCAACCATCAAATCCATGAGTTCTTATCAACTTTTGGAATCTCTGTTTAATCTTATGTGTGTTGTTGGTTTTAGATCATTGATAAAGACCAATGCAGTGTATGTGTATTGGTAGGGTGATGGAGGCACTGTGCTGACTCTTCCAGTAAATCTGTCCAAGTTAATTTTTGACATTTGAGTTCGATCTATTACAGAGAGGAGATATGAAGGAAGTGAAGTAGCATTCCACTACATTAGGACGTCCTGTACCAAGTGTGTTCCTCTGGAGACCTCTTCCATCCACCCATCCTTCCCTCCCTCCCCCCTGCTCTCTTTACCTCATACTCTTCTCTCAACTCCTTTGCTCTTGTATCATCCTCTATTTCTTAACACCTCGCATCCTCCCCACCATTCCCATCTCCCTGCCCTGCTCCTCCCTTCTATCTCACTCTCCCTCACCTTCTTATCTGCGTACATCTCTCTCTCTCTCTCTCCCTCCCTCCCTTCCAATCTCTGTGTCTCTCCACCCATGGTTCAGGGCTCGAACCCATGTCGTCTTCCTCCTCCTCCTCCTCCTCCATGTTAGCCGGTGGTCTCTCACAAGGTCCCAGAAGGATTGATGGTATTCTCTCCCTCCTGATGGTCCAACAGGCCGGAATAGATGGCCTGACGCAATTCTCTCAATTTACCTCAGGGGAGGGAAGGAAATAAGCCAAAATAAGAATAATAACGGACAGCCACCCCCACATGCACACAAATACAGTTAATGTACAAATCAACTGTAAGAGGAACTCTGTCTGGATCATCTGTTGGGCTTTATTCCAAAAAAAGAAAAAGAACAAAAAATACCAAAAAGATTACTCAACAACAATGTCACTCTGTATGTGGTGATTGGCTGTTTACATTCTCCGAGCTCCTCACAATCCCCTCCCATCCCTCAGGTCAGGGGTGAGGGGTCAGAGGGGAAAGGCGAGGTTTCGGGCTGTCTCTCCCCAGAGGAGAGGAGAGCTGGTGTTGGAGGTCCCCTTTGCCCAGCCCCTCAGTTTAGTCTGAGAGGAGAGAAGCCTCCTCCTCCTCCTCCTCCTCCCCCCTCCGGCACATCTGGCTGCCCCCTGAACGCTCATTTGGAGGGAAAACAAGAATGTTTTTATTTCCCAGGAGAGAAGAAGAACTCTGGAGTGAAACCACAGAGTTAAAACACAGAGAGGCATCCTGGGCCCTCACACAGCCTGCCGCTGGGCTAGGCTGGGCTGGGATAGCGAGCAGTTTCTCTGCTCTTTCTCTCTCCTGCTACCCTTTCAGTCTCCCTTCACGCGCTCTTCCCTTTGTTTATTTCCTCTGTTTTCTTTCTTCATCTTCATTCATTAGTTTTTTTTCTCATGTTCATGTAGACACCTATGAATAACCCCGTCTGCTAAAACTCAAGTTCACATACGACTTATTGTGTATGAATTTAAACATCATTAACAATTGCTCGTACAGTACGTCTCTCTAAAAACATGCCCCTATGTTAACTGTGCTTGGTTTTTAAGTATATGAGGGCTTTGATTTTCGTATGTCTAGGGAATGTATTGATATCATGTTTAGGTAACACTTTATAATAACTATCCGTTGTAACTCGTTAATAGATCATTAGTAAACTCTTAATTAAGGATTATTAATGATGTGTTAAGTGTTTGTTAGCAGTTTGTTAAGGATTTATAACAGTGGTAGATAGTTAATAGCTTAATAATTGAATCAGTTCATCTGGGAGGTAATCCGAGATACCGACGAGGCTGAAATAGGCTATAGACTATATACAGTGCATGGGCAACTGAGGGCAGCCCCATTTTCAAATATTTTTAAATAAACTCAATACACACTGTGCATGCCATGGACTTGAACGTGACGTGATCAGTTAATCTCGGATTACCTCCCAGATGAACTGATTCAATTATTAAGCTATTAACTATCTACCATTGTTATAAATCCTTAACAAACTGCTAACAAACACTTAACAAATCATTAATAATCATTAATTAAGAGTTTACTAATGATCTATTAACGAGTTACAACGGATAGTTATTATAAAGTGTTACCCATGTTTATTAAAAGATTATGGAATTGGTGAAATAATCAAAAAGGCAATATATTTTTTTAAAGATATTCTTTGGCCAATTTTGCTTTATTGGATAGATTTGTAGAGACAGAGGTGAAATGGGGTAGAGAGGGGAAGACATGCAGAGAACTGACCCGGGCGGGATTTGAACCCGGGTCTGCTGCGGGGCCTGGGCCAAGTCAAAAAGGCAATATTGACTTATCTAAATTGATATGTTTGAGAGGTAGACTGCATGATGACAGAAAGATTAGACATCCTTTCGTATTTTGGTTTCCCATCAAAAAGTGCTTTGCTTTGTTTCAGCTGTGGCCAAATGCAATCAAAAGCCAATTTCTTAAATTTAGAAGCAGCTCGCCAATCTCCTCCCTCCCTCAGAAACGCAAGTCTGTGGAACCTCTCTGACGGTCTTAACACATGTGCAACACAACACATACACACATGCACCCATGCATACACAGCTGTGCTCTATTACAGCAATGTACAGTAGCCATCGCTCCACCCCTCGCCTTGAGCCCTCTCTGTGACTGTTATTGGAAATGTAGCGCTGCTACGGGAGCAAGCTCATGGCGGATTTATATGACACAGGTGCACGCTCTGGAAAGCACACTCATATGCGTGCACAATCTCACACACACACACCAGGCGGCACGCGAGTGGACCGACCCGCAAAGACTAGATCTAATGTCAGCCACTTAATGTCTACACCACTCACAAGACACAACACACTTCAGACACACACACACACACAGACGCGCATACACACACATGTGCGCGCTATGTGTCTGAACTGCTTAGAGCTGTATCCAAACCAGGCTGAAAGTATCACCCAGCTCCTCTTATTTCTGCCGACCCATTTAACCTCATCTGATTCTGATTTTTGACTTTGCGCATTGAACATGACAAAAATGTCTTTAATTTTAACTCAATATATTTTCCTTCTTGCCCCTCGATGTCTAGATCGCTCCTTTTGTTCTGGGAATATGCCAGGCATTTCCTCCGTGCGTTATCCCAGTTTTCCAATAAGAGGGAGGCCTGAGGTATGTGCTGGGCGGGCCGCGCTTGCTTTTCTCTCTGGCGTTCCTTGATGGCCTAACGGAGGCAGGAATATCGGGGATACGGTTTCCCTCTGGAAAACAGACAAAGACATTCCTAGGAGGAACGGCTCGAGTGCCTACACGGCAGTAATGTCTGCTTGAAATGCTAGCCACGTAGACTAAACCAGAGTACATGTGGATCTCACTGGGTTTAAGATCTGGAAGTAGCACATTAGTACCAGTTAAAACACCCCAAGTTTCTTTAGCAAATAAATTAAATTTGACTTAATTCAAATGCTGAATTTCCTAACTATCTTCTTAGTACCACAAATATCTACAGTATATCTGCTATAGGGGGAAATAAATCTTCCTCCCGGGGTATGACTGTTTAGACATAATGTGGATCTCAAGCTGAAAAATGTGAAACCTTTGACCCAAAGAGATTGCTGCTGTACAACCACATGTGGTAATATAGTGTTAGACATATGTATCTCGTCAGCCCATCCTTTCTGATGTTCATCCTACTATATTGAAGAGCAGAGGGCAGGGAGGCTCCCTACGTGCCACATGGTACTGATTCAGCCTGTTAGTGTCTATTGCCTCTTTAATGAACAGGCAGGTTTTGTGTGTGTGTGTGTGTGTGTGTGTGTGTGTGTGTGTGTGTGTGTGTGTGTGTGTGTGTGTGTGTGTGTGTGTGTGTGTGTGTGTGTGTGTGTGTGTGTGTGTGTGTGTGTGTGTGTGTGTGTGTGTGTGTGTGTGTGTGTGTGTGTGTGTGTGTGTGTGTCACAGGGTCAGGGTTATGTTGCTTGAGGATGTTTTAGGGTTGCCATCTGGATTTGAATACAGGACTTGTGGGCAGGACTGGTTGTTTGTACTCCTCGAATACAGCGGTAGAGTTTTGTACATCATAGATTAGTGGTAAGATTAGTTTTACAGCAGCGGCTACTGTAGATGCCCCACCACAATGAATACATGTTTAATGTATACTATAGAATTATGCAGGTTTGATCCTTGACCAGGAGTAGTAGCAGTGCAGTAGTGACTAAAAACATGTACCAAAAAAAAACTAAAATACTACCGAGTGACTGAGGCATCCACAGTACAGGCACATCATGTCATACTCTCTTGCTCTGACTGTAGTGTGCCATGTATTAACAATGGCAGACTTGTTTGTCTTCCAAAGTAAAGTATATAGACGCAATCATAATATAATGTTACAATAATATTTAATGGTACAATGCACTTCATCTCTCCCATGATACTTAAGCTCAAAACAAAGGCATGCAATCCTGCTGTCAAGATAAGTAATAGTAACAAGAAACACTAGCTCCAAATGCCACTTTCGCAGTAATAATTTTTTTATTCAGAACTTTCCTTTGCCAAATTGCTTTCTCACAAATCAACTGTTGAAATCATCAACATAGATGTTATTCAATCATGTGTTGCTGACATTGTCAGTCTTGCCTGATAATTGTTTCAGCCGTAGGCTCTTTGTGTGGTTGTGCATCCCTTAAGCAACTATCATGGTTAATTCAAGTATGGAAAATTATTTATTGGAGCCTTTTAACATGAAGGCAGCCACCACTTTAGCTGTTGGTTGTCACCACACCTTGATGATGTCATAAACACAGGTGTTTCTCAGTTCCTTTTGGGTTGGGTGTTTTTTTTCCGATGCTTATCTGTAGATGCCTGTTTTGGATCCTTTTAAAAAAAAATTTAAATAGCTCTGTGGGTGTGCACTTGAGCAAGAGAAAGACAGCGTAGAATACTGTAGATGCTTATCGGTGTGGCCTAATCACTACCATGTGCTTTTATGGTCCTTTTTTTAAAAGTTGAGGCTGTTAGAATCCCAGCAATTAGCCTCCCTGACATTTTGCACATGGCCCCTCATGTTCATCACATAAACTGTCCCACTGAAAGAAGAGCCGGTCCAGTTCTGGACTCACAGGTCGTGTCTTTTACAGCGCCTGGGGCTTTTACTGCCTCTGAGCTGGACCTTCTCACTCCGGTGGTCCACAAGCCTGGGAACCAAGCTCCCTACTCAGACACAGACACACACACACACACACATACACTGAGGGGGGGGGGGGGGGGGGAAGTTACTGGAGATCATATTTCCTTTGTTCAAAATAATCTCCTTTCATTTTTATTTTGGTAGAAGGCAGCCGCTGATTGTGGGTTTCTGTTTAATTTGGCGTGGATTATTATTTTGCCTAATTGGCTTTTAACGAGGTTTTAACTCAAGTGTGTAAAGAAGCCGGTCTGGTTCTATACCACCCACCCGAAAGGTCCACTCAAGGTTAACCCCATCCAGATCTGCAGCTTCACTCCCCTGTTCTCCCTCCATCCCCATCCCTCTTTTACTTTCTTCTTCTCAAGCGTGCTGCAATGGCATGATGACAATTGAAAAATCCGGTTACCAATGCAGGTTGAACATGGTCTGTTACATAACTATAAAGTACCTTTTATTGGACGTTAGAAACAGTTAGTGAGTATACATTTCACACTCCAATACATGTTTCTTACACAAACATTTACTAGTTACTTTAGAGATCCAGATTATACATAAAAACATGTGATTTACAGATATCATGCAAGTTGTGAAAATTAGCTCCACCTCGACCAGCATTACATTTTTTGCTTACACATTAATGCACCAATAGTTATTATTTAATATACAGTATACAATAATATAACAGCCTGTAAAGGGCCATTTTGAATAATGAGGACTTGGCAATGTGAATGGTGATGCGTGTGCAGCTCCCCCTTTGCTTTACTGAGCTTTATATTGTTGCTCATTGTTATTTAGCTGTGTAGCCTTACCTTTACAGTTGTGGTTGACTCTCACCGCTCTCATAGTGCTGTCTTCGGCCACAGGCGGCAGCTGCATTGGGTCTTGCTTCATTGGCACATTACCACGGCCAACCATCGGTCTGTGGAGTAGTGTAAAAGCAGCAGGATCAAGTGTCGTGTCATGTCACCCATAAAAAACATGGCTTCATAGCTCCGTTTCTGCCCAAAACTCCATAGGGTACGTTTAAGTAAAGTAATATTTATTTTACCTTTGACCGCCACAATTCAACCATATGACAAATCACAGAACAAATGCATAGCATATTTTTTTGCATAGTGTACTATAAATCAATGAAATAAATGAAAAAATACTAAATGAAAAAAAATACTACAATAATAATATTTTTTTGGGGGGAGGGGGCTGTCAAAGCTATTCAAGTGAGCTGTGTACCTGTAATGTATTTTTTATGTGTCCACACCCTTGGAGACTATCCCTCTAGTTCAACCGCCACGTCATATTAATTTAGGGTCTTGCCATGTGCATAAATCCCAAGCAAATAAAGTCTGAATAGCTGCTCATGTTTCTTAGGTAAACCCACAGTTTATACGTGTCTCGTTCAATTAGAGTTGAAGTTTTGAACAGTGATGGTATTGTTTAATTTAATCTTTTTTTAAAGGAATGTCACAGAATGCTATTTTGAATTTGGTTATAATATTGTTGCGTCTTTATTTTCTTTAAAGGGCAGATTGAGATTAAACTGCTCAAAGATACCGTCAGCATCCAATGATTAGCAGAAATCTTGATATTTTTTTGTTCCTGGTGGAAGTGTGCCGGCAGATATGCTTGGCTTCCCCATATCAGTCGCTGATTTGGGAGAGTTGACTTTACATGACGACATCATTCTGATTGTGAAGTTAATGGAGGCTGCAAGTGCCAGTTATGGGTTGTAATGGAAAAGTCGTAGTTAGGGGTGATTTACAGCACACAAACAGAAACAAGAAAAACACGTAAGGACTACCAAGGGGGAAAGCTCAGTGTGTTGTCTGTGTTCTTGCATGCTTTTGTGTTTGATAAACTGCAACACATGCAGACAGATGAGAGAGCCTTTTATCACAGTTTACCGATACATAAAAAGGGAATTGTTGTCGTTGCATAAGTGCCTCACTCAAGCTGCTGCCTCCCTCTGAGTCTAAATTGTTATCTTATCAAAACAAAGGATTCTTTGAATATCTTTATTCAGGGGAACCACCCTCAGGCCAATTGTGTGTGTGATAGGAAGGAAAATATTTCCCACTAAGTCTCAACGAGTGTGCCTGGGGGAAATTCGAAACACTCCTGTCGTTTGTTCTGCATCGCGCTCCCTGCCAACTGTCGCTATCACACAGAAAGCGCTTTTGTTTCTTGTGAATTTTGGTGCATGTTTGCATCCATACAGCTAGGACGGGTTCCAGTTTATAAGTGGATGTAGTTTTTTATGTTTTGACATTTTTATGCTTGGGGAAGTGAAAGCGATTGAGAGTGAGTGATTTTTTTTTTTTTTTTTCATAATGCATACCTCAGATCACACTGGCTCTATTGTTCAGAGGCTGCTTTGCAAAGCTGAATTGTTTAACCCTGTCTACACTGTTAGTCTGACTTTATAGTTGTGTCTACAGTATTTTTTATTGTGTGTGCATGTTTGTGGTGTGTAGTGTGTGTGTGTGTGTGCAGGTGCATGTTTTCATAACTCAGAATGTTTATGCATGCTCATACAGCTGAAATGCTGGAAATGTGTGGCTGTATAGATGCCAGGGCCATAAGCCAGCAGCAGCAGATGAAATATTAAGTGGTTCCACTGATTTATGCAGCAAAACTGAGAGTTTGACAGAAGTTTTTTGTTTTTTTTACTTGACCGCGATGAGGAAACAATGAGGTTCCTGGCTAAAATGTATGTAACTAGTACACACATACCCACATGCACTGAACAACAGATGACCACCCATCTGTTTACTGCCAAGCCACTCACCTTTCCCTTTGGCTGCGTTTACTTTGAATTTTAACATCGGGATCTTTCAAAAAGTTTGAACCTGTTCCCTAACGTTCACCACGCCTCAGCAGGAGCTTCCCTTGGAACATAGATTGCCAGCTGCTCTGTTCCTTCGCTTCACAATTATTCTTATTCATTAAAATTCCAGCCCGGTATCTCAAAAAGTGATTTACGATCACGTTGAAAGACTCGGCAGTACATGATGTTCACCCAGCGCCAACAGTTCAGTGCCAGTGCAGGGGAATAAAAGTAAATGAAGGGTGTGGAGTTTTTCTGGTAGTGAATGGGGCGTGTAGCACAATCTGAATTATCATGCATTAGATTAACGCTCATGTCCTGTCACCAGGGCCGCTGCTACGCTTTTGGGTGCCCTAAGCAGAAATTGTCAGTGATGCCCCCCCACACCCCCCCCCCCCCAAAAAAAAAACACCCAGAAGCTCGCGTCCGCAGGGCGCGAGCGAAAAATTTTTGCCCTTGCAAGATCTCTGCGACTGCTTTTTGGCACATTTGCCAGCATTTACTAACAGAAAGAACAGCTTAACTTGTGAAAAAACTGCCTTTGCAAAGGAATGTCCCTATCCAGTCAGGTACACTGAATTTTCTACACGGATACATACAATTAATGGCAAAAACATATTAAGGAAGTCAGTGTTTCCCACAGGATTTTGGGGTATTGTTGGAGGGACCCTGTACCTTGTTGGGGGGTGGGTGGAATTTGTTTTACCTTTTTAAAGTAAAATGCATCAATCTGGTGCACTTTGTGAGGAAATTTTAGAGACTAGAGAGATATCAAATCCTGAGATGCAGAAGGAACATTATTTTTCTGATTTTTCTTAAACAGGTAGCACTCTTTACTCTGCAACTGTAAAAACAGTAGATTGGTCTGCAGACCCATGTTCTATGATGGAGGGGCCCATTTCAACAGATAAAGGGTGGATATGAACAATTTAGAATTCACACATATAAAGTTTATTTGTGTATGTGTGAGGGGGCCTTCAACCCCCTTAGACAGAGCTACTAATGCTGTTGTTTTTAACTTGCTTTTGTATTTCTCCCCTACTAGTTGAGGGGCCCATGATGATTTCTATCTTGTTACATTTCAATGAGTATTTATATTTAGGCTATTCCTTTTTGGACCCTGTTATTGACATCAGTGACTGAGCTCTTTGACTATGCAACATGAAAAGTTACTATCAGTATCTCTGGCTAAGGGCCCCCCTGAGCCCTTGGGCCCCTGGGCCTGTGCCCGGTGTGCCTGTGCAGTAATCCACCCCTGGATAGGTTACACAATTAAGAAAAAACAACGATGGGCCTGTTCATAACTAATTTATATATTGTTTGTAATGTAATGATTATCATGAACTTTAAAAAAAATATATATATTTTGGGGGGCCCCCGGACCATCTCTTTTTCCTTTTTAGTTAAAAAAAAAAAAAAAAAAAAAATATATATAATTTTTTTTTTTTGGGGTGCCCCCCCCAGGAACTTGGTGCCCTACGCAGTCTGCGTACTCTGCGTATAGGGAGCGGCGGCCCTGCCTGTCACAGACGAAACAATGCATTTGTATGTTTTTATTGTTTTTGTAATTCCAACCACATTCTCACTGAACACACCAAATCATAATCGTACCAAATCCGGCATTTTCTGTAAATCTAACATCAACACTGCTGATAACTTTGTAAACCATTTTGCTGATTCAGCACCCATTCACTTTAATTGTACAGAATGTGGTCAAACGTGTAGTGTTACAATACATTGAGCCACTGAGATGAAATGGATTATAACAGTGGTTAGAGATTATGTCTGATGTATTCAGGCCTCCAAAACCAAACAGGGGAAGACTAATAGGCCAACAAGGACAAAGAAATACAAATGGTTTCCCTGAGCAGAGAGATCAGGAAATAGACTTCATTTACATTACTCTGCCTTATGCACTGCACCTATTTCTATTGTAGGGAAAACCCTGACTTTCTTTTTTTGCAAACAAACAGGTTGGGCAGTTGTTCCACTCTCAACATCAGTTCTGCTTTCTCTGGAGGAAGTGGGTTGTCCTCTGAGATGAAGACTTCCTTTAGTGACTCCCACTGCAGCTCCACAGGAAGGGCTGGAGCAGAAGTGCAAGGGCAGAGTTAGTGCACCCTCAGGCAACATCACTGGGATTGGATCCATTTAGTTTGGTTGGTGTGTGGGGAGGGGGGGGGGGGGTTTGCAGAATGAGAGAAGATTGAGTGAGGGAAACTGAGAGGCAGAACGTGTGAGAGACGGATGAAGGAAAGAGAGGGAGGAAGTGAAAAGGAGGGAGCGATTCCTACTTACAGTTACTAAGAAAAAAAAAATAACTCAACAAGGGACCTGTAGTATCGCCTTAAAGCTGACCAAGAAATGACCCGCAATCATTGATGTGCTGATTCTCCTCCTTTCTTTACATCAAGTCATCGTAAAGTATGCAGGTGCATAATTAACTTTACCTCTGATGCTGTATGCTAGATATCTTACTTGTCACCATATTTCCAACAGGATTGCAGCTTATATCCTGCAATTCTCAGTCCATTCACAGATTCCAATTATTCTATTTTTGTTTGTTGTTAATGACAATATTATTTATCATAATTTTTTTGATAAATATAACTTAGACATTTATTGATTAAACAATTATACTCATTTGGCATTGTACAATAACATTATCATTGTTCAGACTGTGCTGTGAAGGCTTTATTTGTGTTGTTTATTGTCTTACATCTCAAATAAATTGTCTTCTCTTATTGACATATGTTTAGTCGTGCTGGCATCGCCCTATCTCAATCTGAACAACACAGAGTAGTTAACCTACACTCATGAATCAGTGTATGTTAGTCACTTGGTACCTGTCAAAAACCACACAAGGAGTGGGCAATATGCACACATTTTCAAGTCAAAAACAGACCATTTTATTGATAAAGCTGCTATAAGTCAACTCTACTGTACCATTTTAACTTTCCCTGTGTATTTCATAGGGTTAAAAGTGCACACTATGCGAACCCCTCTCTCTCTCTCTCTCTCTCTCTCTCTCTCTCTCTTTCTCTTTCAAATACCTTTGACACACTGATTGCCATATGTGAAGAATTTGCAAAGGTCAGCATAAACCACTGAAAATGGCCCAACTTCACCACTGCTTTATTATCCGTGTACCCCCTCTGGGTGTCTGTAGTCTTATTGTTCCACATTGTTCCACAGTTGAGGGTCCCCACTGAAAAGCTCCAGTACAAACACAATCTCCCTCACTCTCTCTCTCTCTCTCTCTCTCTCTTTCTTTTCATAGCCAGGGGTGAGGCATCTGTTTCCTTTGCTCAACATGTGGAGGCACAACTTTGAATATGCGCACACACATACACACACACTTCTGTTTACAATACTCTGGTCTTATCTCACACAATGGACACATTACAGGAACATTTCAAAAACACACACCTTTGAAGGGCTTACGGATCGTGTGTGAGGTTTACGTTCATTTGCTTTTTTTCAGTGTTATTTGGTGCTGTTTTTTTTTCTGTAAATGTCCTGACGTTATCATGTCAGTATCAATAGGGATGCCGCTCTCATCTGATGTGGTGTCCCTGCTGATGTGTGTGTGTGTGTGTGTGTGTGTGTGTGTGTGTGTGTGTGTGTGTGTGTGTGTGTGTGTGTGTGTGTGTGTGTGTGTGTGTGTGTGTGTGTGTGTGTGTGTGTGTGTGTGTGTGTGTGTGTGTGTGTGTGTGTGTGTGTGTGTGTGTGTGTGTGTGTGTGTGTGTGTGTGTGTGTCAGGATACTGTATGATGTAGTGAAGTTATGTTTGTTGCACTCTCTGTTTTTGTATGTTTGGCCTGATGTGTGTCAGTATGCATGTTGTTATTGGGTAGTAACAGAACATTTCTTATTGAAGGTATCAGAGAAAATAATACATTCATATTTATTTTTTGGACAAACTTGACTCATAAGATAAATAAGTGAGAAATTGTTTTAGAGTCAAAGCATTTTATACAACAATATAATATATTGGAATTTTTGTTTATTATTACTTTATTAGACAGCCATTTTTAACCAGTGTTATATCAGCCAGAGGACAGGGCTGGCAGCAGCAGCATCAGCATACAGCAGGTGATTGAAGATAGCTGATGTGAAAATATATTCCCACAGGAAACTTGGTGTGTGTCCGTGTGTTTCAGGAAATGGTCAGTGAGTGTGTGTGTGTGTTCATGGCTCCCTTTGCTCCTGCTGCGGTGGTCCGATAACGTTAATGGATCAATAGTCACTCAAAGAGATAGATAAAGAGGACGGAGGATGGATTTTTATCTCTTTTTAAAATATTATGTTGTGCCCATTGCATGTTTGGTGAAAATGATGAATGTGCAGTTTCCCAGCTGTCCCCAAAGACCCCGACCAGCTCTCAACCCTCACCTCTCTCACACTCTCTGATACTCATATACTTTATCAGTGTTGTCTCAGCATGAAGATAACTACTCCACAGATAGCACAAATATCTAATTAATTAAATATCTAAAAAACAAGGATTATTGGTAGGAAGCTGTGATATGGAATTCAGTTGAATTGTGGATGGGACTATGCTAGCTGTTTACAAAGCCGTAAATCAGTTAATTCTCAGGACCTTCTTATTGGGCTACTAAGATAGAGGTTTACTCTGATCCTAAATTGCCCCATGGGAAAATGTGTTTATTAAAAAAAGACTAGATTAAATTCAAAGGGAGCTAGTTTAAAAAAAAATCCAGAGTCAATTGTTTGCAGTGTAGGAACTGCCCTCCAAACTGTTGGTGTCAAACGTTTACTGCCCTGCATTCCCTCCCAGACTGCTTAATCAATCCAACATGGCCCTTGTTTTCGACGGCAGCCCGTGGAGGCCCCGTGGCCCCTGTGCTTCCATAAATACACTAACAGCTTTCTTAAATATGTGACAAAAGGCCATTAAAGTTTACAGGCTGGGGGAGGGGGGGGTTGCGTGCGCCCTGCTTTCACCAGGGGAGGAGTTAGTCTTCCACCTGCAGTGGAGAGAGGGGAGAGGACTGGGCTGCTTTAGTCATTCATGCACGCACATTGGTATCTCGTATGCACACACCTGCTGTTGATTGTCCAATTTGTATGCGACGTAGTGGCCGCAGGGGAGCAGAGAAACAGTAAACAGTCTGATACCATCTCAAATGAGATCACTGCGACTGGAAGCGTATTCTAAGCAAAGAGATGAAGCCCAGCCTGTCACACACACACACAAGCAAGCACATGCGCACGCACATGCGCACGCGACTGTGAAGAGAAAAGCAGGCATTGTCCTGACTGACAGAAGTAAAGCAGTGGGCTGTTCATGAACATTTACAGTGTAAACTGAGTCCTCTGGTTTCAGCCTGGGGGTCAGGGGTCATGAGCTTTTGGGTCAAAGTTCAAACTTTTAACCCTTTAAAGAAGTCTGGAAATTCAATTCACAGAGCTAGCTCTGCTTGACAGCTGTACAGTTGTCACGTCGCCCCCTTACATACCCTCCTTGCTTCTGGTTTCTCGCTTTAACCTTCCACATAAGGAAAAAGTGTAACTTTTTATTTTTATTAAATCTCTCCACTTAGCAAGTTTACATGTATTTGGGGAAAATCTATGTATTGTGTTAGTTCGACTGATAACAGACATTTAAAATACATGTAAACTTGTGAGTCTGAATGAAATAGATTTTTTCATTCTCAAGCTAACACATTTCACAGCTAATTCGACTGCCTATGTGATAGGGAGTCGAATTAGTCCTGCATGTATACAGTTGATCGGACACTAACTGGCCTAGGTGCTCTGAAGCTGAAACTGTGCAGCTGAAAGGGGGCATATATTCACCTATCGTAGCGGACTCTGACATACTAAGGTCAATAAACCTGTGCTTGTATACTGGGACAAAGACAGTAGTTCAATTAAATGGCCTGCACAAGCTATAAAAGTAGCTCGACTTAACTCTGCATGTAGCCATACTGATTCTCTGTCTCTTCCCTTTCGTTCACACAAAACCAACAAACATAGCTTGTCTTTTCATCTGCTCTGTCCATCTGATTTCCCATGGCATTTACTGTTTTATAGATTTCTGTGGAAAGACTAAAAATATGACAACTCCCACAGTTCAAACTGCATCTATCTCCTGGTATCAGACTTGCTGCCAATCACTGATAACAATACATCCCTAAAATGTGCTTCCTGTGTTGTGTATGGTGTTATCTCCACTTTCTTTAGGGCTCGAGTTCCCCTGATGAAAAAAACAAAAGTCAAAACCCCACTGATTCCTAAATAATAGAGACAATGAGGCGCAGTAGATGAGCCAACCAGCTTTGAGTTTGTGAAATTGTACTACATTACGATTTATTCGTTTCCCTTTTATCAATTGAATGCTTGATTTGTCCAGACCTGGGCGATATCTTAAAAGATAAAGATGTTAATTCCAGACAGTATAGATAAATGTCAGATGGATCTTTTCTTCAGGTTGGAAGTGTTATTATCACTCCTCCTAAGTTAATAGTGGTTTAAACTAACGCTGTTCCGATTGTTAGCCATTCTAATTAATGTTGCCAAAAGTGTTGACGAATTGATCACGCAAACAATTGTTTCTGCAGTAATGTAATTTGCAGTTTGACGCCCTGTTCAAGGTGCACAATACATTTATTTTCATATCGACTGTGCATATACTCCATCACTCTGCAGATTTCCAGGAAGTAATTGCTCGGATATGACATTCAGCAGGCAGTTTGTGGTCCACATTGAGAGATGTGTAAGTAAATCTGAACAGTCAGTGAGATGCAGCGTTCACGTCGCTCTCTTCTTCCTACCGATGTTTGTTGTTCTTCCTGCCTTTGCAAAGAGGGCAAAATAAATGAAGTGCTTTTCTGGCCAGGCATCACTCGTTCCTCTGCTATTGATACCCTGTCTCTGACAGACAAGGATGTGTGTGTGCGAGTCTGGGTTACAGTGCGTTAAATAAAGTCCGGTAAATGTGATGCGACTATTTTAATCACCTTTCACATCCTCTTTAGTTGCCTATTCATAACCCAGCCATGACAGATTAGCATGTAGCTACTATATTTAACTTACACATTATACTGGTGCCTGTGAATGTGTGTGTCTGTGTGTTCTTGTCCCCCCTTTCACCCAAAAATGGTAACACACCCTCAGCAAATGAGAGGGCTCCTTTGAGAAATGTGTTTCTCATGTTCTCACGGTGTAAAAATGACGCTATCACCCAGCTCCAAGAATCAGCAGCTCTGTCCACATTGCATGGCGCTGGTCCCAACTTGTGTGTCACTGTGTGTATGTGTGCATGCGTGGGTGATTTTTAGCTTGCTGTGTGTGTTTTAGGGTAAAATAGTGAATGACAGTCTTTATGGGACCCCTTCCTTTTCTCTAGTGACAACATGGAAAGATTGTTTTCTGAGGACTCACTGTTTATAGACCCAGAGGTCATAGTGAAGTTTGTGTGTGTGTGCGTCTGTGTGTGCGTGCGTGTGTGAATTTGTGGACTTCCCTGTGCATGTGGCTATGTTTAGATTTACAAACACTGATAATATCAAAGGAATAGGTGCAGGCTCAATAGATTGAAGGATCCAGTTTGAGGAATACAAAAGAATTTAGTTTTCTTGTACAACAGTTATTCTCAGTATATATTTGTCTCCATGGGTTTATGATCGGTAAGACATGATTGTGGTGCATCACTAAAGCAGGGTGTTGTTGTCAAAAGTGTGGTGCTGTCATATATGAGGCATAGCCAAAAGAACCTCCTCTTAGGTATTCATCAGCAGCCAGCAACAGATGTCTGTCTAGAGAGGACCAGCAGAAGAGCTGTTGTTAGCCAGGATGTCTGATGAAAACACTTATCGAATTAAAAATCATCCACAGGAAATCCAACAGAATGACATACTAATCATCAATGATTTTGCCAATAAAGTCCGCCTTTAGCTCTCTATCGGGTCTTTCACCAAAAGTCTGGTGAGAAGAAAGAAAGAAACGTTTCAAGGACTGCATTCTTTGCTCTGTCACTCTTGCTGCTTTAACAAAGCCCAGTTGTTGCGGTTGAATTCCAACAAGAAGAGAGATGTTCTTCCATTCACACAAGATCCAAAAAGTGTGTATACTTGCTGTTTACTTTACCAATCCCCTAAACAAACCTATCAATCCACGTGTGTCAATATAATGTAAAGACTTTGCCTCAGGCTGTAATGTTTTTTCATTTTTTTTAAATCTAATTTTCTGGTAACGCTCAATGTGCATGATTGCTTTAATGCTTTGTGCTTCCGCACAGGCGTTTTCACTCAGTCTGTCTGATTAGACCTCCGCTCAGGTTTGAGTACGGCAGTGTTTTACTGTGATTTATGTGAGGTCACCAAAGTCTGTTGGCTGATAAGAATGATAAAGAGGTGTAAGAAAGTCCCACTTGAACAGATGCATCAAAATTAAGCACATAGAGAGATGACAAGTCAGTATTAATATCATGTTTAGCTCAAACTTTTAAAGAACAATTCTATGTATTTTGAGCATATATGTGCATCTTATGAAGTTACAGTGTGGGTTGCCTGATCCATGGGATGAGAACTAGCTTAAGCAGGAGGCGTCTGAGGTGTTCTTGTTGCATACGGACCTTGTTTACCATAAACTCTGGCAGTCACTGAGGCCCTGTTTCCACCTGGCATTAACATGTGGTTCTGAGGAATCCGATCGTTATATGTAAATGTAATATGCTTGTTCACACCTGGCCTTAACAATGCGTCTTCTATGCGCGTTTGCGATCCGGATTCGAATTCCCCGCGCTGTATGGAAATCAGCTCGTACATCATTTCCGCTTATACACTCCATCTTCAATGTTTTCTGTTTTCTGTTGTCTGTTTACCTGCAACGGTGCGCTTTTATGACGTGAATTGTCGCGTGAATGAGTACGCGTTTCCGCCCAGTCACTCGCCACAGTTGAGTGGGCGGGGCCTAATGTGTATGAGATGCGCATACGCGTTTCCACTGTTAATGGGTATGTGGATAAGTGGTCTCAAACCACCTCCGAATGTGGATAATTTCAATGCGCATTCAATGCGCATTGAGCGTGTTTCCACCTGTAGTTAGCGCGATCGGATCCTAAAAACCACATATTAATGCCAGGTGGAAACAGGGCCTGAGTTCTTCTGGGTGCAGGGAGACATAAAATGTATAGGTGACAATTATTTAATCTGCTCCTTAAAAAAAAAAGGTATAGGTGTATAATTTAGACATGACCTGAAGCAAATAACAGTATGGTGAGTAAAAACCGTTAAACAAGTTGGTGGCTGCCTCTAAGTTGTCTTTTCCTTGGACGCAGCCTCGATTTAAAATACTCATGGGACCCACCAGAAGCAGCACTGTGTAAAGAAAATGTTTTGTGACTCACTAGGATTGAGTGACATCCCCCTGGTCTGTCAGACTGTGGGACCTGTCTTCAGGGTGCAGGGCTGTTGTCTGGGGCATCCTCTGAGCTTTGACCACTGCTGTGAGGCCCGGGCCAGCAGCACATGGTCAGGGTGAAACGGACAACGGCGAGGTGCGGTCGTCTCTGCGTCATCCCACCACCGTGTAACAGCTGTGTGCGTGTGTGTGTGTGTGTGTGCGTGTGCGTGTGTGCGTGTGTGTGTGTGTGCGTGTGCGTGTGTGCGTGCTTCTGTGCGTTGAAGCGGGTGAAGTCAGACTGTAAATTTAGCCTCGTCTGTCTTCGACTCCACGTCCAGACAGTCTGCGTCTGACAAGGAAAAACACTGCAGTCTCTGACTTTTTTGGTCAGAGCACAACAGAACGGAGGAGAGGGAGAAAAGGGGAGATGGATGGTGTGTGTGTGTGTGTGTGTGTGTGTGTGTGTCTCTCTCTCTCTCTCTCTCTCTCTCTCTCTCTCTCTCTCTCTCTCTCTCTCTCTCTCTCTCTCTCTCTGAAGGGGAGTGGGTTTAATAATTTCAGCCATCTCTAAAAATAGGGGGCTCTGTAAGAGCAGAAAAAGCTGTTCTGCTAAAAATCACAGCTCCATAGCAGCCATTTGGATGATGTGTGCTCCCTGAGGTGGAGCCTGGGAAAGTTAGCAGTGCATACTAGCGTGTCACTCTGTGTGTCTGTCTGACTGTCTGACTGTGTGTGTGTGTGTGTGTGTGTGTGTGTGTGTGTGTGTGTGTGTGTGTGTGTGTGTGTGTGTGTGTGTGTGTGTGTGTGTGTGTGTGTGTGTGTGTGTGTGTGTGTGTGTGTGTGTGTGTGTGTGTGTGTGTGTGTGTGTGTGTGTGTGTGTGTGGTAATATGTGTGCAGATGTAGACCTAAATTGAATGATTGTGGTACTTGTATTTACGCAGAATAGTGGTTGGAAAGCAGTCTTGTTTGGGTTGATATGGCCTGTGCTGCCTTATTAGTTGTTCTGGTTTGGCCTGGCCTGCTCCGGCCCACTTTTTGATTTGGTTTGTCCCGGTATGCTCTCGTTAGATCTGGTTCTGCCAAATCCACCCCTGCCTTGTATTGACTCACTACAAGACCATCAGGGCTTGTGGGATGCAGGCAACAAGAGAGAAATATGATTTAAAAAAACCTAGTCCTTATGTGAGAAGAGAGATTAGTAGTCAAACATAACTGAGTAAAGTCACATAAAAATATGTTGGAAAGGGAAACTCCTTAGATGAAAATGTCTTTTTAGTCGGAATGTCAGCCCACCCGCCCTCCACTCAAGTGCTTTTAATCTGCTTTACAACATTATATCTGGTCCCTCTGGCTGCCTGTCCAAATAGTGTTGGCCTTCAGTATGCTAAACTGAGATTAATTTAAATGTTATTTTTACCGGCTGGTTTATCGGTACTGGTTTATAACAAGTGGCAGGACTTAGTCACCTCAGACTGAATGTCTCTGCAGGGCCCCAGTTTGAGTAATATAGGAGTCTGGTGTTGCTGCGTTGTTATGGGCGATGACCAGAGGCCAGTGTGCAAACTAAACTATTTATGAGCTTTACGGGAGTATGACACAGGAAATATGGTTGGAATATAATTTCATAATTTTTTCATGTGTCTGTATTGTGATTTTAGGGACACTTACTCTATACACGGTTTGTGTGATCCTGTGAAATTAGTATTATTTATTGTTCAAAGACATGTTTAGTTGGAACACGTTATTGTTTCGTATACTTGGTTTGGCCCATAATATTCACACAGTGTAGCACTGGCCGTGTTGTGCATATACCACAGTGCAATGTACACAGTCTAACCTGCTGTGTCACAATGTTTACACTGATACAGATTGTGTCAGAGTTGTGTTGGCAGTGCTGTGTAGTTGTTATTTGATCCTGTTTGAAGTGTCATTGAGGACTCGGATCACATGATTGATGATATGCCACTCGATATGTATTGAAAGAATAAATTACAAGTAACTTGTCAGAGCCTGGAGGCGTGTGTGTGTGTGTGTGTGTGTGTGCGCGTGTGTGCGCGTGTTTGTGTAAAAAAGATGTGAGTTGAGTATAATACAGCGAGGACATTCAAGGAACAAAAGGATCCTTTGAGGGCAGATTTTCAGAGGAAGCCGTCAGACGTGTCCATTCTTTTCTAATCCAGTGTTTGGGATTATCCTTCACTATTGTGGAATGCTGTTTAACAGAGACACACACACACACACACACACTGCTGGTAACGCCATACTCTGTTCTCTCAGGTGTGAGAATCTAAACTGTCTATAGCCCCTTTTACACAGAGATTGTGGCATATTGACGGAACAACATCACTCCAATATGCCGGCTTTGCTTGCTTCTGTGTTATTTACACAGAACCAAGCAACGCCGGCCTGCTGGCGCATCAGTAGTCCCTTTTACACAGCGCTCCGGAATGAAAGAGGTGCTTGTAAACAGCGTCAGGTGTGACGTAAACATTTAGCGCCGCGCCGGTCAGCTGCTTTACAACAACAACAATGGCCGGTGAATTGAGAGCAGAAGTGCTGGAGCTTGCAGTAAGAGGGCCGTATTTTACTGTCCCCACGATGTGCCAGTTGATCTCGCTACGCGCTGAGTCCAACATCACTGGGACAGTTAACCAAACTGACTAAATCAATCCGACCGCTTCACCTCTGTGTGTGTGTGTGTGTGTGTGACAGGTTGGTTGTGAGCGAGTCTCTTTGTGAGGGCAGCGATCTGCCAATCAGACATACACATACACACAGTGTGTGAAGTCACGTTACTGTAGACAGAAATAAAGTGTGGATATACGCTTAGACTTAGGATAATAATAGCGGCGGCGGAATGTGTTAGCAAAACAGTAGCTCTGTGGCTAACAGCTGAGCCGGTGTGTCAGGGCAACTGGTGATCAGGGTAGCTGGTGGCATTTGCAGATGTTTCGTAGGCGTGTCTAGTTAGGACCCCTTGTCTAAAAACCCGGAAATAAACCTATTCAAAACATCGTCTCTCTCTGGTCTCTCTTTGCATTCATTTATCGATTTATTTTAAAACATGATGCTATAAACCGTTTGCAGGATCATTACCTTTGGTCCCAAAGTACATATACAATTTGTTGTCTTCTGCGCGGGGGGAAAGAAAACTAATTCGTGGCAGAGTCGAACCAGCGATCTCATCTACTCATTCATAATAAACTACACAGGCCGAATTTTACACGGTGCGCCACTAAGTCGGACGTAGTTGCACGGTGCTACTATTGCCATAGGCAAATAATGAAGTATAAAAGTACAATTGTCAAATATGAGCAAATTGCAGAATAGTGTAGTACAAATAAACGGTCCAAAATGTAGGCTACAAGGTGTTTCTTTGACTAATCCTTGTCTGTTTGCATCTGTATATTTCTCCCATCTTTGACGGACATTATCTCAACATTAGGCCTAGTTATTTTCTTTTTCGATAACATTCACTTGTACACCTCAAATTCTTAGCACTATTCTGGAGTTTATTAGGCCTACAGAATAATTCTTTATGTTAGTTGTATGATTTATGATACATTTATTCTGGAAATAGGCTACATGTAGCCTAGAAAATGCATGTATAAAGGCCTATAGCAAAGTTGAATATCCATTCAAACATTTCTGTAAAAATTGTAATACATAAAATCTATTTTTTTAATCTAAGTAATCAACTGGCAACGTTTTATGATGATCTATTATTTAGCCTACCCTTTTCACATACAGTGTTTCAAATCAAAGTTCAAATATGCAATACAAGCTCTGTAGAGACGAGCATCACAAAAGAAAAGACAACAACAATGATCATTAAAACGAGATTTTATTGAACACAAGCAGTGCAGAAATAGTGTCAGTAAAAGAACAGTAGGCTACTCCCAGTGTGGTAGAACTTCCACAGACTGCACGCAGAAACTCAAGCACTCTAGATCCACTCCACAGTGTCCAGCAAAACGTCTGAATTAAACTCAAATATTAGACTTGTGTTTTATGCTTTCACCTCTCTCTGCACCTACCTCTACCTGGCTCACCTACAGTATCTCCTGCACATCATTTCCTACTAGCACCACTGTTTACGCTCACCTGTTCACTCACACAGACTAATAAATAGGCCTACAACAAAGCAAAATAACAGATACAGGCCTACATGAACCACACTGTCACTGTCATTACAAATATAGGCTACTCCTCAAACAAAAATACACACCTCAATGCGCACTACTGTCAGTAAGCAAACAGAAAGAATATCAACACTCCGTCGCGTCGTAGGCTATGCCTAACTGTCACCATATCTCGCTTCAACTATCGCTCTCCGAACCCCTTAAACCATATGATTAAAACCCACAAATGTGTAAAATAGCATCCTTTTAAGAAAGACTGCACGCCCCTGATCATTTGTTTTCTACACTTACCTAGTCTCTCAAAGCCAGACCAAACTACAGCAAGTAACAATAGCCTACTATCATTCAATCTTCATACTCGAATTTGACCATGTAGGCTAAAATCTACATTGGTTCTAAGCAATGACTGTGGTTCCGAGTAGTGAATAACACATTGTAGTGATGATGGAAATACCATCGTATTTCAGACGTTTTTCTAAGTGTAATCACAAATTAAACTGGTTCTATCACACTTAGCCACAGCTAACACAGCCAACCTCACGCTTAACTTGTGACACAAATATCTTACCCGTGGCTACATTTCACTAAAAAGCTGAATGGAAGAATAATCCCAGACCCTTCTCAAGTATATCCGAATATAGCGATATATGTCCAACTTTTTAAAACTGACGAGAACATCTTGTATTCAACCACACACAGCCTATCAACTTATTTACGTTTGCGTTATTTTCACAAGGCATCGACACAGTCACCTACACGCTCCTATAGCTGTCACCAGATAACCCAACAAATAAACCAGGAATAGTTCGTCTATGTCGCATTCATTTGTCGGTTTATTTTTAAAACATCATGATAAGCTTATTTCAGTCACATAACCAAAGTAGACAACATGAACAATAGGACGTATTCAGTACGAAATTATAATTACAAGAAAAGTATCCCGTGCGTGCCGATGTGCTGTCACAAATTAATCTGATCGCCACGATTTGCCCCAAAACCAACAACTGACTCCAAACTTCGTGCTGTTACGCACATGTGTGACATAAATCTTACCTCACACTGTTCCACTAACAAGCTGTAGGCTATGGAAGTCTAAATATTAAGTAGATCGGATATGTAGGCATAATCATTTCACGTTTGCGGGCATCGAGTCTGCTGTCACCAGTTGCCCTGATCTGGATGATTACATTTGCCCCCAACCAAAAAAGAAAAATAATTAGTATCTGTCAGATTCGAACCACCATCCTCATATCTATCTCGACTACTCGGTGTCAGAATTTTACCAGTACGCCACTAGTTTGGTGAACAACGTCTGTGCTAGATTGTTATTATCACCATTTAAAAAAATAATAATAATTAAAAAAAAACTCATGTCAAATGAGCGAATTGCAGTTCTATGTCCACCTCGACTAACTAGCCTACGTAGGCTACAATAGCAAAATCCTGCTGTTTTCCTTATACATTGACAATAGTGTAATGTGATATCAGTCACATCATCGATAGGCTCCGAGTATTGAAAAACACATTAGTGATGATATGAAAACGGTATGAAACACGGTAGTACAGATCATTCACAAGTTAAACTGATATCACAGTAAACCCCAGCTAGCACACACCTCCACGCTTCAATGGTTACACACAAATAGCTTACCACAAACAACATTTCACTAAAAGCGTATGGACAAATACTCACCAATCCTTCTGAAGTAGGCTATGCCTAGGCCTAAATCTGAATAATAGCGTTAAATGTACAATTTAAAACTGACAAGGCATCGACAGTCTAGCTCCATATCCTCCCAAGCCTGTCACCACCAGATAATCCAACACATGAACCAGGACTAGGTCTCTATGTCGCATTCATTTGTCGGTTTATTTTAAAACATCATGATAAAAACAGTTTTCAGTCACATAGCCTACCCAAAGTATGCCATACGCACAGTAGGATGTATTCAGTAGCCTACGAAAGAAAAAAGAAAAGTCTACCACGCAACGCGTTAGTTTTCTGAATTTACTGTCCTCCGATTTTCAAACTGAGAGTCATACAATCTGGACGGGTTCCGAGTAATGTATAGTGATGAGTGGGAAACATAGGTGATGCATATTAAATACGATCGGTGGTATTTGTTGATGTGCTATCACGAACTAATCTGGTCGTGTCAGGGCAACTGGTGATCGGCCACCACAGCCAACAGCTGGCTCGAAGCTTCGTGCTGGTTACGCACACTGTGACACAAATCTTACCTCAAATTGTATATTCCACTCAAAGGCTATGGAAGTGTAAACCGATATTGAGTAGATTGGATTCTTACGGCCAACATGAACATATTAAACATTTGACGTTTACGGGTTTTTGATCAGGCATCTACGTAGCTACCGCCACCAGCTACCCTGATCACCAGCTGCCCTGACACACCGGAGCCTTCAGTCAGCTGAAGCAGACAGTCTAGCGGGGCGAGCAGACTATTCCCCGTTACTAGGTCGACCTTCAAGCTGAACAAGAGCCCTCCGCTGCGCGTCGGGCTCCTGCTTCAGCTTGTCGGTCTTTATTTCTAGCAAGTGACCCGTTCGCTATACTTTATCCCTTACTTAGCCTAGCCTAGCTTTCCATTGTACAACTTCTCCTGGGCAGAAATAGACTCATACACTCTGCAAAATGAAGCGCGGGGGTTTGGATTGAACAACGGACCTTATGATCAGCTAGATTATACACCGTTCCTTTTATTTGGTGATTTTTACGGGACATCAGGCCGCCGTGGTTAATGTTAAACACACGTCCTTCAACTGCTAACATGGTTGCATGTTTAGAACGTAGACTATGGAACGTCAAACGCCCCCCTGTTCCGCAACAACAAGCTGGAGCATTTAAACAGAGAGGCGGAACTGATCGTGTCGGGAATCTTACTACCCCCCGAGGTAGTAAAATTCCCGGAACGATCACTCGCACCTTTCTTCCCTCGTTCCGCAACTGTCGCATTTACACAGCTGGGGGGAGGGCCGAAAGGCCGGCATATTCCCGGCTTTCACTGGCTGTGTAAAAGGGGCTAATGTGATAAAGACAGACAACATATTTTACACGATTATGCAAACACAAATAGCGATGCCCTGCAAACACATCGGATGGTTGTTGTATTTCTTTTATCCGTTTAGCTGTGCACTTCCAACTTAAATCCCTTCAGGGGCCGATACCAAAAACACACTACTTGCCAAACCGATGGTTATCAGCTCATTGCCAAAAAATGTGGGTGCTGGTGAAAGACCAATTGAAAGACAAATCCACTCTATTGTTTCCTGTTCGAGAGACGTTCACTGCAATGGTTTAATCTGCAGTGCAGAGTGTTAGTTGACACATCTTTGAGAGCAAAAGCGCTTGCAATTGTCTTTGCACGGTTTAAGCCGTGCTTTGTTGGTTAGGTTATCCACTGTGTTGATTCATATTGTGATTGAGTAAAGCCAAAGCAAATGAAAGTATTTCACTTTAACGTTTTTTCCAAGAAATGATGTCCAGGCTATCCTTAAGAACCTAGTATGTCTTATGGTAGTATAGTCATCGATTGCTGAAATAGAGGTTAATGTCTGGAAGACTTTACAGCAAAATTAATCAAAAGCAAGTACGTAGTAGTATACAAAAGTAGACCAAAGGAAGTTACATAACAAGAACAAATGATTTATCTGTAGTTGTTTAGGGTTAGTGTAGATTGGCTTTCTGGCCAACGGGAGTCTAGATTGGAATCTCTGTGTAGGAGAACGTAGAGGAAGTGACGAATTATCTGAAATGTTCTAATGCAAATAGTTTTATATAATTAGAAAGTTGATGAATTTGAATTTAAATATACTCATATGTAAACATCTAGAGTAGCACGAGGTTATCTGGCCTCAGCCTGGTATCGGTCGTGGGGCACAGGTCACCCTGGAGTAGTCATTTCAATACTATTTGCCTAATCTCAGAACAAGATGGCTGCTGACGATTGCCAGTGTGTCGGGGAAGTATAGTGGCCATGATGGATGTAGGTCCAGAAAGGACCAGCTGATAACACCAACGTATGACGTACGTGAGTGGGACCATGTTTGAGCCCCAAACGTGACACGGCGCAGCTTTGTGCTGGCCGTCTGTCTGTAGACACACGTAGATCCACATGAATGTGTTGTATCATAGCTCTCTGAGTGCCGGTCATTAATCTCATTATCAGTGGTATGAGGTGGGGCTGTCGGGGCTGGAGCTGCGTCTGCTCCAATTCAAGGCTTCCCCTTTGGCCGACGCCAAAAATATGAACACTTTTCTTCTTATTTTTCATGCCTTAACATTCTTGTCTGGCAGCTGTGCAAGCATGTTGTGGAACAGCGCTGAGAACCTCTTAAGCTGGTAATGATCTGGAAAAGCCAGCTCTGTATAGTGGGGCAGGGGGGGGGGGGGGCATGAACCTGCAGCTTCTCCAGAACTCTCAGCGGTATCATCGGGGTCCATGTTGGGTTCTGTGAGAATACACAGTCTGCTTCTGAAGCTGACTGATTCAGACACATTCAGGCGCTCAGAAATTAAAAAGGTGACCGATCCATTTAAGCTTTATGTAGTGTGTTTGAGACTTACAATGTTTCATTTAAAGCCCCCGTAAACCTAAACCTTATGTAATTTGTAATTTGGTGAGTTAGTCCCATGATAGTAAGCATCTGAAAAGAGTTAGGTGTTGTTATCAATCCAATTTACAGGCTTCTTTAATTTTGAATCGATCCCGGCAGTTCTGTGCCCGGACATTCGGTTAAAACAATGACTGTTGCCAGGGAGACCCTTTGATATGGCCATGTCCACATAGTCATGTCAAACAGTCTAGACAGTAATTTTTTATTTTTTTTTAACTATGTTTTATAATATTATGAACATTTATTTTCTATCAGATGTTTGTGAACGCCTATTGAGACACCCAACTTTGATACCACACAGCATATTGACGTTTACAATGTTTTAGGACCAGGTTTCCAGATGCTTTAAAGCTGTGTTTTTATGTGTGCTTAAATTCGAATGAGTTCCTACAGAAGTGCATTTGTGGTTTCACACAAAAGCGACCTTGTCATATGTTGGTTTGTCGGGATGAGGCAGAAAGTGTGTGTGTCCGTGTGTGCGTCGGGGTGTGTGTATGTCCGTGTGTGTGTGACACCCTGGGGTTAATGGCAGTAGCAGGCTGTGATTGGGGCTGATGGCTTTCTGCGGCAGTAATAGCAGGTCCATTAAGTGTTTACTGTGAGCCATTCCACATGTCAGCTGTAGTCAAGCAGCCAGAGATGGAGGAGCGAGGGGCCATAGCAGCCTGAGACACAGAGGGGATAACGGAGGGGTCAGCTGGCTAAAGAGGACGGGCGGCCCCCGATAATCATTAGTGAAGCTGAGGTTTGGAGAGCGTTTGGCTCCCTTTTGATAACATCCACATTGCTGATGAGTTTTTGGGGCTAAGATCGGTAAAGTATTGCATTCTGTTCAATTCACATGAGCAGATGTTAAGAAGTAAGTAATAAGAGTTAAGGGGCCCAAAACAGCACATTGTGCATCACAGTGGTGTGGGCGCTCTGTCTGACCTATAACAGGAGTATTCTGAGTCAGCAGGCTGCCTTTGGTGTGAACCAGGGGTTTTCCCGCAGCGTAGTAGCCTCGCTTGTGTTCTATCTGTGATCTATCTGACAGCGGCATATGGAAAGGATTAAATATAATACACATTCAGGGGAAAAAAGAGATGGCAGCCACCACAGCTGAACACTGAAACCATGAACACTCCTACTGTATTAAAGTGACCGTCTCTGTTTCCTCCAGTAATGTGCATCCTCTTGTAATCTCATCAAATCAACCATCTTGTCATTTAAATCAAAATCAAAACCTTACAACACTGTAGTAAAATTGAAAGATAGATGTATTACAGCTAGATTTAGCAGTTGGGACGTAATGTATGTTTGGCTAATGTTATTCAAATTCCTTGTATGTGTACACATACTTTGTCAATAATGTAGATACTTCATCAAATCCTGCAAATCTGATATACACAGCCTCAGTCAGTGCTAATTTGTTTGCAATATAAACATATTTTGACATATTGCCCAATCTTCCTTTTTAAACATCTTAAATCTTGTAACCCGATCTAAAGATGAGGGCGAGAGGTTAACCAAAATACTCATTTAAAATACATTCCCAACAGATAAGTTGAAATGTCACGGACACTTTATGCGTCCATGTTTTTCCCTACAGTCTCGGACCAAATCGTAGCATTTGAACTTTCACCATGTTTTTTCGCCCTTGTGTGTGTCAGAATATAATTCAGGTGAAGGGGTCTGCGGTTGGTTGAAGGGGTCAGTGTCTGTCTCTTAGTTGGAGTCCAGTGTGAAGTGTGTGTGTGATGGGGGTCATCCTGTGGCCATGTGAACAGGAAAAGGTGATGGGCTAAACCTCTGAGGCTGTTTATCAGATAGCTAATGAAGCACAGCGATCCTGATAGAGGAGAGGTAACAGAGAAGAGAAAGGGGGCCAAAGTTAAAAGGAGGAAGTGAGGCATTTTAAAGGTGCACTATACAGTTTCAGATGAGGGGCATTTGTGAACATTTGCAGAGCCTGCAGTTGGTTTACAAAAAATGTTGACTCCATGTGTAATTCTTAGACTTGAATAATTATATCATCATAAATCAAAACAAAATTGGACTAGAATATGTTTCTAAACCAACCTGTGCGCCCTGCTGCTGTAAACAATACCAGTGAGACAGTACCTTTTCAGGTAGGTTTCTAACTTCAAACAGAGGAAGGGTTTTCTATTCAGTTATGATAATATACCTAAGAAAGGTTTCACTTCTCTGACACACCAAAAGTTACAAAGTGCACCTTTTAAGTTTGGGGAGAAGATGAGAGTTCAATGTGGGGAATACCCACAGTGCAGCCAGTACTCTCCCCTTAGCCCGTTATCGCTGAACAGGATGAGAAGAATGAACAACAGTCTCCAGTGATTTCACTCAGCTCCTTTCCCAATAGCATGAGCAGAGGAATATGCACATTATTTATCACATTTCCTGCTTTCAAAATCAGCAGAGGCCATATCACTCAGCTCCAGTCGTAAACATTTTCTCTGGCCCGCTGGAGAAGCCGAGCCGCGTTCCCAACTCCCATCATCACAGCCATCCAGTGTACTACAGGCCTCACATTCATCAGTGTGGTGCGCAAGAGGCCACTTCATTACAAGTTCAAATAATCAGCCAGTCACTTGATCAAAACAAGTATTACAGTGTGGATGTCAGTGTTTGATATTTCACCGTTTCCAGCGATAATTAATCCTGCTCACACCGAGAATGGAGCGCTTTAATTATTTTAAAATGGCACAAATTGAATTCAACACTGATTAAATTCTCAGTCTGGACCTGTGGTCTGCATTTGTTATGTTCGACTAAATATTATAGTGTAATATGTCAGGCGGCAACCACTTATCTTTTTCATTATCAATGATAAATGATTTATTTTGATTGTTTAATCTAGAGAAGTGCCAATAAACTAAAGAATTCCCATCACAATTTATACACATTTGTTTTGTTTTAGCAAAAGTACAAAACTCAAATATATTCCATTTGCAATGATGTAAGAAAAGCAGCAATTCTTTACAGCTTTAAAACAAAAATGGTAGTTAGGTTTGCCATTTACAGAGTTAAAAATACTGCTCTGTTTAGTTTATAAGACGTTAAGGATACCCACAATGCATGTTGGTGTGTAAGACTGAATGTAAACACCTCTTTTTGTTTATTTACAAGACATCTCCACAGGGCACCATTTTAAGCAATAAATTGACAGCAAGACAAGTTTGGTCTTTTGGACGATTCAATTCTCCTGTCAACTTAAACGAGCAGAAAATGTGGAAACAATTGGAAACACAGATTCAGATGGCAAACTGGTTGTGAAAGCATGACCGTGCTTCGATTCGTTTGTTCCGCTGTCAGTCATATGCTTGAGGTGCTATTATTGGCTGACGGAGCAGTGTGAGAATCTGGTGTGTTCATCAGGGGCCGGGGTGAGGGGTCAGGCTCAGGGGAGCCATCAGCGTTGAACGGTCAGGTGACCCTGAACCATCCTGAGATGGGACAGCCTTCACCTCCCCGAGGACGAGCATTCCATCACTGCTTGTGTGTGTGTGTGTGTGTGTGTGTGTGTGTGTGTGTGTGTGTGTGTGTGTGTGTGTGTGTGTGTGTGTCAGAGAAGGCATGTTCTTAGACAATGCCACGATCAACACTCTTGGGTAACAAATAGTACTGCCACAAAACATGTTTTGAATGTGAGGTTGCATCTTTTTCTAGCAGGATACAATATCTGTTGCTTCATCTGCTTTTTTTTCACTTCGGTCCTCAGAAATAGAATTTCATGGAACGGTATCTAAATAAAATCATATGACCAGATTTACATTACGTTTGCTGTGAATATCAATGGCTCTCATAGCATAGCATTTATTCTAATATTTTGTGGACAGTGGACACCCTGACATTTTATTAAGCATCAATATATTATGCAAATGAAAATATTTAAATGGGATAAGCGGATTGCTTTGAAACGACTGGGCATTTGTATGCTCTTCAGTGGATAAAGCCTTTGTAGGATAGAATAGGCAGCTACTTGAGTTTTTCTTTTTCTTTTTTTTTCCTTTTGTTCGTGTGTGTCTGCAAAGGACACACTTATGAGAACCATTTCAGAGGGAACTCAGAATCTGCTAAATGTGCATAGTGCAGACAGCCGGCCTCTGCTCCGTCCAGCTGTAGCACATAAAACATCCTAATGTGGCTGGATGGAAGACA
Source organism: Ammodytes marinus (assembly GCF_949987685.1). Classification (NCBI taxonomy): domain Eukaryota; kingdom Metazoa; phylum Chordata; class Actinopteri; order Uranoscopiformes; family Ammodytidae; genus Ammodytes; species Ammodytes marinus. The sequence continues at coordinate 10,150,756 of NC_137212.1, forward strand.
TACACACATGTGAAAAACACACACACAGACCATTTAATACAAATCCAAGTAGAGCGCATAAACTGTGCTGATGTGCTCCTCGGAGAGCGAGGCAGGCAAAGTGTTTAAGTCACCTCTGCAGAGACACAGGAACTGCACATTTATCCACCTTTCTGCTGCAGACAACCGACAGCATCTGTGCTAGGGCTGGACATAATTTACAATAGGCCAGAACATAACTAGTGGCTTAAAGTCAATTGCGTAAGTATTTTTTTACATGTAATAAAAAAGTGTAACGGTTTCACTTTCCATTATGAACAGATGTGATGTCATGTAAGCACATGCTACATTTATAATTAATTTAATCATCTCACCAGAGTTATTTCTTCTTATACCATTCCTCTTTACAACATTTTAACCTGAACCATTGACTTTAAAAAGTACAAATCATTCTTTATTGTAAAGCCTGTTTTGTTCACCCAGTGGTCACAGTTACTAAGAAGATGCAGTAACTGTCTCACCACAAAAGCATCGGGACTGGCGCATGGACAAGAAGTCTTGCGTTAACATTGAGTTTTTCAGTCTACGCTTATTTTTTATGATCATGACGCATACACTTTTTGGTTTTAATCGGAGGAAACACTGCTGAGTCACACAATATGCTGTTTATAGCAACACAAAACTACAGACAATGAGCTTTTGATTTCAGCACCAGGAATATAATTTCAAAAGAAATTAATGCAATAAGCAGAAGCGGAACCAATCAAATTCCAAATCATACCCTCTCATGCTGCATGCGTCTGTCTGTCTGTCTGTCTGTCTTTGTGTCCCCGGTCGAGTCTCTTCTAATCAGGCTAGACGTGCCAGAGGTCAGCGGTGCTGACCCGCTGGCTCTAGTTCATCATAAATATTATGGAACCACGCACAGACGCCCTCGCGCGCTGTTTAATATAGTGCTGGGTCCATTAAGGGGACCCAGAGTATCGGCTTTCACTGGGGGTATGTAGGCTAATAATAAAACTGCCTGCACTGTGTAGTTAGAAATAGTGAACACAAGGCCGATACTGGATTTTGTCCATGTTTTTTTTTTTCTGGAAGTTCATCTCCTCAAAGGTCGCTATTAAACTTCTCATCTATCTGTCTTCTGGTTTATAAGAGTTGTAAAGCTGTTGGACCCATCACACATGTATAAGTAGAAGGTGCATGTGCATGTGTGGCCACGTGTGTGTGTGTGTGTGTGTGTGTGTGTGTGTGTGTGTGTGTGTGTTTTTGTGTGTGCCAGCGGACAGAGTAGGCTTGTGGGAGCACTCTGTCCTCCTTTCCCACAGTATTTGTCCCATGAGCCCTTGCGGTGACGTCAGGACAGAGGTACGAGTGAATGCCCCTCGCACAGAGGTCGCAGGTTCACTTCCTGTCTGTCAGGACCGGGGTTGGGCACGGGTCCAGTGTGGAGCGCTGAACTGTCTCTTATGATCTCTCAGTGGTTTGACCTCTCTGTCTCTCTCTCTGTCTCCTTTCAGGCTATGTGGCTGATGCTGCAGACGGATAAGCCCGATGATTTTGTCATTGCGACCGGGGAGGTGCACAGCGTGAGGGACTTTGTGGAGAAGGCCTTCAAACTTGTGGGGAAGACCATTGTGTGAGTACACACACACACACACACACACACACACACACACACACACACACACACACACACACAGACATACTTAAACAATCCTACTCCAGACATGCTGTTCCATTAATACTTTTGGCAATATTAAATGTCTATATTTCACTTTTCCAATAAAGTCACAGCAATCATAGGACTGAGCCTATAAAATCTGTTTTTTTGAGGAATGTTCTGTCTCGTGGTCCAATGAAAAAGACGAAAATGAACCCACAAACCACAGTAATCTTTGGATTATTAAATTTATTCCCCTTATGACTTTCATCCATACCAACATAGCCTACATAAACATGTTATGACGCGTCACAAATGTTATAGCATTTTTTCTTTACCATGGGTTGACAATGTCAGACTGTATAAAATAGGCAGCAGGGTTCAATATTATGTGATGAATAATCTAAGTGAGGGGAGACAATGTTTTGAAGGACATATACTGGGCAGATACACAGCAAATGATCGTCCATTAAGCAATAACAGTTATTTAAATAAGGTTAAAAATATATGAATGACCCATCCCAAGACTTTTGGTAGGGCATTCTGTGTTGCTGTGAGAAAAACTTTCTTCCCGCTAAGATTTGTCTTTTCCAGGTGGGAAGGAAAAGATGAGCAGGAGGTTGGCCGTTGCCAGGAGACAGGGGTGATACACGTGAAGGTGGACCCAAAATACTTCCGTCCTACTGAAGTGGTAAGTCAGGTTTTCTCCCTGTGTTTGTGCTTGAATGCATGTGGTGTTCATGTGCTGGCTTTGTTTTGGTTTGACTGCTCTCTGGCAGTGGCATTAGTATCTCTTCATAATGAAAGAATAGTTTTTAAATGTGATACCACAACACGGCACTTTGTACATTTGACTTTAGAGATTTGCAGGAAACAGAAGTCTTTCCTCATTGCTGCAGCCCAAGCTAACTTGTCACGCTTCACAATAATGATGACTTAAAAGACTACACTGGTAGTGTTGCAAGCTTAACCCATTGATGACTATGGCAGTCTAAGATGCATGTCCTTAATGCCTGAGGGTTTTCTGAAAAAATAGTACGAATTGTTAACGTCTACCAAAACCTTAATATCTAAGCCTGTGTAGCACATAGAAACATGAAATAAAATACATTTAAAAGGTAAGGTTCACAGGTTTTATTTAAACATGCTCCCTTAGTGCTTACAAACCAACACATTTTTCTAAAAATCGGCAAAATTAGATGGGGGGGAGAAAAAAAAAGAATAAATAATATAAAATATTTAAAAATAATGTGCTAAATGAGGTTACAATCCAGCTTCCTTTTAGCATGGATAGTAGTGACTGAGTGTGCAGTGGAGAGATAAAGATAGACAGATATAGGAAGGAGGAGATAGCTTTATTTTATTATTTAGTTCAATTATCACTGGCACCATAAATCCGACTTCCCAGTACAGCTGGAATGCAGACTGACTCCCGCTGTCGGAAACCGATCAGCTGGTCCAAACGGCTGTATACCGCGGAGATGAAAACGAAACTGAAACTTAACTATCGCAGGAGATACAATGTGGCGTCGCGCAGCAGCCGTCATCAATGGGTTAAGCCAATTCACTAAAACGTTTGGTATTGCAGATCATATCAACAATGTGCAGTGACATTTGCAGAATAAATTTGGCTAAACTATATTAAAATGTTATTTATTAAGTTCTATATAATTCATGACATGTTTTCCCTGCATGTTCCCGGTGTGTCCAGGACCTTACACTTATCAGCCATAAAGGGGTCCAGCTGACTGCCTCAACCTACTTATTGTATGCTTTTAAAACCGCTGGAAACAAGCCAGTCCGCCTCTTTAAGAGTAATGTTGGCTACATCCTGCCACTTGGTACAATTCTTCTGAATAAGATGCTGCTTTAGCTTTAGTAGTGCAGCACAAAAGTATGTATTTTTTCTTTTTTTTCAAGCTTGTGCCATGAACAAGTGTGCCTGTACCCTTGTTTGCAACAGCTGCTAGCATCTAAACCAAAAAAAAATTAGCCATCATATTAGCCCTTCATAGGTGTGAAGTGTCTCTGATATTTGGGAGGTCTTTCTCTCATCACTGTGGCCCGGGGCTATTGTGACTTCTCCCCGGGGAAGGGTGTAGGGTTACCCTTGGGTGTTGTGGCCGAGATTAGCTGTCAGGTTCTCAGTTTAAAGCCAGGAGCGCCCCTCTGCTGAGCTTGGGCCCGGCCATATTAGAGCTGAGATCCAGTTGAGTGATGGGGGAGGATTAGCAAGGAGGCCCCCCGCTGACTGACTGACTGCTGAGGCAATGGAAGCGACGGTAACACACCTGGGCCCCTGTATTCTATTGTGTACGGCGGCTCATTCTTTCAAGGTCCTAACCCTGAATCCACACCGAAAGCTACCCCCAGACCAATGGTGACCTGTGGGCAAAGAAACGGGTCAGCGTTGGTCACAAGAGGTTTCGAGATACATCAACAAATGGATAATATAGTTTGTAGTGTGTTGATTGAGAGCAGGTAAACATCCGTGTAAAAGACTTAATCTGCTAAAGACGTTTGTGAAGACAGCTTTGAAAGGTTTCCATAGGTGTGAGTAGTTTCTGTGAAGATGTTTTGGTGAATTTAAGAAATGCAAAATCTCCTATTTGAGCGTTATCTTATACATTTAGGAACCATCAAAACAAAAAAGTATATGTATCAACATACAATACAATATCCTGGTGATATATCGGCACTATTTAAAAAAAAATAATTAAGCGGCTGCTAGAGTTAGTGGTGTTGTTGTATTGGAATACATCTTATTTTAAGGTAGTTTGTAATATTTTGCACCATAAAGTGACTGGAGATGGATCAATGAAGAGGATAGAAGCCCATTGTAGACGTTCTATATTAACAGAATATGATAAGTTCAGCATTCAGTAGCATTTTGGATGGTCACAGAAACATGGTATGAATATTTATTTCCACTGTCACCCTGTCATAAACACACCATCTTTGCTGCGTTTAAAACTTTTGAACCTCATGGAAACGCTTGTAAACCAGCAATACCACATGACCACTTAATCAAAACAGCACCACAGTTGACAGGCTGGATACATGGGCTGTTAGGCTCAAGAACATTTAGGCGTTGATATAAATGTCGAGGCAAACTGTCATAAAAGATGGACTAATGCTGAAGAGTTAATCAAAACTGACACATGTGGTATAATTTCGTCCTCACACTGTATGACAGTAGGTGTAACAACTGAAGATGAAAACCCTGGTCATTTTATAACTGTCAATATTTTTGTGTTGACGTTTTCCTGGTTTACTATGTGCACATATGGCACAGATCTAAATATTTATGGGGAATGTGTAAACATAGAAAAATAAGAACCTGTTCAGATATATTTTCTGGACATATTTATACATGGAAATGTATCGGGTCTTGCTTTGCTGCATATTTCCAGTTTCCAATATCTTCTGACTAACCGAGAAAGGGGTCCATTATGGGCTACAAGCCCCTGCGCTGCTGCCCCACCCAACTTCATGTGCAGAACCTGCAAAGACAGCATTCTTCTTAAATAGATCAATTTTAAAACGGATGATAAGAAGAAGCCAATAAAATTGAGATTTCAGGCTTTAGCGACCTGTAATTTTTCCGTCGAGGCTCAGCTATTATTACATTTACAGTGATCTAAAACTGAGAAAAGCATGTGAAAACCTAGAACCCGCTCATTTTTTCTTGATTAAAACATTATTTACATTTGGCAAACTGTTCCGTTGTCAGTCAATCAATACATTGATTCTTAGGAACGTGCCTAAGTTTGCATTGGTCTTTGTAAGTCAAAGACGTTTTCTGATGTGTAGCTCACACAGGAACAGAGGTTAAAGATTGATGAGATAAGCAGAAGAACACGGTTCAGTTACAGCAGGCCATTTCTCTGCTCAGTCCCACTGTCTCTTCATTTCACTGCTCGGGTTTAAAGAGACTGAAGAGTGTTTAACCTCTGACCCCTTCAGATAGGAAGTGACTGACACCGGGCTCACAGCTCAGCATTGTGGCGCTCCTGAAGTGGAAATACCTGTCATCAAGAGTGTGTGTGTGTGTGTGTGTGTGCGTGTGTGTGTGTGTGTCTGTGTTTGTCTGTCTGTGTCTGTGTTTGTCTGTCTCTGTCTGTCTGTGTTTGTCTGTCTCTGTCTGTCTGTGTACATGATAGAGGGAAGTCCTCGGGCTGTGTGTTAATATGTAATTCATCATTATACCAGTCAGTGTGTGTGTTTGAGACTAGTTAATTTATATCTGGCCCAGGCCCACTCGGGAGAAAAGCATGCAACTGGAGGGGTGGGGGTGGAGGTTTGAATATGCAGGTGTGCTTCACATGTGATGCAAGCGTGTTAGTTTTTTTGTGTATGACCGTTCACGTCATTCGGGATACAATGTTCCCTGGGGGTGCACAGATGACGGCAAGTGTGTCTGTGGTCTTGAAAGCTATTTGCTCGATTTAAAATGTGCTACGTAGAGGACTAAAGTCGCTGGTAGTCATTTTGGAAAAGTAAAAGACATGTGGTTTGAGGCTGTCACGGTTGATTTGATAAATCTGCAGGTAAGTTCTCAAACTGCTCTAACTGCCATGGCTGCTGGTTGTTTCCATTGAATTGGCTATGTAGAGCTGTCAATCATGCTTGTCAGCCTGTGGGCATCTGCCAGCAATGAGGTTTGGCTCAGGTGAGCATCCTCTGCCTGAGCCTTTGCATAGGTGTGTCACAAACAGCATATTATCGGTTGCGAGATTATGTTCAGCATAGTACCGTCGTTGGTGATATGTCTACCTCTGTTTGGTTTTTACTGTTGGGTTGTAGAACTTGCTGAGAGATTTACAAGGCTGGATATGATCACTGGCCTCCGTGTGAATCAAGCCATGTCGTTAATGAAGGGAACAACGGAGACGATACAATTCACAATAGGTGTGTGAATAATAGGATAATAGATGCATTATATGGAGTGATCTTGTGGGGGCCTTGTGTGTTCTTGTTTTACTGGCTTTAAATTGCATCACATTTCCACATGGGAAGTCAACTACGGAATATACCAGATAGAAGAAAAGTGCAATACTACAAAAGCAGTTAAAGGGGCACTGCAGTAATTAAGCATTTAACCATTTATTTCGGGAACCTACGAGGTCAAGTTTAACAAGAAAGGATAATATAAATGGAAAATGAGTTCAGTTCCAACTGTGGACGCTTGTGGAAGTGTGTGCATGAATGCGTGAATCAGCGGCACTAATGGTGTAAGGCGCTTTGGACAAAAATGCTACATGAAAGTAACCATTTACTATTTGTTTGTGCACAAGTCAAAATGTGCACAAATTTGCATGTTGGCACTTTAGCCTGTCAGTGCTTACTCAGCCCTGCTGTCATACTTCCAAGTTCACGTGTTGCCAGGGGGTATAAACTGCTGCGTGTTGAATGACAGCTCTGTGGTTTCTGTCCAACCTCTCAGGCAGAAGAGGAGGAGAAGTGATGATGAATGGGAAGTTGTTGCTCTATCGCTCTTTATCTCTCTCTGACCCATCAGTGTTCGCATAACTCATCCACAGTCATTTTCTCACCATAATTCCTAACCCTTTTTGGACTTATGTCTGTTCCTCAGTCACCATGATGTAACAAGTGTTAGTCGGCAACATAGGAATGCGCTTCCAGGCGAGATTATCCTCCTGCAGGAAAACGCAGACAGACGGAAAGTGGGCCTCTTTATTCCCGACCATATACTAACTGTAGTTTTGACCAGAATCAAAAATGTCATCTGTCTATCTGACCGCCAGAACTGATTATCACAAATCAGCTTTGATTTATAGTAGGACTATATGAAACTATCAATATTCCTCTTGTTTACAATCAACACTATGGGGTTACAAGTTCAGGATTCAGGAAAAACATAGCGAGCTCTTCAATATACCAAGTAAATCCACAAAAGGGGAATTTGTTTTGGCAATAGCATTCTCCTAGAATATAATGCTTGTGTTTGATGCACAGTAGCTCTCCAGTTTTTGCACACAGTCTTTGTCGATAAAATCTAAAAAGTCATCTTTGTATATTTACAGATTGGAGAGATTTGCTTATACCATCAGTCTCTTGGCAGCTGTAAGGCAGCTAACCTGAGGAACCTCATGGTTGTGTTCCAAGGTGCAGCTGTTTATCTTATTTGTCCATCAATCAATTTTTTAATTAATCATAACATTAGAGTTTATCAAAAGCAGAAGGGAAATGCCCATCAGAAATTCTTGAGGGCCCGGAGTGACATCTTCTAATGAAAAGCTGCCTTGAAACAATGCATGTTGTCATTTTCGCTTGACAAATGACTCCAAAGATTAATGGATTGTCAAGATTGGTGTTGCATAATTTTCCCAGAGTCATTTAGTCAACTAATAATTCACTGGAATGATTTAGAGCATATTAAAGTATCTGGGTGTGTTTTGGATTGACACAAAGCAATCACCATCAGAAGTTCCCATGTGTCCAAAACTACAAATGTATATTAGGGATTTTTAGAGTGACGTACTAGCATTTCCTGCAGTGCATTTATGGACTGTCGATGCATGACTGATCATCCTTTTTGTTTTAAATATGCAAGTTTATTCTTGTACGGCAGAGACATGAGTGAAAAGCAGCAGAGCTACATGCCACTGTTGCCGCATTACTCAGTGTTGTTGAGTGTGGGCTGCCTTCACATAAACAGACACTCAAAAATATGGTTTGTCCTTCAGGTTAAGCTTTATCTTTGAGTACATGCAAAGAGAGGAAAGACACTGAATAAATCCTGCTCTTATCTTTTGCTCTTTCCCTGTCACACATCCTGTCGCTGCATCACACCATGTTTTAGCCGGTAATGCTGGTGCCATTCTTGGTTATTTATTGGCAGTGAGATTTTTCTGACTGCAGAAATCCCACTTCTTTACTCCGGATAAGGAGGAAGAATCACATTTGGATGAGCACTTTAGAGGTATACGACACCCTAAATCAAAAGCAAAAATGCAGGAAGTCTTCCGGGAGATTTTCACAGAGCTGTTGCATGCCAGTTCTTTATCCAGACATCAGGTAAGAATCAAAAGTTTTCACATCAGCCCCTAAAAATAGCTCTGTTGACAAACCACACCCCTGTATCTGTCAACTGCCTGTCTGTAAGTACGTGTGCATATACGACAGACTCGATTCCAAACTTCCTTCTTGCTTCAGATAGCTGTCATTCCAGCAGTGAGATGTGCGTAACGAATTCACCAGAAAGCACTCTGCTGCATATTCGTATATGTCATCAGTCCCTTCTGTCATTGGACAGAGGAGACCAGACAATGGTTCCAGTGATCCAAGGGAATGAAGACAGCGGGTGTTGTCATAACCTTAATGACAGTTGGCAAGCAGAGCCAACCCACCTGTTGAGGTCATCAACGTGACAAAGACACACCTGAATGATCTGGTTACTAAATAATGTTTTGCATTGTCAAGAGGTATTGAGTTTAAAGGACAATTCCACCCTTGGATACTCTGACACAGTCAGATACCAATCGGTGTGTGATGTTGAATGCATTCCTTGTGGCTTTGTGCTGAAGTGTTGTGACCTGCCTCCACTACTTCTGTTAGTGATCTCACGACTTTCACAAAGTGTCTTTTGATTACTCCCACAGACGGGGCCTGGACTGAATAAACGTGGACATAGGACCAAAACCTGCGATACCTCGCTACAGTATTAAACTAGTCTGCCAGCAGTGGGCCATTGAAAACTACAATTAGAGTGGGTGGGTGCTACTGATATTATTGCGCACAAACCACACTACTATGCAATTAGCTTGTCAAGTTCACATTAACATCGCATGGCACAATGGCATACAAGAAAGGTTAGAATGTATTTGCATTGTGATAGATAATAAGAATATATTTTTTTTTCAGAAGTTTGTTAATACTGTATGTTCTTTAGCTGTGCTATACAGCCCCTAGACCTCTTTCATGTACACGCAAAATAGAAATATGCATACCTCAAATAGCATTATGAATGCCTTTAAACAGTGTCATTGTCTCAGTGTAACAAAAACTGCTATAGTATTACCACCAAAGGAAATAACAACTCTAAATACCAGTCTCTTGTCAAATGTTTATACGGCAGCCTTACGTTGTAATGAATAGGGGCGTACCGGTAAAGTTTGTTTTGGCCCCCGATCAGACGATATGATTCTGATACTTGTTTACACAGCAACAGCAGTTGCGCAACGCTGATTAAACATGTATATGACACATTTAAGTAGCGGGTGAAGCCTACTGACTTTGGCACATGTTATTGTTCAGCTACTTGATCCAAATAGGTCATGGTTCACATTATCACATGTGGCTGTAACAATGGTCAAGGTTTTGTTAAAACCAACAACACTTTATTTCAATCACAGTCGAGAGAGATATAAATTGTGTCAGAGGGAACTGTGTATAAAAGACCTAACAGCTTGACATTTTCATTTAATGTTGTGTAAAATATGAAGACATTGTGGTTTAAAAAATGTATTCATTGAAGGCATCATATAATTTCAAAGTGTTGGAACAACACATACAGTATACAGTATATACTTTATTTTATGTAAAATGCACTTTTGCACTTTTTCAATGTAGGAGAAAAATCAACTCTTTTTCTACACCTCAACCTTTCAGAAAATCTGTGTTCAAATACCCAAGTCAGATTTCTCTCCCGACATATGACATCATATGTTGGTACAGCAATGCAGCACTATAAGAGAGGTTCAAACCCTGCCCAGCGTATTCCTACACAGAACTGAACATTAATTGTGTAGTGGCAGGTCGTTGTTTTCAGAAAGTCACACAATTCATCCAATGCAGTTCCCGTAATGGCTACGTCAAAAACACTGTTTGGCAAAACGGCAAGCACTTTGATTGACCCATACTGACACCTTTACGGTCAGTATGGTGTCTTTTGTAGCAGTAGACATGGGGTACTTGGTTCTCAGGCCTCGTTGAAGAAACAGAGCTGGTGTTGGGTTTCATTTGACTCCATGCAGGCGGTCCAGACCTCATAAATCCACTCCCAGGATCCTTTTAGAGTTGTCTCCACACAAAATGACTATTGCAGTTTCCCTGATTGGAAGAGGACAAGACTAGCTCTGTTTGAATTACTGTCAAGTGTGACTGTAGTTTTTAATCAGATATTGTATAACCGTTCTTCTTGACCCCTCCTTAAATCCTCACCAATTACTTATTCTACTATCTGACCTTTCTAGTGCACATTAACAAAAGTGATGAACAACTTGTGCCGTGTGAGACCATAAGATTGCAGCAACCACAGTGTCGGATCCCACTATGGAGTACATTCTTTATCCTAACAATGAGAAAAACAGGTATGACCCTACAGACATATGTGCTGCTGACATAATGGCTCTTGGCAGGCAGTAACTCATACACTCCTGTCCCTGTGCCCCAGAGAAAGATTTAACAGTTGGCCTGTTTTTTTTTGCGTAATATCTGCTACTTAATGAAGCCTAAAATATGGTGGCTATTTCAGAGTTTTCCAGTACTAAGTTGGAATTCTCTATAGGCCTCCAGCTGAGAGGTTTTTGAAAGCACAAGAGGCTCTTGAAGCTATCACCTGTTTTATATTCTACTTACTCAAGAAACAAAATATATGTTTATATCATTATTTTTGTAGGTCTTATTTTTATCCTTGTGGCCATTATTCCTTTGGGTTATCATAGCATTTGAAGCACCAGTTCAATAATAGTGGTACACTTTAGGAATAAAGATCAATAAAGATCACTCAGACTTACCCGTAGAAGTCAATGAGTGTATTCATCTGTTAAGGGTCTCTGATTTGAATAGTATATGGTTGCCAGATGAAGCACCATATGTAACTACACAGCAACATTTACAGCTCCATCTTGTCTCAAAGGTACATACCTGTCAACCGCACTGTAATAATATTAGGGAGATGAGTGATGCACAACATGTAGAAAGCAGTGTAACAACGTGCTGAATTCTGACCCTTTTTTTCATCCTTGTTTCTGCTCACTGTTCAAATCTCAGGAGGTCAGCTTTTATACGTAACTCCAGAACCATGCAACCATTCATGTACTGCTTTCTGTTGTGTGGTCGACTCTGATTTCCACTCAACTCGACAATGTTGTCAGAGGGGGCTAAAGAACAGGAAATCTACTTTTGAAAAAAAATGTAGATGCAAAACTTTTAACATTCTGAGCATCTGTACTTGGAAAATTCAAAGTCTGGTCCTGCCAAAAACCAGAGTGATCAATTGATGTTAAGTTTAACCTAATTACATAAACCGACCTAAATTTAATTTTTCTCCTTAAAGGTGAAATTAAAAGTATGTCAAAGTATATTTGCCTTTTAGTTTTTACTTCAAAGTGAGAACGTTTTGTGATGCTCTACGCACTCGCTCCTCAAGCCGTATCTAGCAATACAATTAGTAACTGAAGTTTTATAGCAACCAGACGGAAAGACGGATAAAAACCACAAAAATAACACCAGGGTTGTGAATAAAATGGAATTTTCCCTTTTAAGGGACCTTTTCTTTTATTACATGGCTCACAAAATGCATCGGTCAGAGTCAACGACCTGCCAAGATAGTGAACCGCTAAATATGTTGAAGCGAATCCATATATACGATTACAGTAAAGCCATGCACTGAGGCATTCACCTTTTTTATTTGTCAGTTATCATTCAGTTACATATGGTTTTGGACAATGTGGGGCATGTCTGGTCGGTAGGGATCGAGAGGAATGAGCAGCTATTATTATCCTGCTTTATGTCTCTGGCAGTGTAGTGGTGTCAGTCAGAGGCCGGCGGTGGAAGCCATGGGGGCCGGTTAAAGACTGCTGGCTCTCTGAGGTGCTTCATCTCGGGGCCGAGGCAGCGAGACCTCTAACTGAACCGCAGCCGTTTGGATGGAGAAGTGCTGAGGCAGCAAACTCAGCCCATTTCACTGGGTGGAGTTCTTCTACTGTACTATATGTCTTAACACAAGAAGATGTGGCGGTCGGCTTTGGGCCAGTGCACGACTTTATCATCATGCAAACATCGTCCCCGAAGCTCAGTTTCACACATCATTGTCAATTATTTTGTTTTACTCCACACTTGTTTCCCAGTGCCAGTAGTTAGCACCAGCATCTGTGATCAATTTGTTGCGATTTATATGCCACAAATTAGTCTGTGTTTTTAAAGCAGCGTGTGTCTGTTTCACCCTGGCGTTTTTGGGTGTTGGCGAACAGAGCAAGCTCCAGGATTCCTCAGATTCCTCTCGGTAGAAGCCAGCGATAAGGGGAAATGTAAGGTAAGGAGAGGCCTTAGTGTTCTGACAGCAGTTTGCCGTGTTGATGGATTGAGGTGAATGTTTGAACACCAGACAGACATAAAGAAGCAAATGGCAAGCACATTTTATGAGCAGCAAGATTTATCCATTGCACAAGCTTTGTTGAGCTGCGCGGGCTGAATTTATGGCACTTGACACATGAAACGAGCTATCAGCGCTGAGTTTGAGTGTTTGGCAGGCGTCCATGGTGCTCACACAAAGGAAGCCTGAAATATTAGCATTATTTTAAAAGGTTTCCGTATATTAGCGAGGAATTGTGTCCTTTTTTCCAGAATGGTTCACAGTAAAGCCATTCACTTTTCCCCTTACCTGGAATTCTGCTGTCTGGAAAGATCGCTGACAGCAAGGCTCTCTGATGCCCTGGATGGAAAAATGATTGAGAACGCTAAAAGACGAGGTTGCAAAAGTGGTCGTACATTTTCACTCGTGGTTTAAATTTCAGTCAGTTACTACAGCTATTTAAAAAGCGTGCAAAATGATGACACGCTAAAATAAAAAGACGAGTAGATTAGATCTCCCTAGTCTAGATCAGTGGACTAGGGAATTCAATTTTTTTCCTTTTTTCTCAATATGATATTTATGTTTTTTTAATATTGTGCATCTGCATACATCAACATTTCTTCATTATCACCAATTATTTGTTTGATAAAATGTAATCCTTTAAATTGTTTGAAAATACATCACATCTTTCACGTGATGATAAAAAGAAGAGAGAGGAGTATCAAACTAGGTCTGTTGTCACAGGAAGTTTTGGCCAGAATTTGGACATCCTCTCCTCCTTGAACCTACAACGTGTTCAGGTTTAAAGTGCGGTTGTGAAACAATAGCAGTGCTTTAAGGGGTGTGGTGCACCTGGAAAATGTGACCAAAATAGAAGGGAAGTATCTGTTTTATTAACTCAAATCAGTCTCTTTCATTGTTATTGATTTGCTTGTGCCTGCTTGATGGTTCAGTTGCTCCCAAGACTGTGAAGTAAGTCTGGAATTTGCTTCTCCATGTGCGCTTCATTGAACACTAGCAGGCGTTGTTTGCAGTGGCTTGCATGGCTATTTTCCTTTACACTTACACAGATTTTGGTATACCATGAACACGTTTATTTTCGAAAAGGCATCAGATGTGTGTGTTGGCTTTTATGCAAGTGTATGTAACCCACAGCTACAGTACAAGCACAGTACAACTACTGCATTAAAAGGCCGTTGTGTTAACAGTAAGTAAAAATGGATCGGCTTTACATGGCTGATATTGAACAACAACTTTATACAGTAGTTCCTAAATGTGATTTGGTATATGGATCATTGTAAGACGTTGGTAGATTAGAGTTCAGATGGATAAGCTCCCCACTGAACAACGTCATGTTGACGTAACGCTTTCCTCTCTTTGGCTGTATGTTCGTCATGTCAGTACTCAAATTTCCATAGGCCTATAGTTATCTGATGGTGGCCACTTTTACTTCCTCTCTCATCGTTTACAACAACTATTACACTGGCTTCATGAAGAAAACATCTCTCTGAAGCTTAATTAATATGAGTGATGCTTCAATCTAGAAACATGATACCAAGCATTAACAAAGTGAATTGTGCAGTACATGCAATAGATATGTTAAGAAAAATACATTACAGTTCAAACAAACGTTAAAAATAATATCGGTATCGAATTTGAATAATGACATTTGCACACCCACGGAAGCCAGTGGGCTATACATTAATCGAAGTCTAAGTAAACATCTAAGTGTGTGTGTGTGTGTGTGTGTGTGTGTGTGTGTGTATTGTGGTGTGTAAGAAAATGATCACCTGTCAGTTTCAGTGACATTAAGCTCGTTCTCTGTGTCTAAGTGTCAAACTCTAATTAAAAGGGATTATGTGTCCAAAGAGCCACAACAGGATCAAAAGCAGATTTATGTGTGGAGACAGCACACTCGTGCACAGTTCACTCACATGCATGTGTTAGGTTTTGTTGCGGTGTTCCTCAGTATAGACGCAGTGATTTAAAGCATTGCTCTGCTGTCAGCCATGTGTGTATCATATTAAGCCACTTGTTTGACTCTTTTCTCCTGACTACGTGTTACAAAACAATTCTCCCCATTGTTTATTAATTTTAATGTTTTATTTCAATGATATCTTCAATAGAGGTACACAGGAATATACAGTTATTATACTATAGGTTTATGTTATATGTCCAATAGTTTTAATTAGTTCAGCTGTTTAGGTTACAGGACCAAATACATATAGCTTCTCCTACTTTGCCGTATTGGTGGATTTTATTAGCAGGAAGTCATCACAGGCTTAGAATTACCTCCCAGTGACCTGATCCTCTGCAGCGCTAAAATGCAGCCTATAACCGGGAGTGTAACAGAGACACACCAACACAATGACACAAAGAGGCCAACAGCGTGTTAAACATGTTTTCTAACCATGTCCAATTCTTTATGTGAATGGTCTCTGAGATCAGAGAGACTGTCTGTCAAGGGGACACTAAAACCGCTGTGTGGGTGAGGGAGGGGGAGTGTGGGAGA
This sequence comes from Ammodytes marinus, assembly GCF_949987685.1. Taxonomy (NCBI): domain Eukaryota; kingdom Metazoa; phylum Chordata; class Actinopteri; order Uranoscopiformes; family Ammodytidae; genus Ammodytes; species Ammodytes marinus. The sequence goes on from NC_137212.1 coordinate 10,166,230, forward strand.
GAAGACGGAGAGTTTCCGACGGATACCACTCCCTCGCCACGCGTGAACTGATGTGAATTTAGGTGACAGGAGGCTTTAACCTCTGGGAAAGGATCTGTAAGGGGAAGATGGGACGTAGAGAGAGAGCTGAAAAATGGGATTGACCCTTAACCCTTCAGAGTCGGTAATGTGATCCTGGTATCTCTATTGTGGAAGGAGAGGGGTGGGGAGGAGGTCACCAGGGGAAAGGGAAGGTATAGCAACCACGCTGCACTGCTGATTTGAGCTTCCTGTGGTCAGCCACAGCTTGGAAACACATACAATTACTCACACACAAAGGTACATTTCAGATAAGCACTAAATGGAAAATGTATTTGGCATTACGAAAAACCTGGTGGAAAAAAACACAAAATATTGTGTGATCTGTAGATATGACCCGGAAATACAGACCCAGTCAAAATGGCTTGACACATTTTTTTTATATAAAATAATCAGACTACCACAAACACTTTCTGACCTTGGTAAAGGCTAGATTCAATTGGGTTTGAATACTAAGATAACCATTCTTGGAACTAGTTTTTGGTGTTTTTAATTCAGCTACATTTTGGAGGGTTGCTGCTTGGCACCTCATGGAGAGGAGCTCCACCAGGAGGTTGTTACTCAAATAATGGTCCATACCCCCTCCATGCATTTGGAGTCACCAGGGCAGCAGCTGGCACAGCTGGGAGGTGCACCTGGGTTTTTGCTGTGGCAACTGAGTGTTTTGCCCCTGATGCACTTGGCAATAAACCTAAAACATTCCATGAAATTAAATACGGCTCACTCAGTTTAAGACGTTCTAAGAAGACGTTTTCCAAATACTAGTGCAGAAACTTGTCCAACCAGATTTTAGATCTTTGTAAAACATTGTTTCACTTTTTTTTTTGCAGTGAAGACTGTGCCTTCAATAAATCAACTAAATAAAAAAGATGACATTTGTCTGTGTTTGGTTGCCTAGCTCTAAGAACAGTCTGATATTTGAAATAGTCAAAGCCATCAAGTTTTATCTTAATTTATGTCTGGGATATGAATGTGACAACAATCCAATACACATCTATTGTGTTAGTTGAAGATTGGGTTAGAATTTAGGAAAAATGCAGACCAGCCATATTGAAACAAGTTTAACTTTCCAATGCAAATGGTGCCTCACATGAGTATAGCTTGCTTAAAATAGATTATTTTTCCTCTTGACCTTTATTGTTTTAGCCCATTAAAATTTCAAGTAAATATGAAAATGAGAGGTAGCTTATCAGAGAGCACTGATCCTAAAGAAGAGCCAAACGTCATTGATATCAACAGTAATATAGCATGCAAAGCAGCCCAGGGATGTTGCGTCAGCTCTAACCTATAAGGATTTGAATAGTGTCAGGGGAGGAGGACATGATTTATTTTGTTGGATGCACATATCTACTTTCTGTCTTCCCCTACCCTGAAGGAAAAAAAACTCGTAATCCTCTTGAAACCTCTTATTGAGGAGTGGTAGGTTTAACTGTTCCTGTTGCAGTGAAAATAGTTGTAATATCACTTTTTAAAAAAAGAGTAAATGTTCATGTAAATTGATCCAAGAAAGCTCTTTAAAACATGAAAAAATGCACAGCAAAATCCCATTCCATTGCAAGTATATAATAAGGTATTCAGGGTCAATACAAGACTAAACTGATTGATAAATACAAGACCAGCTGCTTTTGTTCCCTTTTGTACAATTGTGTACACGTGTCTGTTTTCTTGAAGGCGAATGTAACTCATGTTCTCACTCTTCAGGTAGGAAACACCTCAATCAACTTTTACTAGCCTGTGTAGAGAAGGTTGGGTTCTCAGGGGCAGAAACTTGACTCTTCAGTGATTTATTGTTTAATTGAGCTGACTCGTTAAAGTTAGCTGTAATTGATGCCATAAAATAGCCTGGCCGCCAGCCAAACCCTGGGTTGTGTAATGCCACAGGTTTAGCCCGAGAATATTAAGACTACACCAGACACAGAGCAGAGAGTCTTCTGATTGCCTCTTTGTGTTTGAGTCGGACAGCTGAAACCAACTGAAAGAGCCGTGCTTCTTAACCCTGGCAGTTTGTGCAGGAGCGTTAGTCTGCTTGTAGGAGAAAGAGAGATTGTGGATTGTGTGTGTGTGTCTGGCAGTTTGGTATTTCCTGAAGGAGTTTCCTCCTACCGTCAGAGCGGAACCACCCTGGGCCCCTCAGCAGTCCAACCCACAGACTGACCCGGTACTGCTCCCAGAGAGAAACAGAGGGTATACATGGCAACAGTGTGGAGACCCGTTGGATTATGAAGTTGTTTGAATAAGGAGGAGCATTGATAATGGTGACAAACAGTGGAGTCGGTTGTTATTCAGGCAGGAACGCATGGCCTCGCCAAGTGAAGGCAGTGTCTCCAGTTCTGCTTCAGGCTGTAGGCAGCTTTCCAACACGTCTGAGTTTCTGTATTGCCCATATTTGCATACTTTGCCGTAACTCGTGCTGTGATGGATAGGTGTATCTTCGACACCTTATACCGAAATTTCGTTGGCCACTGTCTGCCCCAGGAGATAGCGAAGGAGCTTGGAGGATTGTGGGCCAGGATTCTTGTGCTATCAGCCAGCCTTACTCGGCCTGACGAGAGAAACCTGCCAGACTAGGTGGAAAGAGAAGGGGGAGAGAGGGAGAGAGTCCTGTTGACAGGGTGAGGTAGAGACGGGTGAGTTATGTCAGCCTGTGTCTTTGCCCCCTAGTCCCAGCTGGGCTTGATTACCCAGAGTTCTCCACTGAGCAGCTTCAGGGAACATGGCCGTCGGAGGGGAGGATGTGGGCAGGTTTTCAGACCTCAACCCTTTGGGCAAAACTGGGACTCGTGCCCGAGTGTGAGGATTATGAGAACGTAAGATAGAACAAATCAATCTTTCAAATTGAGTTTTGTTCCTGAAGGTTAACTCAGTTTCTGTTTTTGCACTTTTAAACAAAAGTGTTTCAACTATATCCAAGTTTGCTGCTTCTTACCCCAATGAAAAGTGTTTAACATGTTCATATTATGCCTCTGATACATTGATCACTACGGTCAGGCAATTGGGATGAAATCTCTCTAATTGGTTAACAAGTTCTCTTATATTCAGCTGTTTGGACATCTCTATACTTTTGAGAAAAGCAAACATACCAGAATCACATTTTTATTCCGTAATGCAATCAACAATTTTGAAACAGAGTTCTAACATGACAAGGATACTAAATCCAGCTTTCTGCCATGTGTAGAATTTAGAAAATACAGTTCTGGATTGATTTCATGAAAACATGGTGGATTTACTGCTGGGTTCTTCACTGAAGCATCGGTTCTTTCAGAATATATTACTCCTGCAGTTAGTGAACTGTGTCAACTGTGGGTCCTTTCATCATGTTTTAGGGCCCACTCACACTAGGGCCGTTTTCCTGTTCCGTGCTGCAAACGGAACAGGCAAACGTTCCGTGCTTCAGCACGGCACACCTCTCCCAAGTGTGCCGTGGCCAAGGGGCTGTTCCGTGCTGGAATACGGATGGCGTGGTCACACTAGCCAAACGTTCTAGACTTTAGTATGCAAATGAGCTTGGGCACGGGGCCGCGGCCCTAGTGTGAGTGGCCCCTTAGAATCTCACAGAAAAGGTCTCCATAACTGAAATACTAAATGGGTTGCTTGTCAAGGTTGCGATTACTAGGGGAATGAACGGACTCCCATGTTAATACAGCTGTTGTGTAATAAGGCAGCAATGAAATATGATACTTTTTAGGATTCAGTATGCTGTGATATTTGTCAGAGCGAAAACACTGCCTCTCAATGAAATCATGGCAATGTAAGATAGTGTCCCAAACTGCACAAACGTCCCTCTGGTGCCCCTTGTCTTCGCTGTGATCAGGGACAGAAAGAGAAAAAAAACAAGCAGAGCTAAGAGTCGATAGTTTGAGAATGACAGGAAGCCGGAAGGAAGGAAAGGAAAGGAGGAAAGTGAGTGAGGGATGGAGGTGTAGCAATGGCTCGGAGTGAAGTCGCTGAGATTTCAATGCATCTCTCTGCAAAAGTGTGTGTGTGTGTGTGTGTGTGTGTGTGTGTGTGTGTGTGTGTGTGTGTGTGTGTGTGTGTGTGTGTGTGTGTGTGTGTGTGTGTGTGTGTGTGTGTGTGTGTGTGTGCGCGTGTGCGTGTGCGTGTGCGTGTGCGTGTGCGTGTGCGCGTGTTTATAAACCAGAGAGTCAGGCAGTGTGTGTCTTGCAGGGCCGGTGTTTCCTGCAGTGTAATCTGAGTCTCTGGTGGAATGTGTGAACCACATCCGACTCCACTCCATTCGAGCCCCCGACTCACTCAATATCCCACTGTAAACAAGCAGGCTCTGCCAGAGTTTCTGGGACAGGACAGGTAGAATCACTATGTATACCCCTTCCACCCCGCCCAAAAGAAAATAAATAAACAGAATACAGGAAATACTTCAAAATAAAAGCACATCAAGAGTCGAGTGGTCAGCAAAATGTTTTCCTGCAAGGTGATATCGAGCTGTGACTTTAATTTACTGTGATTTCCCCAATGAACCTCCAGGACTTTATCATTGTGCATGTGAGTGTGAGTCTGTGTGTGCTTGCTTGTGTGTGAGGTTTAGACTAAGAGGTTAATTGTAGTGTGACCTCTCTAATGTCTTTCTCTGGCTTGTTATCTTGATTGGGTAATTAATTCTGGGGCTGCTCTCTTCAGTCACCCCAGTATTCACACACTCATATGCCTCTCTTTCACACACACACACACACACACACACACACACACACACACACACACACACACACACACACACACACACACACACACACACACTTTCGAACCCTCCTGAACTCAGGAGCCCCCACATTCCTATAACCCTAAGGCTGCTCCGCCGCATTACTTTTCCTCTCTCTCCCACTCTCTCACTCTTGCTCAATTTATTTCTCTTTCTCACTCAATCATTCTCGGAGCTCGCTCGTCCATCATATTGCGCTCCCTCCCACCTCCCTCTTTGTTGATTTGCTCGACACAAGTGGTGGAAGAACTATTCAGATCTTTTACTTCTGCAAAAGCAGCTGTTCCAAAATGTAAAAATAATCTACTCTCTAAATTGAAAATGTATAAAGATGTAAACTATGCTTTATAACAACCTGAGTTTTACTTTACTCGCTCCAATCATATGTCCTATTGGTTCCAACAGCATAATCTTCAGAGTAACGGCTAAGATCTCAAGATATCTGCGACTTTTCTAAAAATAGATTGCATTGAGCTGTCAATAAAAGCAGTCAGACAATCGGGCAACACACAGTTGTCTAGCAACGTCATCTAAACATTGTATTTGACGGTAAAACCAAAATGTTACTCTCCCACACAGTGTTGTTAATAATCTCTCATCTCAAAGTAAAACCCTGAGTGTGCACAGTAGCAATTACGTTTGTTCAACTGGTAAATCAGCCTTTTAAGTGGTTAATGTTTACGACAAGCAGTGTAGGTAATAATTTTATCTTTCATCTTTATTCTCTGTCCCAAATCAGTTTGGCTAACCTGTTTAACTACAATCTGACTGCACATTGCCTGTCTGACCCATTTGTTAGTGAGTGTTATGTTTCAAGCTTTCATAAGCCGATAAAAAAACAATGATAATCGGAGCAGCGAAAATGAAACCAAAGTTGTAACATAAAATGAATTTTACCTTTAAAGTCTTATCAACAAAATGTTCTTATGATATCAAAACCTGAGCGAGCTATGAGTCACAGGTACAAAGGACAGATTTGGAGTGGAGGACGGATTCCAACATGAACAGCAGCTTGATGGTAGCAACTAACAAACCTCTGCATTCACAATATGTGTGAACAGGTTCACCACTCGCACACACAGCACAATGTTTTCACTACCACTATTAACAACCAAGGAACAAACCTAAAATAAAATGAGACTTTTATCCACAGGTCTGAGAATATGGAGGCTTTCCCTACAACTGTCAAACCCATTTAGTGGGGTAAAAAGTGCAATATTTACCTGTGAATTAAAATCACACATACTGTACAAGAACCACACTAATGTACTTGAGCACAGGACTTAATCAAGGAAGTGACTTTCCGCCACTGCTTTCACTCCCCTCCTTGCAAATCTTTGGATTTTCTCGAGCATTGTGTGACTGAGGGACCACTTCCTCTCGACAACAGACAGCTCACCGTCTTTCTGCCCGGCTGTATCACTCTATCACCAGCCAACAGATGTAGAAAGAGAGAGTTGGTGTGGAAGGAGGGAGAGACTGTGTTGGCTCGCTACACACACTCTCTCAGGTTGTGGCTCTCCCTGTTTGGGCACGATGAGGACGGCAGATTATTGGGGCTGATAAGATGAGGAATGCTGCAGAGAGAGGAAACGCCGTTCGGGAGGAGATAGCCATATAGAAAGACTCTTCCCTCCTCCTCCACATATGTCATCCAACCCACCCCACACACACACACACACACACACACACCCTCCAAAGACACCAACACCGCTCTCTTCCTCTCCTTCTGTCTCCCTTCACGCCGCTGTGGCAGGATAGAGACTACAGGAGGAAGAAGGGAAGGAAGATAGGGATTGAAATCCATTGACCCAGGACAGATGGGCATGCCCATTCAAGCCCTCCCTCTTACTCCCGCTTGCCCTCCTTTTGTCCCTCTGTTTATCTCTGCTGTTTACTTCACTTCAGTGATAAGATGCTACATTCTATAACACTGCAAAGCAATCCGTAGTATTAGCAATAGTTTGTAAATTATCCAGAATAGTCGGGGAACGATATTTGAAAATATATATATATTTCATTTCTAACCACATCGTGCCAGGGTGGAGAAACCAATCTGCAGACGGATATCTCAAAATGTTAGGAGAAATACCAAACTTTGGTATGGCCTGATACCACATCAGAAAGTGAGAAAACTTTATTTATTTGAATTTGAATTTAAAATGCATTTGCTAATACAGACTTCCCACTGCTATTTGAGCCCCATTGATTTTTCCTGCGACCACTGAGCCTAAAGAATACCTGAACATGTTTTTCTACACTATCATCAGCAATAGATTTTCCAATAGATTTGTCAAAGTTTTAGGCCCCGAATTTTAGCAACTTGGAACCAAATCCAAAATTGAAAAGGCCTTTCAGATATAAATAATGATATAGAATATTTCACTGGCTTTGATCTCTTTTACCACCACAATTTGTACTCCAAAGTATGTGTGTTTAAAGCATTCAGGGCCGGTTTCGCAGACATGGATTAAGCCTAGTTCTGGACTAAATTGTACTTTCAATGGACAATCTCCATTCAAAATTCCATTTAGTCCAGGACTTGGCTTAATCCATGTCTGTGAAACTGGCCCATAGTGTTTTAGACAGTCATTGTTTCACAAACTTAAAAAAAATTAAAATTAAACTAGATGCAGAGAGAATGAACGATAGCCGGGGAGACTCAGTGCGTAGGGAGGAGGTTGTACATTAGCATGTTCAGAGAGCAGCTGAGGTGAAAAGAGAGAGAGAGGGAAACAAAGAGCGAGAGACTAATAAATAGTGTGTTGGGAACTGAGCGTTACAGACTGCACATTCTGTGAAAAAACCTTGTCTGACCCCGACACCAGAGCTCAGCCAAGGCTTGAAGGAGTTGACATACAGTATCACTGTGTATGTGCATGTGTGTACGATATAACCTATTTGTCAATGTCCCCTTTACCAAAACAGCTCCTAAAGTTGGCAGGTTGTAACATATTGTGTATGTGTTGCATGATAATATGCAGTGTATAGCTCTATAGATTTTGATTGGCAATGATATACATTTTTTATTTTGCAGAATTAAATTTCTCTATTTTCCCATATCTACTCTATCTATTCCTTATAACCCTGTTGATCGTCTTGATCATGCTATCCCCTTGGGGTTTCCATCCTTCCTACCCGGGTCGGAAACCCCTGCACTCTGTAGATGTGTCACAATGTCTCCTCATGCAGTCATGTATATCAAGTTGAAAGATGCAAAACCCTGATTTATTGTGTTTTTGGGAAATACTGTTTTCAAATTTGCAAATGTTTGGAGTTTATAGTAAAAACATCTTTCCCATTAGGCACAGCTGTACAACACCAGGTTGCACTGCAAACATACAAGTCCAGTTCATCCCAGTGATGTAAACCGGTGATTCTCAGTCACAGAATGACGTCTCCTGATAAAAATACATACAGTTCTGTGTCCTTGGAAAGCCGCCACTCAAGTGTAGTTTTCCAAGAACACAAGTAGGTCTTTATGTGGGAGTAATGCACATAATGGTATATTCTGAGCCAGTAGAGACTTGCATATTTATATCATGTGTAAGAATAAACATGCACACAGTTGAGCAATACATTGAGTTACCATAAAGAGCACTTACTAAAAAGTCTAAACGAAAGCAAATCGAACCTAATTTTCATTTCCAAATGCATGGGTTGCCTGTTTTGCAATGCACCCTATTCTAAAGCTGTATCTAGCCATGTCGCTGTTGTTTCTGTTGAGAAATATGTTATTTAAGTTCACTGGGGTGAAGGCCTACACTAGAAACATAAGACCCAGATTATTCTCCAGAATAATTCACAAGGAGTTCTCCAGCAATCACCATCGACCAAAACACAGAGGCTGGGTGTCAAAGCCCAGACTGAACCCTCAGTGCTTCAGAGATTATTACACAACAATTAAGATAAGGCGGGATGTCATTTTGCTCTCTCTCTCTCTCTCTCGCCCTCACTCTCTCTTTGTAGTATGATTGTAAAGAATGTTGTTTAAAGAAGGGAAATTATGTTCGCCTTTGATGTCTCCTGAAATATGAAACATCTGAGGCTGACTGAAATGCTAAACACTCATCACACACACACACACACACACACACACACATTTTGGCTGTATTACACAAAGTGCTATTTCACCCAAATTACATTATACAAACGTGCAAACAGACTAAACACACATTTCAATTTTCACTGAAAATTACTTAACTGCACAGTTTCAGCTTGACTTCAGTGAAAGTGAACCGTCACCTGAGCCCCAGACTCTCTTTTTCACTCCCTCCCTCTCTCCTCTCTATCTCCCTCCCTCGGTCTCTCACTTTCTCAGTCTGCAGCTTTCTGCTGACTCCAGGAATTATGATCTGTTTCCCGTCCGCAGGAATAATAGAATACAGGAGGTGGGGGTGGGGGAGGGAGGGAGGGAGGTCGGCAACAGCTTAGTGGAACAGTAGTGAGGAGTCCAGCTCCACTGTGGTTACACTATGTGTGTGTCTGCAAATGCACTTATATCCAGATGTGCGAATGTGCGATATTTTCCTCTTCATTTCCATAAACTTCACACATTAAAAGATTATCCTTGGACGTGGACGCACACACACAGAAAACATATTGAACCTTGATTAACAGCCATGAATCAGCGCCCTCCTCCAGTTATCTTGACAGTAAACGCCTGACGTATACAACCGGGCGGCAGGCCTGGGGATCTCTCTATCTCTTTCTCTCTCTCTCTCTCTCTCTCTCTCTCTCTCTCTCTCTCTCTCTCTCTCTCTCTCTCTCTCTTTCTCTCTCTCTCTCTCTCCCTCGAAAAGCACTGGCAGAGCCTTCGGGCACTTAACACTATCGGCAGTTAGATCCAGCCGCTCGAGTGTGTTTGGAGTGTGTGTGGAGTGTGTCCTCAGCCACGTAAATATTTATCACACGGCTCCCAGAGGAATTTTAATGAGCACTGATGGAGAGCAATCAACACAGCAGAGCCTAGAGAGAGAGAAGTGAAGTGACAGTTTGTGATGTGATGTTTTGGCTTTTTAAATATCACAAGTGGCATTTACTGTTTTCCTGTGGAGATTCACACTTTCCTGCTTTTCTGCTAATTGTTTCCTGTTATTTTATGTGTTTGTGTGTGTGTGTGTGGCGTCCGTCTGTAAATCAAGATGTTTACCCTTTTAATATGTGAGGCTGCCGTGTGTGCATGTGTGCGTGTGCGTGCGTGTGTGTGTGTGTGTGTGTGTGTGTGTTGTAGTAGTAGTAGTAGTAGTACTAGTAGTGTACATACTCATCAGGGTGACAGGGCCACCCTTTAGAGGTCACTTAACACATTGTGTGCAGGCCAAGCTGCATGGGGAGTCGGGGAAGGAAACCTGAGCTATAACTCACACCGCTACACTCTCTCACTCTCCCTCACACACTGGACCTGACCTTTGACCCTGTGGCTGGGAGCGGCTAATAACTGTCTTGGATTTCTAGGGACGCAGCATCTCACAATTTATTTGAAATGCATTTCATTGGTGATTTACCAGCTCGGTGAAAAAAATAAACAGAGAATCACTTTCATCACCCCTAAATCAAGATCACTTCATTCATTCATTCAATCAATTAATTTAAAATTCCAGGATTTCTCAAGGTGACAAATCATTTGCCTGTAATTCAATAACACCTCTTTTTTTCTTTGCTTTATTTGAACTGGAAGTGTGTGGAAATCTTTTTGTACCTGTCAGATTGTTTCAATTTAATAGTTTTAAAGCCCTAAAGAGGTCAAACGTTTACATTTTTAGAATGAAAAAAAAAAGATATTGAGTAAATCCATTGTCTCGGTTATTAAGCATGGTGCTGTCAAAGCATATTGTTCAGGGTTTGCTGTGTGCTGCAAGTATAATAATTAGGAATGTTGAAGAAAAAGAAGACAGCCAGAGGTATGCACATTACCACATCGGTCTCTTATTTCATCCCACCCTCCGTCCTAGCTGAAGCTGGGGGCCTTTTCTGCTTTAGAGGAAGTGATAAGTCGAGGCGATGCTGGCGGAGGTGCGCTAGAAATTGACCAGTGACAGATTTGTGACTCTGGGCCTGAACAACTTGGAGTGATGAAGCTCTTTTTTGTGTGTCCCTACCCCACACACTTCTACCAGCTCTCACACACACACACACACACACACACACACACACACACACACACACACACACACACACACACACACACACACACACACAGCAGCTTCAATGTTCCTACAGACAGACAGACAGGCCTTTGCTCATGTCTCCATTGCTGTCATATTAGCAAGTCATCCTGGATATAGAAAGCCCACAATGAGTGAGTTCAGATTGAGTTCTTCCATCAAAAACCCCCCAGCAAAGGTCAAGGTTCAGAACATCTGGGTCTGGTCAGAACATCTGGGGACATGGAGGCCGTGAGCTTGGGACGCTCACAGCATTCTCTGCCCTTTTTTTATCTGAATTTCTTTTGAAGTCTCTGTATTCACAGCCTCATGTCCACTACTGTACAAATACCAGAGACGCTACTGGACTTCCAAAACCACATCATAGTCTCCCAGCATGCAAGCTTCAGAGAGAGAGAGAGAGAAAGGAGAGAAAGAGAAGAGTTGTTTTCTTGAGAACGTTTGATCTGTCTCCCGTAAGTGGGTGGGTTTCAAGTAGTAAGAAAAATAAATACAATTTAGGGACGTTTAGCATTTTTTTCCTACATATCCATACATACATGCTGTAGGTCCTTGTGTGTGTGTGTGTGTGTGTGTGTGTGTGTGTGTGTTTGCACGTTGCTACATGGTTATGTGCATGCCCTCATATGTTTGGGGGTCAGCACTGGTGTGCTGTGTGATTTATTGAACGGCCTTTCAGTGATACCAGAATTCCTTTGCGTTAAATGCCTGCTCTGAGTGCCTTTTACTGCCGGCGTGCTTTATGGACCATGATCACACTCTATTTGTCTCTGACTTTTTACATTTCTAAGGATTATTTTTTATGGCTTTTCATCTTTATTAGTTACGATTGTAGAGAAAAAGGCATGACGGGAGAGTATGGGGAATTATTAGGCTGTGTAGTTGGCGAGCAGATATTGAAGTTAAGATGTTTTAGAAGAGCCGAAGAGATTTACCACTCTTTGCATCTGTGCGTGATATTGTGTCATCAACGTTATGGAAACAGAAGTATAGAGAACTAAATAAAAGTATAAATTGTCTTTAGTACTAAAATCACTCATATTATCTTCCTGTTAAGGAGAGTCTCAAAATATTGTATCTTGGCAGAAATGACAAGATGTTCACATTTTCCTACCCACTCGTATTCCTTTATCTTAGAATATGGACTAAGACAAGAACTTGGTTCTACTTCCCGACCAAACCCTGACAAGAACAAAGACCACGGAGTTGCCGGTGTTTCAGAGGCCAGAAGAGAACACACAACAACAGCTCTAAATTGGACAAGTTAGATGATGAGCCTCTGAATAGTCGTAATTGTCTGCTGGTGGATTTATCAGGTCAGCTTGATACATCAAAATTTGGGTCAAAAAAGCTCAAAGGTCCATGATCCAAAAGATTATCTAGGTATCAGAACGCTTTGCTATAAGGTTATTTCTGCATTTGGTTTATGGCCAGCTGAACTTGGAGGTTAAGCCACGTAATTTAATTGATCTGGCAAAAAGAAAAAACATTTTGGATTGTGCAACATTTATGGATTTGGTACTGCAACTTGTTCAATCAAAGCCTTTTGAATATGTTAGCACCGATTTCATAACTCTGATGTCCCTTCTTGAGCTGCAACCTCTGAGGTTACAATGGATACTAACCCATTGAAATGACTTTGAAAACCGATTTTTTTCAGAACCAAAGATTCATGAGCTTCTGTGTTGAGTTACATTGAGCTTAGTGTTCTTAGTAAATTGTGTGAAAAATCACACCGCTGCATGGTGTACAGTGTAGGTGATGATGGGCATCACGGTGACCATGGTGATAACTGTAAACAGTAACAGCTGTGATGTGTCTGTGTTCACGCTACTCTGCTCTGCTGTAAATCCATCAGACATTCTAACAAATAAAAATCTGGTCTCAGTTTTTCTAACATGCACATCAGAGAATGTTCTGCTCACTCACAGGCCTGCAACATGGTCTCAGATGAGGAGTGGACATAGCTCATATTGTCATGTAATCTTTAAAGTGTGTCTAATTCTCCCAGGGCGTGGGACACATTTTGTCACGGCTAATTTTCAGCTTTCTTCCACCAGTTGTTGTTATTATCACTGCTGCACATTTTTCAGACATGGGCAGAGCGCTGCTTTAAACAGGATGTACCAAAAAACTTTGGGTTTGGTTCCAAATCGGATCCATATGAAGATTATATTGTGCCCCCATCTGTTAGTAGTTCGTGTTGAATTATTTGCTACATGCTGTGTTTGGGGTGAGTTCACTTGGCCGTAGAAGGCTCTCGTTAGCAGTTTGGAAGCTGCTTTTATTTCACTGAGCCGGCGCTCTGCAGACGGATCTGCGAGGGTGAGATTGTCTGTCACCTGCAGAAATCCAGCTTGAGAAAGACCAGGCGCTGGATTAGCTTCCTGGATGCTGAACTGTGTGGTTGTCTGCTAAGACGGCAGACTTAGCAGACAAGAGTCTGATTTCAACAGATGTTCTCCTTCTATGCTCCTGATGGAGATTTCAGAGGCAAGGACCATGATGACGAAGATGATGAAAACTTCCAGTTAGCGCAATGGTAAATTAGAAAAAAATTCTGACGTTGGTGCCAGAGTTTTGGTACAAGTACAATGTTTTACATATGCAATATCCCTTGTTCATTGAACAAAGTATGCAAGACCTCTCAGTTCCTTGGTCTTTAACGCAAACAGCATTACGGAAACTTTTCAGACATAAAATTTGAATTGCACCGAGCATCTGATGTCAACTTTGGTGCCAGTGATCATCTTTCATGTGAAGAAACGTCTCTACAGTTATTCTGTGTCTGGCACAGTTTGTACTAAATTGATGATTCTAATGTCTCTAGAAATTAATTAAACCACTGGCCAAATAAGCCAATTTATACTTCTCACTTCCACGCGGCCACAAGGATCCATGTGTATGTTTCGTCATCTGGCTTTGTCTTTGTGGACTGTACACGCCAACAAACATGTTTCCGTCCTTGAACCCCAATGCATTAAAAACAGATTTGCGTCGGTTCTGGACTCTCTACGCCTTGGACCTCAGTATCTGATGTCATGGATCCAACATGGGTGATAAATACTGTAAATATGTAGTACAGCGATCATAGACTGTAGTAAATATACGAGAATGATCATTTAGTTTTGTCTGTTCATGCAGTCTTTCACAAAACAGGGGGGTGGGGTGGTGGCACAAAACTAGAAAAAAAACTTCTTCTGCATCTCCATACACTAAATGTACCAGGATAACACTGATTTACTTTATTGTTTGTATTGGAATTTGCTGCTTTAAGTTTGGCAGAGGTATACTTTTACCTGTCAGTCAGCCTTAGCCAGAAACAGTCAAACTCATTCTTGTATTTGACAGTTGCACTGCATCATCTGAAGTGAATGAAAGATCTAATTAGTGAAGCTACTCACCGCAGGTAGTTACAGGTCAGGGCATACATTGCAGGGACCTGTAGTGCGTTCGGTTGTTGTTGCCTAACTGTGGCAGGTATTGCCTGAGTCTCAATACAACCTAGTCTTAAGTTACCTCCCATGGTAACTTAAGACTAGACTCATGCCATCCTCCTTTGGCAGTTCATTTCACTTCATTGGATTAACATATGCATGCATACAAAAACCACACAAAAGGCTTCTTCAGTGTTACTTTTCTTTTTACTCTACAGTACACCAATTTTTAATTTTTTGGGAACAAGCCTCTGACGAGCTCATTTCAGATAAGACGCCCACCATCTTGGCTTTCATCAACCAATGAACAACGGACCTGGAAACGTGTTGGTCGCAAAAATCTTAAACCGGGTTTGGTTTCTACTTAAAAACGTATTAACTGTAACACTTGACTTCAGAGCAGCTTCAGTGTTCACGGCCAAAGCGAAGCCAGTTGATGTTTCCTTTATGCCAGCTACGAAATGTTCTCCATTACAAACCCCAATCAATATAATTATGAAGCAAGTGGATTATTTAATGTAATTGTGGAGTAAGTCACCCTTTAATAATTGCATTCAGCCCCATGATAAATTATGTCTCATTGCTGTAGGTAATTAGTCTCAAAATGTTTCCAGTTATGGCCAAAGAGCCAAAAATGGCTGTGAGTAATGTACAGAGCGGCTCACATGAGAAAGAGCTGTTTGTCCTGCTGCTGCAGACGGAGGAGAAAATGGGCTGAAGCTTTAATCTGCTGGGCTCCCTGTGAAGTTAAAATATATTTTTTTTAAAGGGCTGCTCAGTTTGAAAACGTGGTTCAATTCCAGGTGAGCGTCGTCGCACACTGAATCGGCCTGTACTTGTTCACTACTATGTGTGTGTTCAGTGTTCTTGCCTTTGTGTGTAATCAGGAGAGTGTGATTAAGCGCCGTGGAGCCTCGCTGAGATGTGGGTCCCTGCTCTCTAAAAGGCTGAACTATGCCAGTGCCACTGTGAGCGTTCCTCTGTAATAAGATCAGCCAGAAAAGACATTTTCAAGAGGTTCAATGTCAGACAAAAACACTGCCCTTTATTTTACAACACGGTCGCATGTGTGCTTCTGACCGCGAGCTGTTTTCTTTATTTGTTTTGATGAAGCATCTTAGTTCCAATTATTGGACATTTTTATACCAAACAGTTTAGACCAACATGTCCTTCCATTGTGTGCTAACAGTTTAAGGAAGACCCTTTCTTTTTTTCAATGTGACAATGCTCCCTGTACACAAAGCCAGGTCCCAAATACAAATGGTTTTCCAAGTTTTGTGTGGAGGAACTGAACTGAGTCCAAACCTCAAACCCCAACCAATACCTTTGGATGCTGTATATTGATTTGTAATGCAGCATTGAGTTTCACCTGTTGATTCTCTTGACGCTCAGTATGTATTGGACGTGATCTGGCCGTGCAATGTTTCAATTATATTCCCCACAGTAACTGTGTTTACATTATTTCATTCACTGTGATAAACGCAACAATGGGAAGGTCCATCTTGTTCAATTGGTTAATATCAAACTATTGTGTGAAGTTGCTGTATTCATGACCATCGTGGTGGGCAAGACATTTGCAGTGGAGCAGGCTATTTTAAAATGTTACCAAAAAGAAGACGTCGACCCTACTTTTCTTTTTCCTTCTTGCTTCGAGTTGTTTTCACTTAAATTAATCCCTAGCGGCATCTGAAACCTGGAGGCCAAGCTGACCAATCACAGTTACACTTTTTCTCAGGAGGGGCCTGTAGGCTTGTAGCTGTGGCGACCACATGCATAGGCTCTGTAGCTACACTGTAACCCCTCCATGTACAACTATAAATCAACGTAAGGCTCTTCTGGCTGAATTAAAGCAGATCTCTGCATCCAGGTTTCAAAATCGAGTGGAAAACCCTTCCCAGAGGAGTGCAGGCTTTTTATGGCAGAAACTAATGCCCATAGTTTTGGAATGTGATGCTCGGCAATTGCATGAGAGTGAAATGTGTCTTTGTGTACATGCTTTTCAGTACGAGCATATACAGTATATATATACAGTATATATGCAGATATCATTTGAATCTCTGTACAGAGAGAAACCCACAAATAAAGAAAGGAAAATACATGAAGTGTATCCGTTAATTGAAAAAAAGAGATTGTTCCTTATTCAGATTTCACCACAACATTTGATTAGATCTCTTGAGGCCAACATGTGTGTTTCTGATACAAACTTGTGTGGATGATGCCTCGGATGGAAAAAAAAAGAAAAGTGAAATGGAAATAGAAGTCAGAGAAAGAGGGAGAGAAAATGAAGCTTAGCAAACATAGAGGAGGTGCAAGGAAGAGTTTTTTTTTTACTGGCTCTTTGGTGGTCTCAAGCAGGGTCTTGCTGGATCTTGAACCCGGTGCAAAACACAACAGGGGAGAAAATGAGTTAGGGGTAGATGGGGGTGGAGGGGTGAGAGGGGGGTCACACCACCAGAGTCCCACAATTCATCATCCTCTGGCACCGACGGGGGCTGTCTGGACGCATCGGTGGTGGGGAGCAGAGAGGGGGGGGATTGATGGCCAGCGAGACTCTGTGACCCCCACCCCCCCCTTGCCCCAGAGAGAGGAGAACCGTGTGTGTGTGTGTGTGTGTGTGTCCAATCATCACCCTCCATCGCTTACATCCTGTTAGAGCTGTCAAGTTTGGACATTGAGTTGAATCCCAGTATGTCTTTATATGAGGGCGACACATCAGATCAGACATGACAGATGATTTGCTTTTCTTTCCCGCCTCTCCCCCTCCCCCTCTCTCCCTCCCTCTCCCTCCCTCCCTCTCCCTCTCCTCTTTCTTTCTAACAGGAATACCTCCAAGGCGACAGCAGCAAAGCATTCAAGGAATTGGGGTGGAAGACAAAGGTGACTTTTGAGGTACGTGTCACACACCTGGATGGGGATGGGATGACGTGGTTTGAATTCAATATTGTGAACATATGAATGTGAAACACACAAATACAGACATTCAATTATTTTAGCTGGAAGAAAAAAAAAGATGGCGGAGTTAGAAAAGGGAGGACTCGGCTGTACTGTAGAGAACCAGGTGTCTGTATGTCTATATATGTGCAGCAGACGGTAGGTGGGGTTAGAGAGGTGTGGTTGGGATTCATATTTCTTGTATAGTAAGTTAGTATAGCTTACCTTTTTTTATACCACTTTTGACAAAAAAAAGGATTTACCAATATGCCTACAGATGTCTGTGTAATCCACACAAGAGAAAAATTAGCAACGAGTACGGGTCGACTGTTATGTCTTAGTGAGTGATCATGTGTTGTATCAGACTGATATGAACTTACTGTACATGAGGGGAATATGAAATTGCCTGCTTTCATTGGAAACGTTTTTATGCCAAACTTTGATGGAATGCATGGAATTTAATAACTACAAAAGAAGGAAATATGTTTCCAATATATCTCAAGATATTGCGAAGGTATGCACATCCATATATAAAATCAAATAAAACTATGTTCAACTGTCTCCACACATGTGAAGCAATGACACAGATACATTTTTTGTTTGTTTTTTAATTACATCTATCTGATCATAGACTGTGGTGTGGAATGTTTGGGTTACACTGAAAACAAAGTGATACTTTTTTTTTTTTTTTTAAGATATTTTTTTGGCATTTTTTTATGCTTTATTGATAGTGTAGAGACAGAGTTGAAATGGGGCAGAGAGGAGAGTGACATGCAGAGAACGACCGCGGGCTGGATTCGAACCCGGGTCCGCTGCTGGCCGAGGCCCATGGGGGGGACGCCCTACCAACTGAGCTAAGGGCGCCTCCAAAGTGATACATTTTTTGCTAGAAATATATAAACGTTTTTTTTTTATAACAAACCTTTTTGATTACAAAAAAATCCAAAGTTCCCTGATATTAAAATGTGTATAAACACAAGCAGAACTTAAGACAATAATTGAAAAATAAATTGATAAAATACACTGTAAAAGTATAAGGATTATAAATTAAATCAGGATCCGGGTGATGTGAGGAAAAGACTCCTGACACGCAATGACAATGTTGGGTATTTTAGGGTTTCAATCGATGCCTGAACAAAAAAAAACCCAGAGGTTCAATATCTAGCTCTAACCATCATTGATTGTTCAGAAAACATGTTGCCTGAAAGTCAATAAATACTACTGAATTACTGCCAATCCCTAACACCTTGTGGATATAGAACTATAATTGTATTTATTTACTTTCTTCAGCCAAGATATAATTCTCATGGTGTGTCAAGGCAGGCGTACTATAAACCACAATGTAAATAATAAAAACAAATCATTTTAATTACAACCAGTGGCTTTACTGTGTGTTTTTTTTTAATCAGGAGATGTATTTGTTTTAGTGTAATTTTTCATTCAGAAAAGTTACTTAATGAAATGAAATATTGACTTGTGACCTGGTTTCCCTGTGCAGGAGCTGGTGACCGAGATGGTGGAGTCTGACATCGCTCTGATGAAGAATAACCCAAACGCCTGAGGAAGGATCAGCCCAAACATGTTGCCACTCCTGCACTCCTGCGTTCTGCTACTGAGACCAACGGTGGATGAAACACACAATATTTGTAACCTTGTATGGCTTTTTCTCAAAATGAAGTAATTGTGTCCTTTTCCTCTTTATTTTTCGTTAAAAGGTGTTAGGTGGAAAACAAGTTGCCTGTGCCTTTATCTGTCTTTGTCTCTTTCTTTCCAGCGTCATGTCATGTCGATCATGTTGTGTTATCACATAGCACAGATGCCTTTTTATACTTCAAACACTGATGGTGTTCTAATTTATATAGATTGCAACTTTTTATGGGTTTATTCAAGTCTTTTTTTGTTTGTTTTTGGTCTGTGACTTTCTTTCATAGGATGAAATGGCAAAATATAAAAGTAAATGGAAGGATGAAGATTTTTATTTTTTACTGTAAATGGGAATCAATGGGTTTATTAATCGTCTGACATATAAATGAAGAATATGTAATCATTGGGTACAATAAAGGTCCTTTTACATGATGTTCCACTGTGTCTGATTACATTTTCTGATGCTGCATCAAACTGATTTAGAAAATAAAATGGGTACAATTAATAATGTTAATAGAAGAACTAAGATGGTTGCATCCAGATGTTAAATGGTTGTTTCTTTTTGTGTGTTTTGGTTTGCATGCTTTTCTTTCATCCCTTTAGGCCCAATGAACGTGTGAGAAATGAAGGCAACAACTCCAGGTTTGCATGTGTGTTACACTGTGTGTGTGGTGTCCCTGGTTGTACAGAGGTCGGTTGGCTCAGCTCCTGTCGTTTCTCTCTCTCTCTCCTTTGCTCTCTCCATTTTTCAGGGTTTTTATTTTCGCGAGCACACTGCAGCTCTTTTATTCGGCAGGAAGTGCGTTTTTCCCGGGGCCCGCGGAGTCCCAGAGTCCCACTCTCTTAAACGCCTCTTGTCTGTCCAGACCTGGCGGAAAGGTAAAGTAGGTAGGGAGAGCTTGTATAGAGCCCAGATCTGGACACTGCTGGTGCTATGTTACTGAAGATGGTCATTAGTGTTTTTACACAGATACATTCACTAACCCAGCTGAGATTTCTTATTTCTCTTTAACAAGTAACATATTTCATTGATGGATTGGTTTAAAGACTTAAAATAATAAGAATGTGATTAAAATGCTAAAATATGTTACTACATATCAAACATTATTTTAGATAAATAGAAATAAATGTAATGTTATAAAAGTCGTGCATACAAGGTCAAGTTGGCTGTCAGCAATATTTAATTAAATAGCCTACATTTTGCACATTATCAAAAGTAAATGTGTTCACTATGAGAATGGCTCCTGGCAGTGGTATTTATTATTGCATTATTATCATTATTATTATTTATGCAAAAGAGTTTAAGCAGTGTTTTAATGTTCAAACTTACTATACAGTTGGGTGGTTTTATCTTAAGAAATGCATCTTATGAGAATGTTGTAAATCTGCATCTGTAGGCTGTAGTAAAGACTGTCACATTAAAATTGAAAGACATTATACTAGCCTACTTCCACAAGTATAGGCCTATAAAGTAGCAGAAAATAAATAGAAATACTCATGTAGCCTACCTAATGAAACAAAGTAGTCCCTGAGTAAAAGTAGCAATACTTCCCAGCACCAGCATTATTTTGGGGGTCGAGCGGTTTGACATTGAACTCGTGCGGAGCCCTGACTGTCTCGGTGAGCGGTCCGAGGAGGGTGGGATCGCCTCTGTGTGTTTCTGGGAACGGGACAACACCTACAGGGACATTTAAGAGTCTCTTTGTGATCGCCCTGGACAGCACTGCGTCTGTGCGGACTCTGGGTATTGGAAGCAGATGTGGCTCTGAGGTTGTTTGGGCCCCTGAAACCGCGCTGAGAGCCGAAAACACACACTGTGTGTGAGCCCCCTCGCAGGTGCACCGCGGACCCCCTCAACAACAATTAGGCGAGTCTTCTGATCAGCTTTTCGTTTTGGCACTCGAATAAAAAGTAAAGCTGATCTAGATTTGGACCATGAATGTAAAAGAAATACAAGACGTCCATGCAGCTAAACAAACATTTTAAGGGAGATTACACAGCTCTTACGGTCAATTTAAACTCAAGGGGTGGCCACAGAATCCATAAGTCCTTGGAAGATAAGAATATTACAGCATTTTTCTGGAAATGAAAAGCCTAATAGGCGTTTTGGGGGACATAATGTAGGCCTATCAAATAAAACTGCAGTTAAGCTACGCCTTTTGGTTGACGCACAATTGTTACAACTGAGTTTTTGGAGCACATTGTGACATACGTTTTAGATTAAAACATCATGTATTTATCCTTAAACCAAAATATAAGTCCAACGAAATCCAGCTCATATTTTGAATAGGCCAAGTGATCTATAAGATAAATAATGTTGGCTATTTTTAATAATCTATCTTTTTTTTTGTTGCATTTTTGATAACAAAACCTATACTAAGGCTATCATCGTTAAATACTATAGGCCTCAATCACTGAATAGCATTTCTTATTCAACATTGATATGTTTCCTTTTTTCAGAGTAGGCTACTCTTGAGGTTATGCTGAAGAAACCGAGGCTATTTGGGACATAGCATAGGCCTATAAAATAATAGCAACCTAATTCCACAGCTCTCCAAATATGAAAGTGACACAAAATAAGAAATACAAAGTCACTAAATTAAATAAAAGTAGCCTTCAGCCTGTAATTGAAGTTAAAGTGTTTTTTTGTTTTTTACTTTTATCCATGAGGATAAGCAGCTGTCAGTGACGCATAAGATTACCATCACAATTAAATTCATCCTCGGACATATTTAACTGTTTATTTCCCCACACTTGCGCTAAATGAAGCCTCCGAGGGGTTTACAAATCTAAACTAGAACTTGTTTGTTTATTTATTTCAGGCCGGAATTCTCCCCCCAAAAAAATAATTGTGCCGAAAAAGTCTGAGTTAATTATTTTCTTGGTGCTTAGAGTTTAGCGATCTCATCCAACGCTTCTGCTGGAGGGGATTTTTAGCTCTGATCCACTGAGACACAACAAACCGAGCTCTCTCTCCCTCACACACACACGCACGCACACACACACACCTAGACTAAGAGAGAAGACGATTGTGGGAGTCTTACAATTAGGCTGCATTTGTTTAATACGTGGTCACCCAAAATGTAAAATGCCTTCAATCTGCAATCCAATATTCTCTGTCTTTTAGGTCTATAGCCTATTAAATACATAATTGTTCTAATTTGAAAAAAGTTTTACAAAACCTCAAAAGCAAAATTACATATAGCCTAATATTGTGGGATTTTTCTTTGATTTGTGGCATGAAAACGTGCTTCTTGTGCTATGTGTCAGCGATTAGGCTACAGCGTGATTTTGTAGTAGGCCTATTTACGGTTTTGGCTCCAACTGCAAAAATAAGCTTAAAGTTAATTATAACGGGTCAAACCATAAAGACTCTTAAAATGAAAAATACGGTAGGCCTATATTTAGGCTATATATTCTTGGTTTACGCCTAAATAAAGAAGCGTTTTTAAAATAAATCGAAGTGGTGTCTGTGCAAGAAAATAGTTCCTCCTTCAAACAGAAGTAGGCTATCTTGTGTGAATTCACTCTGCTTTCACGTGCTTCTTTTTAACCTGCTGTGTTTCCTCTAAATACTTTGGCATCTGCCAAGCGTTTACTACAAGAGGTGAGGGCTATCAGGTTGCTCTCTCGGATTAATATAGGCCTGGGCTATTGCTAGTCGTCTTTGTAACGCTCGTCATAGTGTGAACACCGCGGTGCCAAATGGGACATCTGCAGACACCTGGTACCGTGGAAAACATCTGTGATGCCCTCAGGCGATGTATAGTTCACACTCATGTTAGTTAATATAGGCTACTAAACTGAACATTAAAAAAAACTCTTACACAATATAGCATAATTACCTAATAATTCTTTAATTGGGCCTTTTGAATGCGCTTTTGTATTGGCAGCGTTTCACCGTCTGAAGAGGCCTAATTTCTTCTCTTTCTCTGTCTAGCTGCAGGCCTGTAAACAGCCACTACAATAGTCTGCACGCGAGTCCCGAGCCCCCGGCCTGTAAGCCCTGCAGCCCCGTCGAAGGTGGTTCAGTTCAGATAAGGTAGTGACAGGCTTTACTGCAGGCTTCTCGCCGTGCTTTCCTAAAGTGCATTGTTGACATCCTCTCCATTGACCTCCACCACCTCCTCTTGTCTCCTCCGCGTCATGAAAAATGAGTCGCAGCAGCCGTGACTGCATTTTCCTTCCTGACCCTTTAAGCGACACATCAATCACAAAGACGTTTGTTGAGAAGCAAAAGCCTAACAATCTAGTATTTTTACTATTATTATTATTAGGCAGCTTTCTGCACGTAATGGATTGTGATTTTGCAATTGAATCTCACGTTAAACCTCCTGTGGATAAGATGCAGCACCGGAGTCAATTGTTGGCGCCTTGTTTACGTTAGTTTTATGGGGTTGACTCATCTGACCGGTGGCCCTGGGGAAAGTGTTGGCGCGCTGGATTTTTTTCACTTACTCATTAAAAACACACACACACACACACACACACACACACACACACACACACACACACACACTCACACACTGCTGTGGTTCCAGAGGTGTTAGCCTACAACTGTCTGCATGAGAGTGAAAATGTCTCAGCTCGCTCAGCGCCTGCAGGCTGCTGGAGCAGTGCACATCAGGCTCCACGAGCTCAAATAAACAGAGAAACAATAAAATATATATTTAAAAAAAAATCTGGTTATTTAAGCATTCAAACCGTCCAACCGGGAAACAAAATTCACTTTTGACGCCCTAGTATTATATTTTTAATTGTATTATTATTATTATTATTATTATTATTATTATTATTATTATTATTATTATTATTATTATTATTATTATTATTATTATTATTATTATTATTATTATTATTGTTATTATTATTATTATTATTATTATTATTATTATTATTATTATTATTGTAGTAGTGGTGTTTTATTGCTGTTGTAGTGGTTAGTAGGCTATTATTATTAGTATGGTTAATTTTGATATTGCCAGAATAGTTTCCATTCAGTTTATCATTTATTTCAATATGACATTATTGCGTGGGCCAAAACACTTTTATGACTAATATATAAATATGTAATTGAATAGTATAATCTCAATACTGATGTCTCATGCACGCTGCCATGGGGATCTGCCTGCACACATTAGAGTTAAGGCATGGGTGTGGTGGGGTGTGTAAGGGGGGGGGGGGGGGGGATTCCAAGCATGTTATCAAGTAAACATTTGACAGCAGCAATATGTCAACCAGCCAGAGCAGGTCAGTGCTGCTGTAACTCCTGAGCCTGCAGGACACACGATGCAAAGCAGTGTGCACTTTATCCTCCCAGCACAGATCATATCATCAAACCGTCCTCATCGAGCATCAGCGAGACCTTTGTGACCTGCTACAGTGCAGCGAAACCTACTCTGCGGCACACAGCCCCGAATAAAATACAGCTGCAGCTTTTTGCTTTTTTCTTCATCCCCAGCATCCCATCATCCACAAACAGCAGTCCAGACGGAAGCCTGCTCACTTTGTAATGACCGATTTGTTTTGCTGACGAGGCATTTAGTGAGTTCAAACCGCCCTGCTGCCACACGTGGATCTATTTACCGCCTGCACTTCACATTTGATGTTGTTAATACACAACCTGCAGGTTGACCTCAAGCTTTTCTACTGTCAGTAAAAATGCCCATAATCTTTTCCTTTTTTAAATATCCTCTCAGTTTGAGATCTGATGTCGCTCTGCAGCGCAAAGATAGGCCGCAGAGCCCCTGGTCACTTTTGATCAAATATAAATTCTTAAATCAAACAAATCCCACTAAACGTTATTACTGTGTATCAATAGTATTTTCTTATACGTAAAACAAATCTAAATCATGTTAGAACATCCAAATAATGTGGATTTACTGAGACACGAATGTTAAAATGAAAAACTACACTTTGCATATAATGTTCTTCTTTAGTGGCCACCATTATTAGAGCATTTAGTGGGTTGAAATATAATATAAAATAGTTAACACTCCATCAAATGTTTCCCCTACCTGATTATCTACCTCTAATTTAAAAACACTCCCTTGATTAAGCAAACCACTGCTAATAAACCACTCAAATTAAAATCAAATAGACGGCACTTTATTAAACAAGCACAATGTAATGCCTTCAAAAAATAGTTTTCAACAAATAAGACAAAATGAATAAAATAAGTCAGTATAGACTACAAAGTCCCCCTCTCTATTTCTATACAAGAACTGGGCGAAATAAAGGCAGCAATAACAAAAACTTGAAAAACTTTTTTAAGTGTTTGGTCCTCAATATCCAACCACTTCCTTTTCCTAAAAAATAAATTACTATATTAGGCTATAATTTACAGTCTATAAAGTCACAAAAGCTGGTATTTGAGTCATCTCTATAAACAATTCTCAAAGTGAGAGGGAAGAAAACTTACGTGTTTTTTGGTGTTACACACGCCTCGACAAAAAAAAAAAGTCTCTGAATCTCTTATGTCCATACGGGAGTGTGAGAACAAAAGAACATAAAAAATATAGAGAACATATATTAAGAGTTATTAATTTAAAAAAGACACCTTTGGCTTTCAGAACTTGCTGCAGTCATAAACAAAAGCTCCTGAGGTGCGGTAGATGGACTGGCCGGAGGGGAACGCCATCTGACAGCTATTATTCCCGTTGACCGGGGAGCCGTTCAGTCCGATCCGCTGGGACTCAAACATCTCCCGCACTGAGTGAAAGTTCTGCTGCTGCGCTGGATAACCCGGGCTCAAGTGGCTCAGGTCCCCGTACCAGGACGCGAGTCGGCCCTGGTGCGCGTGGTGGCCCTCCTGACCCGCCTGACTCAGGTTGCCGTGTCCTAGCGGGGACGCGGTGGTCGTGGTGATGCAATAGTCGGGCAGAGCCTCCTCCACCGTGGTTGCTGGCGCCAGGTGGCCGCCGCCTCCAGAGGACCTGTCCCCCGCGTACAGGCTCATGGCTTGCATGTTGCAGTGATAGGTCGCGTTGGAGTTCGTGGAGATGACGTTCTGGTTGCAGGCCGTAGTGGAGCCGTAAGCGGATGTCTGGTTGTTGGGGGAATAGTTGAGCGACAGCGATGGGGTGATACCTGTCCGAGAGGAGGCGATGAGTGGAGGGGAGAGCTCTGCGCCCTGCGGAGAGCCTCGCAGGGTCATGATGTTATCCACGCTGAAGCCCTGCGCCGGGGCCTGGCCGTGGTGGTGCGGGTGCTGGTGCTCTTGTTGTCCATCCATGCTGAGTGACCGTGTGGAGGGTACGCTGTGCGGGCTTCCTGTTGACATGCTGCTGCTGCTGCTGTCGGGGCTCTCGATCTTGGGTACGGTACTCAGGCTCGGGGACTCGGCCTGTGGCGGCGTGGAGGTCCCGTTCTCCGTTTTTATATCCTGGATGCGCACCGGCTGAGAGCCCTGCGCCGGCACGTCCTGATCGCTGCCCGGGGTGTCCTTGTCTTGCCTGCCTTCCCTGTCATCCTTATCCCTCTGCACGTCCTTCTTTTTGAACCTCCTCCGGCGCCGTAGGAAGCTGCCGTTCTCAAACATGTTATAGGAGTCCGGGTCCAGGGTCCAGTAGCTGCCCTTACCGGGCTTCTTATCGTCCCGGGGCACTTTGACAAAACACTCGTTGAGCGACAGGTTGTGCCTGATGCTGTTCTGCCAGCCCTGCTTGTTGTCCCGGTAGAAGGGGAACCTCTCCATGATGAACTGGTAAATCCCGTTGAGGGTGACCTTCTTCTCCGGTGAATTCTGGATGGCCATGGTGATGAGAGCGATGTAGCTGTAGGGAGGCTTGACCAGGTCCTTTGGCTGGTGCTGAGGTGTGTACGGCCCGTACGCCCGCGCCATGCTGGCCGGGTACTGGTCGTGTGCCGCGTGGGAGTACATGCTCATGGGCGCCGGCATCCCGGTGTATCCACCGCCGGCCCGGTAGTAGCTTTGGTCGCTGCTGATGTACGGCACAACTCCCAACGAGTTGGGGCTGGACACGGAGTAGCGCGCCTGCATCCTGCGCAATGCGTAAAAGCTCCCCAAAGAACTGCTTTCCCCCTAGAAAATCTCAGAACTTCGACGTGTCCTCCGATTCCTTTACTGTTCTCCCTTCTTTCTGACTCGTGTGGAAAGTCCTTATTCAAGCTCGCCACGGTGAATCGGAGAGAGCGCGCGCTGCTGCAGTGAACATTTGGGACTGGGAGACTGAGAAGGCTGAAAGTATGAGGCTGGATGAGCACACGAGTCACAAGCAAGGAACTTTTTTTTAAGCTTCACATTTTTTCCTCCCTTTTGGCTGCTCGAGGAGCTGCTCCTCCCCGAATGTGTGCTCCAGCATCCAATTGGAGGACGGGATGAACCTGTGGCATAGCTATGGCGACAAAAGTTACTATACCCCCCCCCCCCCCCCCTCCTCCTTCCCTCTCTCCTCAGCTTAAACATGGAGTTTTTAAAATGCTGCTAAGGGTGTGCCTGGCTGATAATTCACTTAATGGCCCAAATTGCGAGACATGTAGGCCTGCTGTATTATTCTTCTTTAATTCAAAATATTCTAAACCATAAAATAACTTTTATTTTAAAAGCGAATTAAGTGAGTTTATTTAGGGTCTACGAGCGTTTAATCATCTGAACAAATAGATGTAACACCCTATCTTCTAAATCTCAAAAATTCGTAAAAGTGCAAAAGGTGCTGAAACACAGCTCACAAAATTGACCAAAAAAGGCAACCGACAAGTATAGTAGTTATATCTGTGTCACATCAGCCCTGTAGGCCTTTTCCACATTTAACAGTTCACATATTTGTTATAAAAATATTGTGGGATGCTTTAACCCTCCGTTTAGGCCAAAGGTATTTACCGATTAATGCAAAATGAGCTGCTACTAATCAGTGTGTGAGAAAGTCTCATCGGCTGTGGCTGAGCTTCTGAATAAACAGACGGATGAAAGAGTGGGATGGCTCCCACCCGCACCCCGGCAGCTCCGGTGGGCGGTGTGTGGAAACTAATTAAAGGTTAAATGAAGATCATTTGGTCGGGATAGGTGACAAAAGGGTCCCCTGGGTGCGAGCGGCTGCTGGGGCCGAGGTGGGATGAAGACCTCCAAATGTCATTCACACTGAGCGGGTGTTAACAGAGCCATCAAAATTCCCCCACGGCTTCTGCAAAGTTGTGTTTCGTTGTGTTGATTGCAAATCCTAAAAACAACATTATTTAGTTTTTCAGCTTGATGGAATTAATCGTTTAAAAACATCACAAAGATGTAGGCGATTAAGGGATGGATGTTCATTTGTTTAGGCCTATCTTTTTAGGTTGACAGAATGGAAATGTAGATTCTACAATCGAAGTATGTTATTAGTAGTATCATCAAGAAAAGCATAAAAATAACGGGATTAAATAACAAAGACAATTTAAAGTTTGTCCTAAATATATTTTTCTTTTATCATATATTCACCCGACCGTGTGTAATTGTATTACACTCTAATAATATATAGATATTTAACATTTAATTAATGCAGTCATTTTTATTTAAATATAACATTAGTTAAGCAACCTGTCTTAAGAAATGTATAAAGAAAATCAGGTTTATTGCTCCCACGCTCTTGGTAAGAATTTGGAGCGTGCAAATAGAAACATTTGCATTCATTTTTCCTAAAGAGTTTTATTGCATAAGCTAATATGTCTGCAGTCACTTCAACTGTGACATATAGGTTATTAAAGGGCAAATAATGTAGAATTTCCTACAAACTCCAACACACCATTTTTATAATACAGTTCAATTGCTCTCTTAAGTTTATGGATTCAACAAAAATGTAAACAGGTTTTTATACATTCACATGAATATTCCTTAAATGCCCCAAATATAGCCTATCAAAAACGAATATATTTCCAAAATGTCTTTATTGAGAGAAGTGGACCAAACTTAGCTGTTGAGGCCTGTCTGTGCATTTTAGTTGAATTCGAACTTTAAAAATAAATCTTATTTGATAGAAAAACACAAATACTGCTCTTAATTGATATCAAGCTATAGGAGCCTGAAGACCTATGTTATTAAAAAATAAATAACATGGGCCTAATGCATGAGAACTAAGAAGTCAACTTCGTATCTTTATCTTGGAAAATTGACCTGATTGACACATTTACAGAGAACAACTATCAGAATTTCAGGATTTTCATTGATGTTTCTTTACAGCCCATGATAAGAGCGTGACCATGTGTGAGAGGAGTTCACTTCTCACCTGTGTGTGTTTTTCACGCGGCCCTTTGTTGTGTGATTTGCATGTGTCGTCAGAGATCTCGCGAGGAGGCAGACGCGTAGCGGACGGTTCCCCCCCTGTGAGGTCTGGGGCGGTGAGTGCTGCGTGGCGGCCGTGACTGACCAGTGACCCCTGCTGACAACACACTGACGCACCGCAGCATCTACCGCATGGCCTGCCGGGAACTGAACCATCAACCCACGGGTGGGTGGTGGTGGTGGGTGCACCAGAGCTGTGTGGACTCAATATTTCTACAACGTTTACTAGTTTCTATAGTGCTTTTTTATTTCTATTATTTAAACTGACATGATAAACCCGCCATTTATCTGCAGCAAAAAGCCTTCCATCCGTCACAAGATCCCAATGAAAACCGACCACATCCTGAGATAATATCATGGACCAAACACAAAAGCTAAACCTATGTCTATGTAAACGTCCTTCTATTTGATATAAATATGTAATGGTTATAATAATGTAATTTAAACTGGACACATTTTAAACATAGAAGAAGGCTACTGTATCTCTATAGACTTTTGTAATAACCTTTCACTTAATGTGCGACACACTCCTGCCCCCTCGTGGTCAGCGCCTAAAGGTGCAGGATAGTGGCGTGTCATCATCAGTAGTCGGTTCCTATCTATTCTATACTGTCTATGGTTTCAAGTAGGGCCTACTGAGATCTTCTAATAGACTATGTCAAAACGCAGCAACAACATTTAAGTGACACATTATTCTTAGTATGTACTTTGAATATTTAAGCATGTCATTATTAAAATAATAATTATTAAAATAATGACATACATAAAGTGAGTTATTAAAATAATGCTAAAGTAAACTTCACATTTTTCGAAAACAAAAGTGGATCTCCTTTTTCAATGGACCAAAACAGTCATGTTTTATTCAAAATTGTCCCTAACCCAAAGTAAGGTAATTTTTCTCTAGGGGAGAACGGGGTAAGTAGGCACACTTTTTACTCTAGTGAGAATTGCTCATCACCTAAACATCTTTCAATAGTCATTCCTACATTAAATTGAAGCTTAAGGTGTTGGCTTGAAATGTGTACCCCTCACTTTTTCTATCTTATTGTAATAAAGACGAAATTAATCATCAAAGACACCCTTACACATTGTGACAACCAACCCCATCAAGGGGTCGGTTGTCAAACACTATGGGGTTGTTTGTCACAATGTTATCTTAATGGGAATAATCTTAAAAAGAAGGCAAGAAAGTAGAACTAAATTTGAAAGTTTAATTGCATTGTCAAGTTGAAAAATAGGCCTACATAACTTACTGTAGCCTTGGCAGCTGGTCTAGTTTGGGATGCACTGGGTTGTTTTGATTTTGTTGCCCTTTTTTCTTTTGCATGCTAGCTGCCTTTTCCTGCTCTATTCTTTCCTTCTCTGGGGTGTCAGTGAGGATACAGCTTGACAATTTCTTTCGTTATTGGGTTCCTTTTCTGGCTGCAGCCTTGAGATAACATGTGACAACCAACCCCCCAAAAAATGTGACGACCAACCCCAACTTGAATTTCTTGCTAGCATCAAGGCCAACAACCATCTGACAACTAATTAGCTTGCTAACCACAATCTAAACTATAGTTTACCCTTCACACTTTGTATGGGTAACAAGTGTTTTGTTATAAACCCATTGTGTAAAAGCCTAGAAGAAAAATACTGAGGAGCTAAATATTTTCAATTTGACATGAAAAACACAAACAGTCGTCTCACCTCAAATTCAGCAGTCTAACTCCAAGGAAGACTATGTAGGTGACCTCTGATCCCAATTCTGGATATTTGCATACCAAAATTTCACAGACAGCGCCTTCTGGTTCCGAGATATAACGATTGTGACAACCAACCCGTGTGACAAATTACCCCGTTCTCCCCTACAGTTTTGTTTTCTGTAAACATGTTATATATTTCATTCTGAATGAGTTCAAATATTTCCCTGTGAGTCAGATGAGGTGTGAATTAGCTGAAAATGCCAATACTGAAATAAAATACAAGTAGGCCTACTTCAAAATAATTAGGGCTAGACACAGTATACTCAAAAGGAACACTACTTGAGTAAACTTGTGATAATGTACTTTCCAACGTTGGTTTTACTCTGTAACCATCAAGTAGTCTGAGTTTATAGATTGGAGAAACATTGTTCTAAGTATATGTGTTATCTGTTGAGTATCTACACCCCTGACAGGACATCTATTTCATAGATATGTCATTTATTGCCTCAGTTTGTGGATCATAATACTTCAGTTTTGTTATTACATACTTATCATGAATGTTAAACAATAAAATAGTTTAATTTCCTGTCAAAAAAAGTGAATTTGGTTATAATATATATATAATATATATATATATATATATATATATATATATATATATATATATATATATATATATATATATATACATATGTGGTGTGTATATATATATATATATATATATGTACACATAGTATACTTATACTGTATATTACTAAATAAATAAACACACATTTTTTATTTCTGGTTTACATTCCTAGGTGTCATCATCAACATCATCATCAGTCAATGCCTGTGTTGCCACATATGGTGGCCACCAGTCTCACAAGATTGTAAGTAATTTTATCACACAAAAACAGGCATTAAATGGTACCATATCGCCCTCTGCAGCCACTTTGATGCACATGCACCATCAGCAGCACAGGGAGGTAAAAGAAGGAAAACTTGATTAAATGAGCATCATTTGCACTTTTTAAGCTCCACAACTCACAATGAAAATCAAATATTAACATTTGGTTCGGTATTTTTTACATCGTGACATCAGTTTGTGATCTTTCCTTAAGAAGTCTCCCTCCTCAGAGATCGAGTATGAACTTCAGTGTGTCATCGACAGTGTTTATATTAAGTGCCTAATTAAACACAGACATATTTTTCCAAAATATCCCAGGACCTCAAAGTCATGCACCCGGCGAGCACATTGGAATTGGTTTTTCAAATAAATAGCTGCCAATCATCCATGTGCAAAACATTAATCTTCTGTTTGGTGCTCCGGTTGCGACTGGTTTTTGAAGAGGGTAAAGCTGTTCTCAAGGCCACAGAGCGCCTCACAGTGTGGCAGTCTTTCCCCCCAAACTCCACATTTAAGAGCAGACAGACCAATGAGCAGAGCCTCTCTCAAAATCCAAATAAAGCCTTGGGGAATGGCTGAGGAAAACTTTTTCCTTAAGATTGAGCTGTTTCTGATTTAGACGCCCAGATGAAAGCCACAATGACACGCGAACAGCCTTATCCGTCTTCATTTGCACGCCATTCCAAATGAAATCATGAAACCTAGTATACGAGAATCTTTAGGTCTATTCGTCTCTGTTCATGTTAAATATTATGCTCCTTGAAACATCAGACTAAATTCATCCACACAACAACAGACAATAAGGATTATAGTCATTAAATAATTGTGAATGGTTTAAAATGTGAAAACTAAGATAATTCAGCTGAAACTATCTGAGAAAATTTAGATGAACAATTTGTGTCAGCAAATCGCGTGTGGTTTTTGCAACAAGAAAGTCAAATGTTCGATAATTCCTGTTTTGAAAACAAGATGAAACCTCAAGAAGCAAAAGTTTAATCACGCTGATATCCGTTTTGATGTGTGACTTTACTTGTGTTTCTATTTTACACATAAATGAAACATCCACAAAAACAAACTCACTTTTGATGATGATCAGATAGGCACCTTATCAACAGAACTGTTCTGTGTGAGTTAACAACAAGCTGCACAGCAATGTATTAGGACAAACTTCCAAAACTAAGCAGCAGTCCAAAACTTAGCTAAACTCTGCCCCCTAGTGAATCACTGGCAACCACAGACACCCTCCTCTTCAGGGGGTGATACCCCCTTTACTTTGACTCTTTCCCCCTTTCTTTATTTTCTCCTCTTTCTCTCCTTCTCTCATCTGTCAGAAGAGACACAATTGCACTGCCATTTGCTTCTTTTTAATGTGTGTTTATCCAGCGTTGGCTCACTGACAATGCACATCTTTTTTGTAGCAGACACTTACAACTATGTGCTGCCTAGTTTAACTACACTGAGCAAGCAAGATAAATGGCTTGCAAAAGGTATCTCAGTAAGCAGTAAAGATATAATGTCAGCAGGGCTTGCGCTACACTTTTTGTGGGCCCTGAGCAGGATTAGTTTTTGGAGCCTCCCTCATTCTAGCATGTTGCCACTTCACATGGCTCTGAACCAACTTCCACTGTAAGCAGATTTCAAATGACTTCACACTGGAAGAAGTTTAACTACAGCAAAGCTACCCAAGGGAGAAATCTAGTTTGGTTAAATAAAGATACTTGCTCAAAGTACTTTGTAAAAAAATATCAAATTGACAATAAACATCTGATATGAAATTATACCAAAATATAATACAAAAAAAGCCACACAAAGTACAAATGTGCTCTTCACAGGTCATACATGAACCAAAACAATGTTTTAAAATAATATGTGTTAATACATTTAATACATTTTTTTTGTAGTTTGTAGTTTCCGTAGTTCACACCATAAAAAATGGCATTAAAGGGGTAGTTCTGAATTTTGGACATAGGGCCTGATTCCCAAGTTAGCCTTATGCCTCATTTCCACCGAGTAGAGCGGGTCGGATCGGAGCGGCTCAGAGCGGGACAGCTCACTTTTAAGAATCTCGGTGTTGTTTCCACCGCCGACCCTACCCTTACTGGTAGGGCGGGGTTTAGGCTGGACTGCGATAGCCGCCGCCAGATTGTGGGTCAAACTATCGGGCTGTGGAACAACTGTGGTCAAGCCAGCGGTCTCTTGTTTTTGCTTGGTCAAACCAGCCGCTTCTTTATTTATTCCCCCCTGTGTTGTGAGCACAGAGACGGCTCGATGCAACTGATAAGAGACGGTGAGCGAACAGCGCTGGCTGAGGCAGCTACATGACATCGTAGCAGTGGGACACAGTGTAGCCAACTGATTCATTTAATGACAAGGAAAAACACCACACAATAAACAGTGCCGCGCTCACATTGTCGCCAAAACTCTCTTCACTCTAGCCGAGGTGACTACAAACGGCGGAAATGATTAAAACCAGCCGCTTCTTTATTTATTCCCCCCGTGTTGTTGTGAGCGTGTATTTACTACTATCTATGGCGTAAACACACAGAGACGGCTCGGCGCAACTCACAGAGACAGTGAGCGAACAGTAGGCTACTGGCTGCGGCAGCTACGTGACTGTGGGACACATTGTAACCAACTGATTAATTTATTGACGAGGAAAAACACCACACAATAAACAGAGCTGTGCTCACATTTTCGCCAAAACACAAGACTATCTTCACTCTTGCCGAGATGACTACACATGGCGGAAATGATTCTTTCGACCAATCAAATGACGGCTCCGCCGTTTCGGCACCCTTTCAGGCGGCCAGTACCCCTACGGAGGAGTACTGAGATTTGGAGCGGCTCAGAGCGGTTAGGTGCGCTTAAACCGTACCCTACCCAACTTTTGGCAAATGAAAAGCCAAACTACCCGGACCGAACCGCTCCGATCCGACCCGCTCTACTCGGTGGAAACGAGGCATTAGGGACCACTCACACTAGGGCCGCGGCCCCGTTCCAGAGCTCATTTGCATACTAAAGTCTAGAACGTTTGGCTAGTGTGACCACGCCATCCGTATTCCAGCACGGAACAGCCCCTTGGCCACGGCACACTTGGGAGAGGTGTGCCGTGGCCAAAGTACAGATGCTAATGAGATGACACGCGCACATGCACGGATACGCAACCTGAGCTTGCTGACGTAGTCCATGTGCGACCCTTCTTCCCCACAATAATTGTAAAAAATGGCGGCAAGAGGTTCACGAGTGGGTTCCTGTGCGATCGCGAAGTGGAGAGTTTGCTAGAAATCTTGACCGGCGACAGTATTCAGTCGCAGCCATGGTCGCAGACCCACAAAAATTCGGAGGTGTTTGGGGCAATCCGCGACTACTGTGTTCTCCATTGTTGTTTTACTAATTCCAGCAGCGAGTACGCTTGGTGATGACGTATGTATCGTATTATGACGTGATTACGTATGTATGATGGCGCAATCGTGCCCGGGCCGCGGCCTTTGGGAGCAGTGTGACCACGGGCCAGCGGGGAGTGGGGGAGTGGGGAGGGAAGGGGGGATCTTCCTGCAGCACGGAACAGGCAAACTTGCCTAGTGTGAGTGCGCCCTTAGTGTTCTTTATCATTGGAGACAGTTTTCAACACATTTCATTCAGTCCTTCTAGTTGCACAGTTTGCTCGTGCTAGGCTAGCGCACAGCATTGGGGTCAACTAGCCTGCTACTAAAACAGTCTTACCCACTCCACTGTACACCCGAGGCAAATCAATTATAACCCCAGACTATAGATGTAAATGTCTGTGTTGATAGAATAATGTTAAAAATAAAACCAACCTTGCATTGCATTTTGAGGGGGTTGCTGTGTCTAAGCAGCAGCGTTATATTCCTGGTAGTAGGCTGCGGTAGCGGCGGACTGATATTACCTAGGTTACAGGCTCTATAATATTTTGTTTACCTGCCGCTGTCATTACTACAGACGCAGAGTACAGTGCACGAAGGAATTTTATTAGACTATTCAATAAACAAGATATGGCCATGTTTGGAGGAATTAGCGATGCGTCTGCTTTTGAAGACTATTATGAGGAATTTGTTGTATTCAACACTAATCTCCACTAACGTTGTCATCAATAGGCTAACATTATGAAAGGGGCCAGCTTTATTAGCTAGTGTAGCCTACCAAAAGTTATTACCTGTTCATCAGTGGCTGTTGGTGCATCTGAAAAGACGGATGGCACCGCTTTCGTTTTCAGTGATTTATTGCTCTTTAGATTGCGGGGGTTTCTCAAAGTCGTCCAGTCCGAAATTATCGCTACAAATACTCCGTTTGCGAACAGTTTCCACCGGTGTTTTTATGTCCAAACCGGCAGCAACAAGCAACTGGAAATTGGTGGAAACTTTGTGATGCCCATCTGTAGGGTTTATTTGTACAATTCCTAAATGCACACTGAACCACCGTGTTGCCTAGTCCTTTGTTTCCGCTTCTGTCCCACGCTGCTCTGTTTACTTTCTGCTGTAGTGATTCGGTTGCACAACTAGCCGGAGCAAAGTAAAATTCCGCTGCTGCTGAGAAAGTAGTCTCTCAAAATGCGATGATTCATGCAATGTGAGGTTGGTTTTATTTCTAACATTATTCTATCAACACAGACATTTACATCGATTGTCTGGCGTTATAATTGATTTGCCTCGGTGTATTGTGGAGTGGGTAAGACTGTTTTAGTAGCAGGCTAGTTGACCCCAATGCCGTGCGCTAGCCTAGCACGAGCAAACTCTGCAACTAGAAGGACTGAATGAAATGTGTTGAAAACTGTCTCCAATGATAAAGAACACTAAGGCTAACTTGGGAAAAAGGCCTTATGTCCAAAATTCTGAATTACCCCTTTAAAGTCATTACTATGCAAATACAAATGTAGTTGAACTACCAGCAAGCTGCTGCAGAATGTAGTCAAACTACTAGTATAAGTACATGTAGTTCACAACTCACCAACACTGCAGACACTGTGTATCATGAATATTAATTGAAGCTCACATAATGTCCAAATAAGCATGCAAATACTTTAAATCCAGTAGTGCTATTTGTTGTGATTTCTTCTGAGGAACTTGTACATCTAAACATTTGTAAAGACACTGTCAATTCCAAACTGGTTGGAACATCCACCATGAAGTAGATAAGGACATAACATATGGCTGCTGTGATATAAAACTATTATAGCACTTTCTAAAAGCCACCTCCAAATGTCAGTGCTGCAAACTGTCCAAACATAGCTTGTGAAGATACTGCTTTGAGTTAACTTTCCTTATTGTGTTGTTACTAAGTTTGTCTTTGTTTTTTACCACAAAATCCTGTGAGTGCCTGTTTGATAGGGGACTGTCCAGCTAAAATCTCCATTTCTCTGTCTCTCACCTTAGAGTTTTACTCACTGTTTGTTGGTGAAAACAGAACCAAATGTCAGTGTTTGGTCAGGAAGATCAATATTTATTTCATTATTGTCTTGTGTTTGTTAAAAAAAAGAGAGACCATTCAGGCAGCCCTAAGCTTCTGCATATACCTGTGTCCGTCTCTGGGGGGTCAGCAGCACTTCCCATTTACAAGTACTCTATGTCCCACCAGATTTTTGTCCTCCTTTTTTTAAGTGAGCTTTCGCTAACAAGCCATTTCTAATTCCTTATGAAGCTACCACTTTCTGTCATCTGCACTTCGTTTGACCCAATCTGCTAAAACTCTGCTTTGTCAGAACTCTCTAGCTCCAGGGTGCTAGAAAGTTTCCAGCTTGGGAAGAAGGTTAACTGAATCAGTTTACACCGGGCCCAGTTTCCAGATCCGCAGAGCTTCTGGGTTTCACTCAACAAATGTTCCAATAAATTTAGAAAACCTACTTCTTGGAAAAAAAAGAAGAAGCAACAGCTGCACTGCGAGCACAGAATCACATGACTTCAGGCTAAATTTTAACGAAGTGGAAAAGGAGATGCCTCAGCATAGGACAAATCAGTTTGAAGAGTCAGGGAACCATCTCAAACACATAACAAGGAGCCGTGGAAAACGGGGGGATTGTATCATTTTAAAAGTCAAGCAGGTGGCAATGAAGGCCCTGCAGAAAAGTCTGGTTTCCCAGACGGCCCTAGCAGCAGATGGGGAGAGGAGAAGGACAGTGCCGAGAGTAGACCAGGATCATGGCTGCCACGTCATCCTCTAGCAGCAGAAGGACAAGACTGGCATCGGGTTGTGATGGTGCAGATGTGGGTGACCGCGTGACGTCTGCAACTGTGGGATCTGGAGAGCAGAGCCGAGTAGACAGATGTTGGAGAAAAGACTGAATCTTTACACCCCTGGCCCTGCGCCCACCATGATGGAGGAGGAGGTGAGCATAAAACACACATTCTGGTGACCTAATGCATTCCCTAGTATAGCCCATAACCCTAACTTTAACCATCTGAAAAAAATGCCTCACCCCAACCCTCACACTATCCCTAACCTAAACCTAATTCTAACCTGAACTTTAAAACCAAGTCTTAACCATCAGGCAAAATGTCCCCGCTTTGCAAAAATGTCCTCACTCCGGTGGTAAAAGCTAAAGGTCCTCAGAAAGACGCATGTACAAACACACACACACACACACACACACACACACACACACACACACACACACACACAAAAACACACACACACACACACACAAACACACACAACAATTTGTGAACCGTTAGAAAAAGTAAAAGTAAAATTAGAACTACCAAACTATTGAACCAGCCGGGAAAACTTTAATTTTGAGATATTTGTACTTTAAGGTGCTCCGAGGAACTTTCAGTTTGTGTTCATTCTTGCAACTCCTGTTGACAAAAGTGTTAGTGCTTTACTACACCAGCTGTTGTTCCTGGGTGAGCGTACCCATGACAAAGGCAAAAAGAAAAACTAAATAAAAATAGCATTGTTTGCACTGATGGTCTAGTTTGCTGTTACAGGTCATTTATGATCATCAGAGGAGAAATGAGACGGTTTCAGAAATACTTAATAGTTCCTCATAGCACTTTCAACATGAGTATTTCCATTTTATACCACTTTCTGGAAAGGTCGTAGTTCTTACTGGTTTTGTTACTTGATTTGTTACAAGATTTTACAAATACACGATCAACAAATCATATTATATCTATTAAATGCTAGCGACATGAGCTGAACTAATCAACTCGGATTAGATTATAGATTTTTAAGTAATTAAACCGATTTTGTTTTTAGACTGTTTTGTTATGTTCGCTGAACACTGGTTTAGTTTGAAATTCAGGGAAATGTAATCATTTTGCTGTGTGTTGTTTCTGTGGTCACCATTGTCATGATATGAACACAGGCAGCAGTTGAAAAATGTTCAACCGACCTTTACTCTGACTAACTGCAGAAAGCTGAGAGGCAGCCACCATCTCACCCAACTGCCCTAGAACCCCAGGGACCCAATGCCCTGGTTTAAGTCAAGCTAGTTTTATATATACAGCCTACTATCACAAATAACAATTTGCCTTGGGTGGGGGGGCTTTACGATCTGTACACCGTACAACCCTTTCGGTCATTAGTCCCTCTATTCGGATTGGAAAAATCTCCACCATTTTACAGACATTTCATTGTTCAGGCATACACAACATTAAAGCAAAAAGGCAAGTCAAATGATAAAGGCCTCAAAATAAATCCTTAATAAGTACATGTTCTGAGTGGTCCTATGCAATACCGCTTAATGAATAAATGTGTAACCACATTATCGTAAACATGGTGTAAACTGTTAACTTTTAGACTTAATGTCCCCTAGTTGATTGATCCAGCCAATGCTCTAATTAATCTGTTTACAAAGGAAAAGTATCCTGTGGGCATAAATCACCTGCTCAACTCTCAAATTAAACTCACCTTAACACCCATTGAAATATTACCGATGTATTCATCATGCTAACATAAAGCAGAGCTTTATCTGGATGAGTAGCAGTGTAATGCATCTCATAGATATATAGGTATTAAATTGAGGAGGATGTAGCAAGTGTTAGTCTGTGGCCAAGGTCACAAAGTTACTGTTACTGTGAGAAAGTTGCTTTTAGTATTTTTGATTATATTTATTTATCTATTTACGTGTCCCTTATCAGATTACTGTAAATGTAAAATGGGCCGATCCATCTGAGTTTCTAAGCCTCATAATAATGTTCCGCTGAACAAATCATCTCTGTATAATGGTTTTAGCCACTAGATGGCGCTGCATTCCATCATATCAACAGTTCAGTACTGCTTAAAAAAAATCTGCTCTTGGAAAATCCAGCAGCTGCAGGGCCACACTTTGTGGATTTTCATCATGGAGAGTTACATCCAAGAAATTAGAAAGGGCTTTATTGTCCAGTCAAATATGCTTTTCTTTTTGATTTGTGAGGGCTGATGCTCCTCTTCACTCTCTCCATCACCAATGGATGGATGTGATATTTATTTTAACAAAGTTTTCAAAACACCAGAGAGGCCACTCCAAAGGGACCAACAGGATTCAGTCAGTACCTCACACTCTGTGGTGGTCTGACAATGTATCTGAATCTGAAGCTTGCTCTGGAGCAGATTACGTTAATATGTCTTTCAAGGAATGTTGTACGGTCATGATTAACCCCGGGATATTTTCCTTATTCTTTGCTTCACAACACAAGGTCATTCATCCACAGGTGAATTGGTGTTTGACATGTGGCTTTGTGTGCATTTCAAATGTGAAAAATGACTTGTGAAAGCTTTAAGTGTGTTTTTCATTTATAATTACTTCAAACTTAGATCTTTGTTCCATCTCCCTTTACTGGTACGTTTAAGCTACATCAGAAAAGATTTTTTAGAACGCACCGAGCCCCAGAGAACCCACAATGAACCTCAACGTACCAAACAAACTCTGAGGTAACAGATATTAAACATCCCAGCGAAAATATTTAGTCAGCATTGCTTTTAAGACAAAAAAGGTGCCTCCACAGACTATATCATCGACCTTATACGGAGATGCAATGATGAATCCTATGTGCTTATGTTTGTCCGGAGAGATGCTACATTTGATTTATGACCCAAAAAGCCATGTCGGCAGAAACTACAGCACAAGTGCAGCCGCCCTTTTGCCGTCTGCTTTCTGTTTGTGTGAGGAGGCACAGCTCTCTGTGAGTCTGATCTGTTTACCGCACTCTAAAAATACCACTTTGTTGCATTTCCATAGACGCTGGGCCCTGTCGTTTCATTTGTTTACATGGCGTCTTCAAATGTTGGCAACCCTGGATGTCCACATGGAAAAGGAGCAGCTTCAGGATGCAAAAGACTTTTCAGCTGCGTTGCACAGGCTGGACGTGGCTGTAAAAACATGCAAAATGTGGAAGTGTTCGAAACCAAGAATAATCGACTTTCTGAGAAGTGGCCACTTTGTTACAAAATCCTTTTACACCGTAATCTAAGTCAAAAAAGGACATTTCTCTTTTGAAGTGCACACCTCTCATCGTGAGACTACAAATGTTCTTGCTTATATGATGGGATTTTCCTTCAAACAAATCATAATCTCCCTTATCCAACAACAGTAGCGAAAAGTAACTCAGAATGTTTACTCAAACCCTGCACATGTATTTTACTCAGGTATTTCTGTTATCTGCAACATTATAATTCAACTCAACTACAATTCAGAAGAAGGTGTTGTACGTTTGACTCTGCATCGTTTATATACACAGCTGCAGTTATTATGAAGTTCATGATTTTACATACGAAACAAATGACAAACTGATAACATAGGATTCCTTATTTTAGATTGAACTACCCAACTCAACTGTGACCTTCCAGAACATTAAAATCCTGTTTTGCATAGTCCAATAATACAAAGTGTATAAATACAGGGGCCATTCTGCCATATAATGAACGCCTTTACTTGTCATCATTAGGGTACAATTTGCTGGTAAGACCTCTGTACTTTTACTTGATCAAGATTTAAATTGTTGTCTTTAACTTGCGTATAAAGTACAAGTATATACAGTATTATTTTCATATGGAGGCTTTGCTAAGTTTAAAGGACCTGAATAGTTATTCCACTACTGCGACATCCCCATTACACTCTCAACTAAAAACCAAAACAGAAACTGATTAAATATTTAAAAATGTCACTTTAAATATTTCTTTAAATGAAAATGAATGATTAAATTATGATGGTTTCTTATAGCTAGAAAGTCACACGGAATCAACCATTTGTTGGGTAACTATAGTTTATACAGTTTTGACATGTAAACTGTATGTACTGTTTGTATGTGCCTTTGTTTTTCAATTCATTAATTGTAGGTGTTTGAGGAAAAAAGCAGGTGTCATACTTAATTAAAAGTATGATAGTATAATAAGTACAAGTCAT
Source organism: Ammodytes marinus (assembly GCF_949987685.1). Lineage (NCBI taxonomy): Eukaryota > Metazoa > Chordata > Actinopteri > Uranoscopiformes > Ammodytidae > Ammodytes > Ammodytes marinus. The sequence goes on from NC_137212.1 coordinate 10,208,393, forward strand.
GGATTCAATACTTAACTTGAGTGCAGATGTGCTGACATTATAAAAACTATCACAAGAAGAATGGATCCTGTATAATGTATTATCTTATTATAATAACCGACGTGTTGACGTTAAGCAGGATTTTAGTGATGCTATTTGCAAGGGATATATATTGAACCCCCTTTAATCTGTAATCAAGACTCAATTATCTATAAAATCACCACAGGTTAAAACCTTTGCTGCAAATTAACTCCAGCTGCCAAATAAATTAGTAGAAGTAAATAGTCAAGTAGTGGAAATACTCAATTTGCTTGGTTACTTCACGACACAGCTGCTGAGGAAACTGTAAACGTGTTAACAGCCAGAAAGCAACATGTAGTTTGTAATAAAGTGTTGTTCTGCTATATGCATGCTCAATATCACCTCCCTTTAATACAAATGAAATCACCATTTTCTACACGAATTTGCATGGAGAGACAGAAGTCTTTGAGAATGTAGCCTAAAATATAAATCAGCTTTATTGAAACCTTTTACAAGACACATAAGTTGGCAAAGGGATATACAATAAGTGCAAGGTTTGTTGCCGTTCATGGTTAGCCTAAAGCGTCACGTGTGTAGTTACTCTAATAGGATAGAACATAGTTACATAGAATATAATTAGTTTGCACGTGTTACATGAGCAAACATATTTAAAAAAACGTCGTGTTTCTGAAACTTCTTTTGAAGAAGAAAAACGCTTGTCAGGCTTCGTATAGGCAGAGTGGTTTCTTTGAAAGGCCTCTGGGGTTTCTTCATTCATTTTCCTTCAATGCATAGGTTTCTCAAGTCCAACCCAAAAAAACAAACAGAAAAGCTACTTTGGCTGCAGGTAGGAGGCACACTTGTGAGAGCGGGCACCGCGAATACATCCTGGTATGAATCCTTAAGGAAAACAAAAATCAAAATAATAAAAAAAAAACGTCCGCTTCTTTCGTTCTTCTTCATTTTCGGAGTCCACAGTGACGCACGCGCAGAGCTCACATCACGCAGGGCTTGATGTCCTGACAGACGCTCTGGGGATGGTGATGGTGGTGATGGTGATAGTAGGATCCGCCAGCCGAGGGGTGGAAGGAGGAGATGCCGTTAAAGTTTAACACGAAATCTTTCCTGTCGCACACCGAGGAGTGGCTCTGATAGCGTGGAATCCCCACTGTAGAGACAGAGTTAGGGGGGAATTAATTAATACACATATTTAAATTAACAGGCGAACACATGCACAATTTGCCCAATTATTATTTTAACATATCGATACGAGTTTTGCATTAAATAGTTCTGCACAGTGTTTGAGGTAAATATCGTTTGTTGTGATGTCAAATGTCTTCAAAATAAAATATGGAATAGCCAACGATTATTTCATAAACCAAACATTTGTAATAACTTCCTTCTGGTTTAAAATGTGTACGGACATTTACATTTGCATTAAAATTCATCTTGTTATAAGACTTTATACATTTTACTGAAAATATTATAAAAAATAAAGTTTCCCCGGACTGCCTCCCAACTTTACAGGTTACTTTACAGTGAGATACAATAGTCATTCCTTTATATATATAAGAGCAACAACTTAAGAGATTTTTTTTTGGGGGGGGGGGGGGGGGGTAGTTGCTTCCAACAGGGTGACAGGGCGCAATAATTCCCCCATTAATTTGTATTTTAAAAAGGCACTGATTTCGTTTTGCTTGAAAAAATCTAAATCTAAATAAATATGTAATGTTTTTGTTTTAATTTATTACCAATTAAAGTAATCTGTTCAAGTAATTTCCCCCCTGAGAGTCCCAAACTTGCAGGAATATTTAAATCAGACTCAGTGACCGTTATTTAGCGTCTGTAAGTGAGCCTCTATTTCCAGGAACAGAAAAAATAAATGGGGAGGTTGTGGCTTCGTCAAGGTCATAAGGACTCCAGATGTGACTGTGTTTTTCAGAGGGAAGACAGCAGGCTTTATCCTCCGGGCCACAGCTCGCTGCCCCTGCGCCCGTTTTCACAGACAACACACGAGCCCCTCTGACTGACAGTACAGTCCCTGAGCCTGTGCTTCCCATTCCAAACACGTTTATCCAAGGTACAGGCTCAATTAAGACGCTGCGTAAAGTTAACAAGGCCTTCCGTCTCTTGTGGATACGCGGTGTGTTGAAATCCTCCGCCGGTGTGGTCCGACCTGCACAGTCTTTGTTTAGTTAACCTCTGGGACCCTTTCGGGCTCCAGCATGGGGTTCCTCGCCTCTGTGAAAATCCCCTAGACTTTAGTAAAGCCCCAGTGTGTTATGTTAAAGTAAATGAGCGTGAACTGGGGAGGTGAATTAAGAACGCGATCACACAAGGAACACGTCTTCCTTTAATCTGTTTATGAGGCAAAATTACCCTGAACACTTGTACAGATGTGATTTACAGACTGTGGATTAAACAGATAATATATCACACATTCTATACAGCAGCTCCTTGAACCTGAATTTTATTTATTTATTGGCCTCACAATCATTTAAAAAACTAACGTTAATTTTACTGAACAAAGTAAAAAGCCAGTGTTTTATTATTCAATAAACATTCGATGCAACTTCCTTATTAAATTAAATTATTTATTCAATCCCTAAATTGTTTTATCGCCCAGACGTGTTGAGTCTAGGAAACGCTTAGGCGGAAATCGTGAGGGGAAAATAAATATAACTGATATTAATATGACCGATATTATATGTGTTATTTATTATTATTATTCGTCATGCACGAATATGTAAACTCCCTCTTTGGTATTAATTTGCCTTTCACATAAGTACTGACATCCTGATTTTAAATGTCACAGGCCTCTGCATAGATCGAAACTAAATTTTGCAAATTGCAGCCTTTCTTACAGATGAGGTAACCATGCTGTGGATATTATTGTCTTGTGTTTATATTAATTTATTCAAGTGATAACCCATAAAGATACTAGACGGGCTTCGTCATCTCCACTATACGTGACTTCGGTGGTACCTGATAAGTCGGTGCTGTGGTTGTCCCTGCTGTTCTGGTGGATATAGCTCTGCTCCAGGGAGTAAGGCGACATGCCGGAGTGTAAACCGGAGGATGCGGGGCTGCTGGAGGCAAGAGGCTGCTGTTTGATGTAGGGGGAGCCGCCGGAGGACGCCCAGTGTGCGGACGTACTGGCGTACGGGGAGTGGCCGTCCAGCGCGCTGGCCATGGCTGGAGAGGACGGTACGGGGCTGCTGCTGCTGTCCGGTCCGTACTCACCGTTCGAAGGCACAGGACAGCTGGCCATGTACGTGGAGCCGGGGCTCGGGGACATGTGAGGGACGTGGTGGCCGCCGCTCAGTCCGTCATACCCCCCGGCCATTGAGTTACTCATCATGTCCAAGTTGTAGCCGTTGCCGTGACAGGCGAGAGAAGCGGATGGAGATTGGAAGTCAAAACTCTGCGGGAGAATGGAGGTGCCGAAGCCTATGCCGTTCATCATCCGATACATGGGCTTCAGAGCTTGACATTTTCTCCTGAAGCCTCTGGGTCTGCGACGAAACGAGCCTTCCTCAAACATGAACTCACTGCCTGGGTCGATGGTCCAGTAGTGGCCTTTCCCCGGCCTGCCCAGCCCTTTGGGCAGCTTGATGAAGCATTCGTTCAGCGAAAGGTTATGCCGCACCGAGTTCTTCCAGCCCTGATACGAGCCTCTGAAGAACGGGAAGCGGGCCTGGAGGAACTGGTAGATCTCACTGAGTGTCAGCCGTTTGGTGGGAGAGCTCTGTATTGCCATAACGATGAGAGCGATGTAGGAGTACGGTGGCTTTTCCGGTCGCCGTAAACCGGAGCTCGTCTTCTTTCCTTTAATGGCGGTGGACGAACTCTCCGTGGCGGCTTGTGGGCTCAGCATGGCGGGGTGCAGGACTCCGGACGCCGGGCTGGATCTCAGAGGAGGCGGAGGGTCCAGCTGCTGCTGAGGGGTCTCGGTCGTCATGTCAGCTCTGACGTATACGACTGGCGTAGAGAGAAGAGAGGGAGGGAGAAAAGACGAGCCGTGTGAGATGTTTCTCAAGAGAAATCTATCGGGATCCAGCGGTCAGTGTCCTCAGCAAGTGAGTGTTACACCACCAGTGGTCCTCAGAATCCCAGCGCAAAATGGAGTGAAATCTTGTCTCCAGTTACGCACGACTCTCCCGTTACGCACGGTGCTCCCTTGACGCACGGCGGGTACGCACTGACAGAGAGAGGAAGTGGAAGAGAGAGTGGGGGGAGCCGGTTTATCCACTGGAGACTGAATGTCCAGGGCTGTAGCTCGACACAGAGGCTCCACTGGGGTGTCACAGCGTCGCTAAGTGGTGCTGTGTGGCGCACCGGGTGGCCATCGACCGCCTTAATAGTCCCTCAAGTGGAGGAAACACGAAAACCCCTTCGACTTATTGCGCGCAACAGTCCAGCCAAACAAAGGCCGACCACCTATCATTTCATAAATCTTTTCTTCCCTCTGCGAGAGCGACCCCCCTGACCCCCCCTCTCCTTTCTCCTCATCCGCACTCTGCGCCTGCAAATCTCCCTGAGATCAGTGACGAATAGAGCCACCCCCCTTTACCCTTTTGCCAAATCTGTCCCAAGTCCACTTAACGTTCTCAGCAGCGTTAAAGCCCCTCATTCTCTCCTCTCTTCGTCTTCGTCCTCCCCCTCCCCTTACCCGCCCCCTCTCTCCAAGTTCGGACTACACGCAATTAAGCCATCTATCAAACCTCCCCCAGACATCCCAATCAACAGCGCCACACGCCAGACGCACAAGTTAAAAAAGAGCACCCCCCCCCCCCCCTTCTCTGGTCCTGCATGTACCATGTAAAATCATGGGATTTCAGCCCGATACGCAATGCATCATACATTTTCATGACAAGAACCAAACCACCACACACTATTAGCAAAAGGTCCAGATTGCAGTTGAAACCACGATGCCCAAAACATTGACTATGTGCTTACATGATATCTGCTGCAGATAATAACACAAACGCATCGCAGTGGAGCAATAGAAAAAGCACCATCTTGTGTTATTTGTATTATTTTGCTCATAATTTCCTCCCAAACTGGTCCAGAGGATAACAAAAACAAACTGTCGCGGAGCCGGGCTGGGGCGAGGAGTGTGAGAGATGGAGAGGTGGTGGTCTTACCGTGCGTGTGTAAGCGGGGGGTTGCTCTGCGTAAATGACTTTGACATGAGTGGAAGCAGGCTTTTTCCATCAAGCCCGGCCCTGGATACCACACACAGCGCGCCAGTGTCAGCTTACCGCCCCGGGCCAGAGCCGGTCCCATGGGCCCCACGTTCATTAGACAGAGAAAAGCGAAATTAGGCGAGCGGGCGTCGACAGTTTCCTCCCCTATGGAGACATCACACACAGATTTGTCCAACATGATGGAGTTATATGTCCCATAAAGGTAATATCAACATCCGTGCTGCGACGGAGTGGAGATCATTGGGCTTTCAAGGAGGAGGAGGTGGGGGGAAGCATCATGTTTTGTGGATGTCGCTAAACCAAGAGTTTTTTGGTTGTGTTTTGCATTTTTGTCACGATTTATTTTTCTTGTGCTTGTGCATTTCTCATGCATATAGGTAATATTTCACTGTAATTGTAGATGCACTTAATTGCGTTGCTTATCTTACCTGGGGGCTCATGACGTTGTTCGTATGACATCAAACAAAGCACAACACCATCCGGAAAAACTGCAGACAAAAATATGTTTCCATATTTTTTTTTCTTCACATACTCAAATCTGTGTCTGTGTGTGAACGTGTTTTGCCGACACAAACCGTTTAAAGTTTAGATATAGCCTGGAGGATTGTCCAAACAATAACCAGCAACAATAACCTTTGCACTCTGCACAACAACGGATGTGAGGATAAAATCATTTTCCACCACGAGACACACACACACACACACACACACACACACACACACACACACACACACACACACACACACACACACACACACACACACACACACACACACACACACACACACACAAACACACACAGAGCAGTTTGGAGGATCTTAACGGCCCCAGAAATTTCCTGCGACATCAAAACTTATGACCCCCGTCGAGATCAGGATGCCTCGGCTTTGCAGAGGGAATCTTTGTTCTGCAAGCGCTTTGAAGACGCTCCGGCTGCTTTTACGCACCGCGATTGAGCTCCTAATTTAGCCTTTTGGAAATATCAAGTGATCAGCGTCCACCACGAACCCTATTCAGAGGTGTTTTTGATAGAGGACTTTGTCTTTGGAACACAGCCACGGCTGGAAGCCCATATGAGCCTATTGCCGACACAATAAGGCCCTCTGTTTATTTTCATGTTTAGGCTGAAATATATTGTTTATCCCCCATAAAATATTAGGTAGATAGGATTTTGAGAAAATGTTTGTGTTGACATCAGATAATGTATTACAGGCCAGTTTAAAATAAAAATGGTCGCTACATACCATTTTGTTATATTTTAATAAACTATATTTAATAAACAAAATCATAAGGATCCAATATTTCACATTAAAAATAACCATCAACAATTATTTACAAACAAGTATTTTTTTTACCCCAAATAAAATACAAACACTGCTTTTTTTTTAAATAATTATGACTTTTTTATTACTTTTTTTAATTTATAAGATGGCCTTTATTGTAATTATACATCGAATAATTTGGGATTGCCACAACCTAAGATGCATTAAACAACAAGTTAAAACTGTTTTTTTAAAGCAGACGTTACAAGAAATAAAGGTAAGACAAAAGAAGGAAAGGTGATGTCATAATATAAATAAAATAAGAAGGGTAAAGGCAGTAGGTATATATTTCCCAAAATGAATTGAGGTATTGCACTGTACGAAATTGAGTATTGCATATAGGCTACTCTAATACAGACGACAGTTGAATGTATAATGTAGGTGTTGAGTGACCTGATAAAAATAAGCTGTTTTTCAGTCTGTTTGTTTTGCTATATTGTCTCTATAAAGGCCTCTAATGAACTCAATTCATTAAATAAAACGATAACAAATACGCATTTCAGTTCCTTTTAACGGTAATCTAATATTCTTCGGGCTGTTTGGGTTTTCTCCCGGCCGCTCCGCCCGTGCTTCCTGTGGCGGTGCCGGGAGTTTTGGAGCTGCCTCTCCGGGACTCTGGGAGGTCAGGCGCGGTTCAGTTTAGCCGGATTGACAGACTGTTTGGACTTCCTAACATTGTGCCTGCCCTATAAAGTTTGGTTTGATAACACTGGGGGCCTTATTCGGACAGTCAGCTCTGGAACAGGCCAGTGTGCTGTGGACCGGGTCGAAACAACCAGTTATATAGCAGAGAAAAGGCTGGTTACAAATATGAAGCATGCTGCGCGCCATGACAACGAGGATGTTGACAATAAAGGGGACTGGAGGCACGTGAGAGTCCCGCAGACAGGTATGCTGTTCAGGCGTTTCACCTGCAGGTTGCAGCATTGTCCCTGTAAACAGTCGAGTCTCACCTGTCACCTGCCGTTCTTCTCTGAGAACAGAGCCCAGTCTTGTCTGCTCCTGGTTTACAGCCAAAGCATGTACAGTAGCTATATGCATAACGATCAGTAGGGACATGTGAGATGTACAAAACAGGCCTGAGTGTGTATGGCCAGCTATTAAAAACAATCTTCTGTTATGGCTTTTTTGGTTATGAAATGTTCTATTTTAATTTATCCACTTGCACCAGAAGAATTTGTCAAAAGCTCCAACATCAGGTTAAAACATGTTTTGCTTAAACTATATCATTCAATAACTTGGACGTACAGAGCCTCTGTTTTTGTGAATAACAATAATAATATCAAAAAAAAAGCGTCACACTCGCTTCACTTTTCCAAGAAATCCCGTTGTAAAGCAGGGATATCAGTATACTGGAGAGCATACTTTTTTCAAAGACATATATTCATATCTTATTTCTTCTTCTTCTTCTTCTTCTTCTTCTTCTTCTTCTTCTTCTTCTTCTTCTTCTTCTTCTTCTTCTTCTTCTTCTTCTTCTTCTTCTTCTTCTTCTTCTTCTTATTATTTTGTGGTTGCGTATTGTAAAATTTGCGTATAATTATACAAGGCTTAGGCTAACAATGTAGATGTTGGAACAAAGTCAGACTGAAATATTTTATTTTATTTTATACAAAACGCTTCATAAGCTACTAAACAAATAAACAAACTCGAGAACATTTGATACCAAAATCAACGGGTATAATTAGGACAATATTATTTTACCTTCAAGGCAACAGGGCTTCGGACAGTGTACAGTATGTTGAATTGAGAGGAATAATATTTTAAGAATTAAGAATTTCTTGATTTTACATGGACATTGTCTCTCGTCACTGGACCAACGACTGATGAGTCTGGGGTCTGTTTCAGGACCGCGGAGAGCAACTGCAGCCTCCTCGGGACTCGTAGTTAATACTCCAGATTTGTGCACGCACATGTTTTTGCAGATAATATTGTGGGTGCACGTACATCCACTATATATCTGGCTGACGTAAAGAGTCAACACTCACTGATGAATTTATTTGGACTGTTTTCTTTACTGAGACATATTTCACACGACATCTCTATCCCTGCATCGTCTAGTTTGTGCACCGATTGTATGCACCAAATCTTAAAATACATTTTATAGTTAATATCATGTGGTATATTTTATGTTCTAATTTCGGTAAACCATAAAACAAAATATAGTCAAACGATCCATATCGATGGGTTGCCCATATAAAATCAAATTAAAAAATATTATGATAAAAAGAATAATAATTCTTTTAAAATGTCTATTGTTTCTAATGTGTTCTTCTCGATACTCTTTTAGGGAGGGATTTTTTGTGGCATATTTGTATTTTTAGAGCCCGAGACACAGTTTTTTTTAATCTATTTGACATGTAATTGTTTATGTGAGAAGTCATGTCTTAGATGCTACATTTTTGCATCAAAACACAGTATTTTTGTACACGAGGACTGAGCATGTGTGGTATTTGCGTAATGTAGCTTAATAACAATAATGATAATAACAGTAATTTTATTTTTTTATTGTTGCTTTGAAATATGTCAAATGACTGAATTTCTTTCTGCCATATTTTTAAGGTACTGACCAATATTTAGGCTATATTGTCATCATGAAATTCCGTGCTAAATTGTAAGAGCTAAGTGCAACTATTATGAACCTTTATGACCTTCATGTATGCTTTAATGTTTTTAGATACTTAGATGAACCCACAGCAATCCCCTCCTTGTTTGCCTTAACAGCAAAATCTACCTCACGTATGTTTCCTGTTGAACAGGTGAAAGGCCCGATCTCTCCCGCCCATCACTGATCTCTACACCTGCTTTTGATCTAACAGAAATGTTTTCAAGTCTCTACGAATAACACATTGAACACAAGGGTCCCATTGTTTCACGATTTTTATTCATAAAAATACCAAGCATGCATGAATCAATTTCAGGAAAAAACAAATAAACAAACATCGGGCATTTCCATGCGTTTCTAGTGCAGCCACGTGATTCTCATCGCAGCTCAGTCAATATTTATTTTATATACACATTTATATATACAACAATATTCTACACAGCAGGTCATACAAAACAGGAACATATAAATAGATGAATCGTTTTGTGTTTCAACGTGGCACTTGGTTGCCGTCATACAGTAGAAATGACCAATGAACCATGGATACAAACACGTTCACTAAACAGCTCTTAGACGCACTACATCACACACACACACACACACACACACACACACACACACACACACACACACACACACACACACACACACACACACACACACACACACACACACACACACACACACACACACACACAATGTCGTGCGATGACAGCAACTGTCTGCTTTACCACACAGATCTATGTCGACAACAGGCCATGTTTGTTTTCGTTTTTTTTCTCCTGCAAGATGACTTACAGTAGTCATGATGAGACAGACACAGTCCCACACAGTTTAACAGCTTAAGCACTGAAAGCTAAGAGCGCCCACCAAAGTGCACATCATGAGTCAAAACATCGCCTTCTAGTCTGACTGACAGCAGTCCACGTGCTTTTTACGAGAGCAAAGTGTCTATGTGGAACCCTCGCGCCTTGCTGGGCATCTTGAGCGCGTGCACAGCGAGCTCAGGTGCCACCATGCCCGGTGCTGTCTGCCGGCGGTATGTGAGTGCATCTCTGCCGGGCTCTGTGCTGTTGTACGCCCCCTCTGAAAGGTACATGCTCTGTGCTGGATAGCTCATAGTGTAAGGCAGTATGTGGGCCCCTGGGGACCAGTAAAACCGGGGGGCGTGGGTGTCTGCGTCACCGTGGTGGCTGTCCTCCCTCCGTATGAAGGGTGTGCTGAGGATGCTGTCGATGGCGAAGGAGCTGGAGAACTTGGCCCCCACCCTCTCCTCCGGGGCTGATGGGAGGCGGGTGTCCTCACTCAGCATGTCCGGGCTCTCGTGCTCCTTATTGCCGGACCTCTTGGCGATGCGCTTCCTCCTGCGGCGGAACACCCCGTCGGCGAAGGTGTACTCGCTCTGCGGGTTGAGCATCCAATAGTTGTCCTTGCCCCAGGGCCTGGACGGGTCCCGCAGCACTTTCAGGAAGCAGTCGTTGAGTGACAGGTTGTGGCGCACCGAGTTCCTCCAGCCGGTGTAGCTGCCGCGGAAGAACGGGAACTTCTTCATCAGGAAGTCGTTGATCTCGGCCAGAGTGAGGCGGCCGCTGCCTGACTCCCGGATGGCCATGGCGATGAGGGCGATGTAGGAGTAAGGAGGTTTGGGTCTGCGGGTGTAGGGCTTCCCCTTGCCGCCCTCGCCACTCTGGATGACAGGTGCCGGGCTGTTGGCCACGCAGTCCCCGTCCGACCCCAGCTCGTCCCCGGATAGAGGAGACGGGACTCCCCCCTCTGCGTCCATGCACAACTCCAGCTGCTTCTGATGTGCGAAGTGGTGCGCGGAGAAAACTTCAAGTTTCATTTTTCCAATAGAAAAAAAGGGTGATCTTCTGTCTTTAATTGTCTCCTTAAGTCTTGTCTCTGTTGATCAGAGCAGGTGCAGCGGTCCTGACAGCGAGAGGTCTCAGTGTGCGCGTGTTTGTGTTGTAAAGGCTCGTCTGAAGCGCTGGAGGCACCCTGAGCCTCAGTCTAGAGCAGCTGAACTCAGATCTGTCTCCGGAGACACGCTTGTCTTGCTATAATATAATGGCTCGGCAGGCAAGGGACGGCCCACAGGCGGGGTTTCCAGCCCCAATCCATTGAAGCGATTGAGTGATATAATATGTGTGTTTACAATTGGACGCTACCGTGCCACGCCAGGGGAGAAACAAAACACAGTGAGGGAGGGGCTGAGGCGAGAGAGGGCAGGTACCAAAAATAATTAGTGTTAAATGAAACTGGAGTCGGTTGTGATAAAGGTGATGCGAGACACAATAGCGTCTACGGTACATATGGGTCCGTCTAAACGGGTTCTTTTTATATAACCAAATGTTGCACTTAATAAATAAACTTTTTCCTTTGGATTTTTAATCAGCAAAAACAGTTAAAAACCTTTTGATTTTCTGTCTGGATTTCCCATTCAGTGAAAGGTAAAATTCTTGAAAAAGTCCACATTATTTGAAATGCATTTGTTTCTACTTTAATTTGCTTTCGTCTTCAGTTCTCGGAAGTGACAGAGCCAATTATATTTCAAGTAGTTTTTTGGGGGAGAATGCGTTTTTTGCACAAGTGCAACGCTTTCGGGGAGTGCTGTGGATGCATTCATCAGAAAAGCACTCTTGGAATTAAGAAAGAGACTAAATAAACGGAAAAATAGACAGGGCTGTAAGGTCTCAACTTCAACCTGTTACTCCCTTTACCGGCGCTCGGGTGGAACGGGGAAGTAACGCCTACAGCAAAGCTCAAATAAAAGAGATGGGTTTTTATGAGTTCCACCCAATGCACAATGAATGATATGTAAGCTCTCAGGTTAAGCAACAGATTTGAAGCAATTAAAGAAAGGCTGACAGGTCATGTAAAGTTCACAGGACCATGGCACCTGCATGCAAAGAAAGACACACCGCCTGGCTGGAAGATGATTCAAACTGCGTTTAAACCGGTGATGCAAAAAATAATTTAGAATGAGGGACTCTCTGTCCATCAAAACATAACAACAATACTACATTGCTTAAGTTGCTGTAAGTATATTCTCTTTTCTAAAAGTTGGACTGTGTTTTGGATTTAGTTATTTTTAACTGATTTGTTTAATAAAATAAAAAACAAACAAACAAATGAGTTCACATGATCCAAACTTTTCATGTAACTGTGAAACTGTGACCTTTATTATTGCATAAACAGGTACAGCCAGGTCATACCATATAGGCCTACATTAGTTTACCTCAGTCCAAATGTTTCAGGAGAGCCAGGAGATGTGGTCCTGAACAGAATTCCTCAAAACAAACATAACAAAAACCTATCAAAATGAACTGCAAGAAAATAAATAAAATAACTTCATTAAGTGAAAAATGTGAGAACACAGCTTGCGTCTGGTGGGAAACCTTACACACAAGTAAATCTAAATAGGATTGTTCTCAATAATAAAAATGGGCAAATGCATATATAAGACTTGACACTTCTGTTGGGCGGGCCCTGTTGATAACTTAGATTAGTTACCTTTGTTGCTCAAATATGCAAATATCAAGCAAAAATGCTAATGAATAAGTCTTTTTTTAACCTGTAGTAATAATTAAAACATGATCCATAAAGCAATGCCACATGACATTTGTCTGGAGACATTTAGTCAAGCTATTGTAGCTATAAACCAGTATTGTAGGGACTGTAACTCTAGTAAACTGATGCCCTGACACCAATAAATCACAGGTCTGTTTGTTCCACTAACTCTTCTCCTGTCAACACTTTTCAGCTAGATGACAACAGCAGAGAAAGGCCGTAGAGTGAACATGAGTTAGTAGCTTGGCCTCGGGCCAGTAATAATCATTAAACTGTCTTCTCCGCCACTCCTCCCATGCTCGGACTTTGCTGGGCTATTTGAACAACTCACTGTGAGTAAAGCTCTGTACACTGTCATTCATGTATGTGTGCACCTACACAGTGCTTTATAGTGATCCTGTCATACATGTTTTTGAATTAAGTCAAACAAAACCACAACCCCGTATGAATATAATTGTAGGAATGTCATAATGATAGCATTGGATACGATAAGGTTACTATAAACTAAGTGCTGCCTATACCAGTCTGTTCCTGACAGCGCAGATATACATCTATGTTTGGCATCCTGAACTGTTTGTGTGTGTCTACATGTTTAAATTTGATCACCTAATTATAACCTTGGGCGTACATGACAAGCATGATTAAATATCCTATATACTCAAAGCTCTTTGCGTGAGTGTGTGAAAGCAGCAGAGTTCGGAGGGTAAGTACGTTAATTACATGTACTAGAAGTTGGTGTCTGTTTTTCCAGTCATGCTCACGAAGGGCCTGATGACGGCTCTTTTTTTTCAAACAGAGTCTATCTTTTAGTTGTCCCTTGAACTGGTATGTGGGCTGATTGGCATTGAGTGATTGAGTGATGTTATCTGAATCAGCCAGTTCACTGTGGGCTTCTGTAAATCTACATTCTGACCAGGACGTGGGTTCAGTTAGTATGTTTCCCTCTGTAAATGTATTATTATTAGTAATGTATGGATGGACACATGCCTATAGCAATCCGTCTTAGCCCTTTTGAAGGGAAAAACATGTAAAGTAATGAAACCTTATAGTTCATTCTTGATCTTGGAAAATGTGGTTTGACGCACATATGACCTCAGTTAGGTCAGCAGCAGCTAGTGAGCCCATTTTTAAGGACAAAGGTGCTCCTGCTTTGCTGCATTGAAATTTAGCAAGATATCTTGATAGCTGTTAGTAGGAGAGAGAACATGAACCTTGATTTTTCAGTGTCAAAGTCTACTTTGCTACTCAATGTAAATCATGTTTAACTTGTACAACTACACATGTGCAATGTTGTCATTCCTCTGTAAATTAAAAGTGAACTCCTGTGGCTGTGGTAACGTCTGGATCCAGGTCTGATATCAGAAACTCTTTTCTGGTGGTTGTGATGGGAGAAACCAAACATATTCACACATCCTTTTGGCAAATTTAGATGTTGGAATCTGCTTTTTTTTCTTTAACTGTATGAAATTGCTACAGCAGCTGGAGAGTTGAAACCAAAATGTTTGTGTTGAAACTCAGAAGGCTGACTGCTGTGAGCCTAAAACCAGAGCTGAGGAAAGCAGCAGCAGGCATGCTATCATTATCACCGCCACTGTACAACACTCTGACAAGGCACTGAGATAGAATTGTACCTCGCTAGGCTGCTGGTAGGGGTTCCTGCGTGCATTTATTTTTTCTTTGCAGAAGTGTGTTGAGGCTGTATTTGATTTCAGGTACTCTGCCAAGACGGCTACACACACACACACACACATACACACACACACACACACACACACACACACACACACACACACACACACACACACACACACACACACACACACACACACACACACACACACACACACACACACACACACACACCTGTGCTCAGGCGAGTTGGCGTTAAAGGCAGCACACCTGTTGTCAGTGTTTATCCTCCACATCGCAATTTGAAATCATAAGTGGAAAAACAATTTCCCCCACAGGAATCAATAAAGTATCACATTACCATTTCTCTCCTGATTTCTGGATCAGGGCATATTTCAGAAAATTGCTTTGTTTGAGAGGTTCAGGAACTTCTTCTAACTTTAGACTAGAATGGAATATTGTATCTTTAATGCTTGGAAATCGCTTTAATTGCCAAGGTCATAGAGGTCAGAGGTGTAAACTTGGCTCTGCAGTGAGATTAGAGAGACACATCATGCTTGTATAACCTGATAACGTGTCTCTCTCTCTTAAAATTGGCACCTTGTTGTTTTAGCTCACCTATTGCGATTTAAAGTGTCTCCTTTGAGCAGGAGGAGAAATCTCTTTTAAGTGTTGACAAGAGTGGAATTCCAGTCATGTAAATACATCGGGTGAGTCTTTTACTGTTCCAAAAATAGCTCTACCTCTGCGGCGGTCTGTGCTCACACGCTAACCCTTGTCTGCATGTCTCTGGATGACTTCTTACCTGTAGCTCATCTTTGTTTTCTTTCTTCTCTGTGAGTGAAGGGTGTCCAGCCCCCATGTCTTTGTATAAACAAAGTGCGGGCTGTGGGTGAGCAAGGCATGGAGGAACGGCAACAAGAGGCGCTGCGTGGCTGAGATTCCCAAGATTCCCTGCGGCAGATTTAGTCTCTGACAGTCGACATGCTTCATTTAGGCACACAGGTAGGTACAACAATATGTCTACTTCACAGCCAACCTACAAATCAGACATTCCACATCAATTCCACTCATTCCTGCATTCAACACAGTGGGAACCCGTACAGGGGTTTGTGTATGGGGGTGTATGTTTGTCTGCAGCTGTGCGTCTGCTCTGGTGTGAAAGTGTGTGAGATTGAGCATGTGCAAGACGAGTAAGAATCATACATTCCATCTAGTTTATTCTTCGAAACAATAATTACCGTAATTACCCAACAATGCTGTCCTCTAAACGTTTGCTACCTGCTTTGATGCGCTTCTGTCGAATCATACCTGTGTGTTGTGGAAGATAAATGGAGGGGGGCACTGAGTCCATATAATCAGAGGCACACCTGTACACTTAACAGTAACAAACAAAAAGTTTCCGTGCATGTGTTTTAGTACATAGCACAAGAACTTTCTGTACTCAATACACCCATCAGCATGTGTGACATGACATGTGACAGACAGAAAACAGTTGGACACACAGACACAGACATAAATGCTGAACATGCAGTCCCTCCCTGAGTTTTCATAAGTGTGGTTTGATGAGCGTAAATCTCTTATATGTCTGTGTCAGCGATTAATAGATGAAATATGATCAAATGAAGCAGCATATCCTGCAGTCACTTGGCAGCCACATGTTACTATTTTGGGTTTGCCTGGATTCTTATCCGAGGTGCTCACACCCTGCCAGAAAGAAAATACATATAAATAACTGAAGCCAACAAGGGTATAATTAAAGTAATTAGGGAAAGAGGTGAAGTACAGGTGAAACACGGGTGAAAAGCAGCCTGGCACACTGCTGGGACCTTGATCACATGCAAAGGTAGTGATGTAATTCTGTTAACCCCTTTATCTTTTTGCCTTGATAGGCTACATGCAATACATTTGTATACTTCTACCCAGTAACAAGCAAGGAGACTGCGAGGTGGGGGATTTCATTTTTGCTATAATGTCAAACTAGGGTGGCATGTGGGTCCCCAAAGGGTGGTCCTCTTGAAGGTGCAGAGCCTTGTTGTCCTGGTTGGTGAGCATTCCTTTGTGGTCAGGCCAAAGGAGCACTCAGTTATACCCAGCAGCCCCTCCTATCAGTCAAAGTGTCCCTCTTGTAACCTCAAGTGGAGCTCTCATTGCTGCAAGTGCCCATTTAGTCAGCCTTAAACCATCTGGGTCAACAAGTGACCCTCTTGACCCTGAATTTCCCTCTGGTTGATCCATGTTACACACTGATCAGTCCAAGTGCAGCTCTTGTTAGTGAAGTTTCCACATTGGTCAACTACTGTAGCCTATATGATTCCCTGTCTGAACCCCAACGCACATAGTTAAAGTGCAGCTCTGATAGTTTAATCCAAGTGTACCTCTGGTCGACAAAAGAGCTTCTCTGATTCCCAAATGACCACCTTGACCCCAAGTCACCTCTTGTTAAGTTTAACTCTAGTTGGCTCAAATCCTCAATGGTCAGCACTTAAATCAAATACTCCTCTGGTTGATGGAAGTGCACCTTTTTCTTATCTTAACGTTTTTTTTAACAAAGATTAACCTCATTGGACCTCAAGTGACTCACCCGACGCCATGTGCCCTTAGGTCAGACAAAGTTGCTTGTGTCGACATAAGGGACCCAGCCTGGTGGGTTCATTTGCCAAACTGGCGCATGAACATATAGGGCAAGAATGAATCATAACCCTGACGGAAAAGGTGCACCAATTGGATGGTCACACCCCTTCTTCTTAGCAATTATCTAACTCTGCATGTATATGTTACTGTGTATGAGCAGATGGCCAGTGTGCATACTCTATGAGAATAATATTTATGCTTACTTATATCCCTCACATTGCACAGGCCAGAGTCTGCACCGGCAACTAAACACCTCTCGTGCATTTGAACAGTTTTTCCAGAATCAGATGGTGGTCTGCAGTCTACAGGAACTCAAAACATATTCCCACCAGGGTAGAAGCAGACCTGAGTGCACCCCTTAATCCTGCCTGTACAATGTTACTGTGAGTGCATGTCTGTCAAAGAACCTTCACCATGCGTGCAACACTGGCTTGATACCGACCCTATCTGCCGTTATCATCCATTTCAACTCTTCACACGCTAGAGTCCACTCGCATGCCGAGCTGGGAAGTGTGGAGGGAGATTAGGGGCTGGGGGGAAGGGTGGATAAAGAAGAAAAAGAAGCATTGATTGATCTTAGCCATAGACACCTTGCTTTATCACTGCAGATGATAGGACCTACCTCCATTCAGCAGTGCTGTAGGCTGTTTTTGTGTAAGCATAAACACAGGGCCAAATCAGTACCTGCGATGAACTGTTTACCTGGCAGCCGTTCAGCCCTTTTCTGTCTAAACTTGAAATAGGATCCAAACACTCTACTCACGCATAGTGGTTTGCACGAGATGCTTCACCCGCCTCTCAACCTACCACGGGGCTCCGTAGTGCTATTTTTGCACCGTCTGAACCTTAACCGCCCCTCTTCTTTCTTTGATTGAGAGGTGGAACATCTAGCTCGGGGGCTTTAACTGCAAACACTGAGCAGTTACCATGGAGTCATTCCACCTACAACCCCAACAAACACCTTTCTGATTCAAAACATTAGTGTGTGGGTAATATTTGGAGCTACTGTTTCTCACCAGTATAAATTACCACAATTAACAGTTTTTAAAAGGACGACCACAGCCCTACATCATGAACCTTTAAGTGTCAGTTAAGCACGAGAGTACATGACTATGAATGTAGCATGCAGCTGTAATGTTTTCAGATTTTCACCTCCAAACCAAGTTTTCTTAGGATTTTTAGGCTTCTCTTACCTATTAAGTTAAGTTTCTTTATTTGTCAATTTACACAAGGTATAACTAAATCTAAAATCCGAAAAGGCAGATGTCGTGTTTTCAGTGAAAGTGTGTGAAATCACTGTGGTGACCCTTTTATGTTATTTGAACCCAGTTCAGGTCGGCACTCGCAGCTCTTCAGTTGCAAGGAGTAGTTTTTAGCTGAACTAGCTTGTAGGAAGCGCACACACAGAGACAATGAACTTGACAAAGAGTCTGATTTGTGTTTAAAGCCAACCACTCAATGGTGTGGTGGCACGAGTGCTTGCTTATCCTTCCTCTCGTGTTAGGGTCGCCACCGACCCGTTTTGGTTTTCAAATGCATAAAAGAACCACTTACATTTTGTTTATTGCATAAAAATTTCTTGACTTTGTCAGGAACCTCCATTTCAACAAAATAAAAAAAATTAAAAATGTTTCACTTAATTATAAAATGCTCTGGTGGAAATTATAACAATGGTGGTGTTAGGGTCGTTTTCGACCCGGTTGTAGAATAAGATGTAAAAAACAATAACTAGAGCCAAAACTGAAATCATAAGTGCACTGTCAGCCAACACAATGACAGTCAGCTCCTCTCCCAATCATGTGAGCTCTGGGGGGGGGGGGGTTCTCATTTTGACTTTTTTTGCCCTTATATCTGCATAAAAGTGAAACAAACAGACGGGCATATCCAGACATGTGAAGTCAATTCAGTATAGAGTTGGTGACTTGCAGAGTGCACATCTCCAATTTGCAGTATTAAAAAATGAGAAGATATACAGTGAGCCAAGTTCTGGATCATGTTTTTGGTGAAAATGGCCACCTGATTCTAAAAATAAGAGGTGTCAGGTCTGCCGAAGCACAAAGGACAGAAAGATAAACGGATTGTGCTTTACCTGCAATAAATATCTCTGCAAAGAACACTAACAGTGTTGCTTTTTGTCACACATCTGTACACACACACATGCACATGCACACAGAGACTTTTACTCTGTTTCTTTTTACTAGTTTTGGAGCTAGTAATTGATTTCGATTGGTTTGATTTGTTGATTGGTTGTTGTTTATTTGACCTTACAAATCTATATTTTGTGTTGTGACTTGTTCTGGTTTTCATTGTGTGTTTGTATAATGCTGAAATAAAAGTTTTTTTGCTCTTTTCTGAAATAAATATGTATAGGTCGTAATTGACCGGTAACACTATAGATGTTAAAAAGGTCAATAATATTAATATGAAAAAATAAATAAAACAAATTTTGTTAAGAAATGTGTTCTCATACCCCTCAGTAATAATCAGGTAACACAACAACCAAATATTTATATATATGATTCTCTTAAGGTTCATTTTACCATTTTTTAAACTGAAATTGAGGCGCATACTGACAAAAAAAAGGCCCAGCCGCCTATACCAAAAATATTAAAAACAATATTTTCATGGATAAGGAAGCTTAACAAGGTAACCAAGAGATGAGAAACAAACTGGATGATAGATAATTGTTTTTAGTGTTTTTTACAGCTGATTTCAGACACGGGTCGAAACCGACCCGCTAACACCATGGATGGTAGCAGAAAGTTAACACAGGAGGAAGGTTATACTGCCGATAAACTGAATGTGTGATTGTGTGTATCTACGTTACTCATGCGCTTTGGTGTAAAACCTCATTTTAGAGGTTGACAAAATCTCATGACTTCAGACACTTAAGTCCACCTAGCAAATTGTTTGACCAAATTGTTTATTATTGTAGTTCTACGTGCGAAGATATTAAATACGAGTATCTCTGTCTGCCTATAGAGATAGGTTCCAAACTCAATGTAGAAGCTCTAGAATAACCTGTTTTTCCCCAACCCGCAATACTCGTTCATTTCTAAATTTTTATTTGTATTCTTTGTAATCTCTTTAGTCTATACATGACTCACTGCATGGGTAATTAGAAACCTGGTCTCCTGGGCAGATGTTACTGTTTGTAGTAAATGCTATTAGATATCGATCCGGCGATAATTCGTAAATAAATATCATTAAGGATCGGAAGTTTGATTGGGGAAAAAAGGCCTAATCTCCTCCAGCTGGCTGTGGGGTTATAATGTGTCCTGCATTGATCCACTGGAGCAAACAGCAGCTGCCTGGCTGAGTAACAAACCCCAGCATTTTACACCCATCCGGTGTAAAACATATTTCTATACTACCATTAACACTGTAGCTTATTCCTCTCAGCTTGTCAAAAATCTGTGTCAATATTTAAACAAATCGTCAAGCATGTCCAGCAGCTGCATGACAGTCAGACATCATACATGATACTTTG
Source organism: Ammodytes marinus (assembly GCF_949987685.1). Lineage (NCBI taxonomy): Eukaryota > Metazoa > Chordata > Actinopteri > Uranoscopiformes > Ammodytidae > Ammodytes > Ammodytes marinus. Next base: position 10,228,851 of record NC_137212.1, read on the forward strand.
CTTGGAAACACAGAATAATGCAACAACCCTATAGTTTTTCTTTTTTTTTTTGCATTATCGGACAGTTGATACTAGTAAATACTAGATTACACATGAGAAGAAGCTACTGCCAGAGTTGCTGAATTCATTCAAATGAGACCCAGGTTCCATATGTAACATCTACAAAACAATATAGGGGAGAACGGGGTAATCTGAGCCACTTTTTACATTTGCTCCCCTCTAAGGGAGCTAAAATGATTTATCACTCAAATTTACACATTTCCCATTAATTCAGGATGTTTCCTAGAAATGGTCATCAGCAGAATTTTTTCAAGACAAAGGGCAGTGACAATATGATTGTTTTAAAAAAAGTTGTCATGTGGCTCACTTTACCCCAGCTGTGGGGTAAACTGATCCACTTACTTTTTCCACTCTGAAACTACCATAACAACACATATTGTAACAGTAAGAATCCTGAAAGCTAACCACACATTCTAGAACTAATGTCGAACTAGTAAAAGAATGATGGGGTTTGGTCAATTAAGCAAAGCAAATTTTCTAAACACTTGAAAGTAACTCTGAACAAAATCAAATAAAACATATTATAATTCAAAAGGTTTTAATAAGATTCAAATGAAAGGACCCTTAAAGCCAGCTAGTGTCTGGGGGTCAAAGCATAGGAAAATCAGAACCAGCAAGAACAGCCTGGGACTCAGAACGCAGGAGAAGACCCAACTGGATTATAACATCAGCCTGTCATACTCTACAACTAGGCCTACTCTAAATTCCAGCCCTGAAGGTTACAGGGAAAGATGAGAAGGTGCTCTTTCCATGTGGTTGCCCCAGGTCGTCTTCCTGGTGTATTTCCTTGGCATGATGGCTTTTCTACAATGTGTATGACATTAAAATAAAACATATGTTATGTAATATTACATTAAAATATGTTTAAGACTAAACTTAACTTGTGCCTCATGGTGGGGGAAAGTGAGACAGTGGCTCACTTTCCCCCACAGCATTTGGCTCACTTTCCCCCACCACCACAATTTGAGAAAAAACTACCTCTCTTAGCATTTCAGGCTTATCTTCAGTTATCAGCATCACATGGTTTCATTTGTTGGTAGTTCATCAACACGTATGATAGAAGTTTTTCTACGTGAATACATTTGCTTTGGCACAACAGTTGATTAAGTTGACAGCAAGATCATTTACTTTTACATGCAAAATACCTATTTTGGTGAAAAAAACATGCTTACCACAGCACCATGAGGTTCTCTCTTTCAGGGCCATGGGAGGGGCTTGAAAACATATATCTCACTTGACCACAAATATTTTCCGTTGCCTAGATACAGGGGGTGGCTCACATTACCCGATGCCTCAGATTCCCCCGTTCTCCCCTATTATATATTGCATAGATGAATGGTTAGCAATGTAACCTGTAAAATTAGACTTTCTCCGGGTATACGTCAACATCTTTCAACATCATCTTTTCCGATGCAATTGTTCATATTTGGTCCGTTTGATTTAACCAGGAGAGTTCCACGGCAATCCAAGCCTGGGAATCATAACATTATCTTGGACACAATTATAATGGGATTGTAACTGTAAGTCCAGAACCAAGGGCTCCCAAAATAGCTTCTCCCACTTTGCAAGTCAATGTATTGTCCCCAGTGCAACAGTATTGCCCCAATACATGTTAAATATTGATTGTTTTATGTGTAGATTTTGCAAGGTTATGGAGTTCTATGGGCAGGGGGAGAAGCTACATACGACTGTGAATTAATATGGAAACAATTATAGTTTATTCAGGCGGTTTATTAATTACAATACAAAGATAAAATAACACCTTTATCCATCCAATACAATCATTACTCATACGCCAAAATCTGATGTTCAGCAGATGTGATTTCTATAGCACAATACACCAACTCTCCTGTTTGATTTGGCCTTTGAATATACTCGTAAAATGTGTGAACTTCCCCTGCATGCCGGAGGAACACGTTTGGCCATTGGGGGTAGCAATGGGTGGATGGAGTGTAAGGAAAAGAGTGTACAGGCAGAAACTGCAACACCTGCTGTTGTTGTTGACTGGGATTGGTGGTCATGGGTAAGCGCCATGATAACAGTGGATACACAGGATTATCTAATTCAGTGGTGTGATTGTATTATAAACTCATTGTATTATGAAGCCTTTCAGTCAAATGAAGCCATTGTTGGGATAAACTGATAGTTTGAGGTTCAGTGCAGAGAAGAGAGCATGAACAGTTCATTGAGGTATAAATAGTATCATGTGTTAGTGAATCGTGTTCACCTCCGTTACGATCGAGTGCAATTATCTCCAATTATGCTATAAAAAGGAGAAAAACCATAATTGCCGCACTGTTAGGCTGGTTCATGTCGGGAGATGTGCCGCTGCTGCCACACCACTCTAATTGAACTTTCTCTGAAAGGCGTTGTGAGAAAAACAGGCGGTAACTATTTATACAGCTATACACACCTGACCAGGCATCTATCCAAACAAAAGGTCTTGAACCCAGCCCTTGCGTGCCTATCCAGCCCAGACATCTGATTAATTATAGTGTGGCCGTTAAGAAGCGAAGAAAAAACTAGCTGATGAAAAGTCTGCAGGCTCAACCTGCCCAAACAGCATCATGCGTGTTAGCTTGTAAAATGCTCTCTCTCTCCCGCCCCCCTCCCCCCTCCTATGCGTGTGTTTCCTCCCCCCCATACATCGCCTCCCTCCCCTGCTCCGGGCCCATTCGTGCAGACGAGGTAAAACATCTCCCTCGCTGTGTCAGAGCCCCGCAGGTGGGCCCCGCGTGCCCAGGTAGATAATATCACTGTTACTATAGACTGTGTTTGGGTTAGCTCAAAAACACTTTTCACGGCAGCAGCAAAACAAAGTGCTCCGTAGTGCGTGATAACAGCATGGAGCTGCTCCCTACAAATTAACCTGTGGAAAAAAAATGTTTGGCCTCGCACGAAACACATACGCAATACCTGCTCCTCCTCCTTTTTTTAAATTTTTTTTTTGTGAAGTCAAAGTTATGATGTTTCTGTGGGAGCATGGAATAATTGTATGAGATTAAGGAGATGTATTTTATATGTAATCCACCAAAGGAATCACGTTAATAGAAAACAGTGGAATATGCCTTTAATGTCCTGGTTTTTATGTTATATATAGGGCCGAGCTGCTTTTGTATCCAGATTGAACGCATTGGACTGATTGGACCAGTCACTCTGTTTCTGATCGGCATACTGCTTGTGCAGTAGACTTTATAAATTGACTTTCTTTAAACAAAAGAGGCATGAATAGCTTGAATGTGCTCAGGGCCAGAAGCTGTGATGGCTTCCATAAACAGATCACCCAGGTGGTCCATGTGTGAGAGTGGGAACGCAGTGCTGGTTGAGAGGCCTGCTGCTGCTGCTGCTGCTGCTGCAATCACAGACCCGGATCTTCTTATGTCAGGAGCTCCCTCGGTTACTTAGTGAAAGTCTGAACTTCTGCTGATGCCATTATATTTACTATTCCTAGTATTTACAGCTTCCTGGCAACAAAGAACTGCACTCTAGACTGACTGGCTGATTTAGCAGCATCTTAAACCTTGTATAGCTGAGAGATCTGCAAAGTCCAAATCAACTGAATAGTTTGAGGCCAGAAGACGAGCAGACGAGCAAACATGGGAGTTTCATTGAAAACGCTTCCAAATATAAAAGAAACAGAAATTTGTAAAAGTTCTGCATATTGATTCCCTTACATGTTCAGTCACACACAACATTGTCCGCTCAGTGTCTTATGACCCTTTTTCCACGTTCTCCGCTATGGCTATATACAGACCGCCCTTCTCTGCAACATTTGCATAGGACTGCTAGGGATACTTCCAGAATCAGAATCAGAAAACAGTTTACATATGTTCATATAAACAAGGGATTTGCCATGGTCTGATTGTGCACAAAAATAACATACAACAGAAACAGGAACATAAGAAACATGATAAAAAGCAACAAGTCCAGGAATATGAATAGAGCATTTCAAATAAACAAAAACACAAAGTGAGATAAGTGCAGTTATTAGTTCTTTAGAATGAATATCTTTACTATTGTGCGGAGTGAGCAGAATGTTTTAAATTTGTGCAAATGGTCAGATCGTATAACACAAGGGTGTGTTAATGTAACAAATTGGTTATTTCGCCATTGTATAATCATACATGCTTTTATACTGTGAGGATATTGTTCAAATCCTTTTTACGTTTTCCAATTTGTTCGATTTGTTATAAATATTGTGTAAATTACTGTAATTATAGCTGTCTAATTGCTTTGATTTGTTTTTACTTTTCGTAAAAGTCAACAATATCTCGATTTTGATCTGCTCTATAAATAAATGGCCTTGATATGACCCGAAAAATTAGGAGTGGAAAGGGCCCAAAAAACAAAACATGGGCAGCTCCAGTTTTATCCCACACCCAAATACAGTCATATTTAATTGCACAAGGGAAAAAGACAAAAGGAAGATCATAGGTCTTTTTGTTTGTTTTCATATGGCAGGTTTATCAAAATCAGAATAATCTAGTACATCTGAAAGTATCTCGCTTTATCCCATTTATCGGAATTTAAAACTAGGACTCTGGTCCTGTGCTTGTTTACATCTATAGTTTATTTTGTGAGCTGCTCCAGACAGACGCAGGCCTGAGCGCAGGGTCACACCATAGATTTACAAGATGGAAAAATACATTCCATACAACTACGCACACACACACAGTATCACTTGACAAGTGTGTCCCTCATTGTCAAGACAGGTGAGGGATTACACCTACAATACCAGACGCCTCTCGGCTTTATGCAATGTTTAGATAGCATTTTACATAACTGCCATGTTTTTGAGGCCTCTCTTATCAGAGGTTCAGCTTGTTTCGTGTATGACATTGACCCTTCGGGGTCTTGGCTGTCCTCTCACCTGGTACAACGCAGACTCTATCTTGTATCTTATCACACTGACCCAAGTTATTGTGAGTTGGGTTTCTGTGCTTTAAGATGATTTATCTACAGTGAGCATGACGGATCACCCATCACATTTAGGCTGTCCATTCACTCAACATGTCCAAACATACTTAGCTATTAGCCGCTCAGCCGTGTTTGTCTGAAAAAAAGGATTAGTGTGAAATATGAGGAAACAGTGACTGACTGAGTAGGCGACTGAGGGTAACCCGGCTAGTGTTTCACAATGCTTAACAGTGTCAGGTAATTGCTGTGAGTCATTGTTGAGAGTATGCCATCGCGTGCGTGTGTGTGTTGAGCAGATGAGGTTAGGCCTGTGTGTGTGTGTGTGTTTGTCGGTTCTTTTTAAACTGGTTTCTTGTGTAATGATGTTTTGAAAGGGATCACCAGATACAGGGGGTTCCCTCCACAGTCACAGACACAGTTCATTTTGATTTACCTGCCGTTTATTTCGTCTTGGGTTTTTTTTTCAGGCTTTGTCTGCGATGCCCAGGTGATGAATCAGGTGTGACATTACTCACATGGGGTAGAATCACACACGTACATGTTTGTCTGCAGGAGATTCTGTTATTGTTTTTGTTCCTATTGCTAGCTCTCTGACTGCCGCTCTAAAAATAACACAAAGCCTATAATTATGGTTTTAACTTTAAAGCTTCACTCCCTTCTCCTATTCTCCTGCTTAGCACCTGTGCTGATTTATGGTAGGTGAGTGTGTGTGTGTGTGTGTGTGTGTGTGTGTGTGTGTGTGTGTGTGTGTGTGTGTGTGTGTGTGTGTATGTGTGTGTGTGTGAGTGAGAGAGTGCTTTTGTGTTCGCCAGGTGATTTACGGCATGGCTGCCATCAGTATGTCAGATTTCACATGAGGAATGCAGCCTGTGATGTCAGAAAGAATCATTCTGGCTGTAACAGCAAACCCAACAGCGTTATACGTCTATGGAAACTGTTGGCGTAAGGTTCCTGCCCTCCTTGACAGTAGTAATGAGTTTATTTACAGTGCATGTGTTGTGTTGGCAGGCAGGGTGTGGCACTGAGGATAAATTGTCACCTCTCGGAGTTACTCTCCCGCGGCTTCAGGCCATGTTGACAGTAAGTTAGACAACAAGACTTATCTTCAGAGTGTATACACATTTAAACAAAACTAAGAGCTGTTACTGCTATGCTATAGCTGTACTATGACGCTGCTAAAATAAAGGGATTATCATTAGTTCTGCAGATTGGCATCAGAATTCTAATTTATTGCCAAGAAAGTTTGCATGTACAAGGTACCTTACTTTGGTATTTTGGTGCAAGAAGTTAGGAAACATAAATAGAAATTAGAAAAATGTAAAATAATAAAAACTAAAACAATTCTATTGGAAAAAGTGGCATTTAGATGATAATGTAGATTCATATGCGAACCATGCACTAGAAATATCAGGAAATCACCAAGGTTGTGAGAATTTATCCTCCTGGGAATCGTCAATATCTGTACCAAATGTCAAGCAAATCAACCCAATAGTTGCCAAGATTTTTCAGTCTGACTCACACATGTCATCTTCGCGAATATACAGGAGTGGTCAGGGGATCACCCAAGTCAGGCGGATCAATCCTCAAGGAAACATCAAAGTCTGTACCAAATGTGACGGTGCTCCATCCAATAGTTATATTGCAATATATTCCAATCTGTGCTTGAACGATGTGCTTGAACGATGAAAAGGCCCGAAACTCCTGCTAAATGCAAGTTAATGCAATGTTATGAAAATGCAAAATACTTGTATTTTTATACAATGTTTTAATCGTTAAATGATTACAGGTGAAAAAAAAGATCTGCGTACCATGCATGTGAAATTAGCTTGGTATGTCACGTCAGAGACAGACAAAAATAACTTGCGGTTGACATTATTGACGGTGACTCAACAGACAGACTGCCTGTTTTGACGCACACAGCCTTAGTATTTTGTTTTTACCCTAACAAAGGTCTATCCCAAACATGTGTTGTTTACTTACGCAATAGTTTATTCGCTATAAGCATGGTATTTCCCTAATCATAACTTCATACTTTTTAGAAATGTATTCTTGGGTTTACTGAATTATCAATGGCAATGTTTAGAGGAAGGGTTCTTTATATATGTACATTGAAGGTGACAACACGTATACCCTGGTAATTATTTCATTATTGGATGATTCTTTATTTCTAAATGGACTACCCACGATCTGCCAATGCAGAAAGCCATAACGTTGTGCGGGTTTGGAAGTCGGAATGGTATGAAGCTGGAATTCCTTTTAACCAAAACTAAGATGCTTCTCCAACCATAACTAAAATAATGATTTAAATGACAAACTGAACATAATCTGGGGTTTTGCAGAATTTGTTCTGGTGAGTGGGTTTTTATAGTCTACCACTTTTGAGTTTTTTTTGTTTGTTTTCTTTGTCAAAAAACTTCTAGTTCTTCAGTCTACCCTGAAGAAAAAGAATGTGATCTGGAACGCAGGGTTAGTTAGACCTGAAGGTTTGCCCTTGACGTTAAAGTTACTTAACAGAGATGTATCACTTTTTCACCAGGACAAATAAGATTACTTGCACCCTCCTGTTTACCTCCATTCTGTTCCTTGATTTGTGACTTTTTCTTAATAAACCCTTTATTCTAAAGCTGGATTTTAAGCAGCTATTGTAGTGTGAAATCTAATTCCAAACCACCAATGCAGCTTGAAAGTGTATTAATTGACATTTCAGGGTCTGAGTTGATCATTGAGGCTTGACATTTATGTTGTGGTGAAGGAGTATGGGAACAAACAGATACAGTAAAAGGGCACACGCTAAAAATCCCTGGTTCCTTCAGGTATTTTTCCTCCGAAAAGGGAGTACATTTCTGAAGGAATTCCCTATATTTAACCCTAGTATGGATGGTGAAGCTGGAGAAAAGTGTTTACAAAAGTTTCATGCCGTCTACTTGCATGAGATGTATTTACGGCATGTCTCCCTTTGATCTGAGATGGCTGAATGTGATCTAGAGTTTAACTTGAAAGGAACATTTTTTGTTAAATGGTGCTGATACTCATGTGTGTTTTCAACAGAGGCATGTGTTTTTCCAGCAATCAGAGACAGAGATGTAACAACAATCTTCTCACATTTCTTATTCTCACCTCCTCTGCACAGTCGGGGGGCAGAACCACGAGCGGTCTATCTGTCCCCTCATCACCGCTCTGTGTCTGCTGTAGCCAGATTATCACGCAAATGACAATAACGTGCCAGTGTATGCAGGCTTTTTCTGTCGCTTCAGAGGGGTTGGCACGCTCAGCGAGGTGTGTGACGTAACAGAGGGCAGGGCCAGAGATCAGATCTGACTGCAGCCGAGCAGCTGTAGCACACTGCATAGCATAGCATGACAGCACAGTCCACAAAACAATCAATCAGATAGCCACTAAGCCTTAAAAAGGCTTTTTTTCCCACCACGCCAAAAATGTCTTTTAAGAGTATACATCAAACTCCCTGAGAGGTCTTAACACTTCAAAAGAAAAGGGAAAACCAGATTGTTGTGTTCTTTTGATCTTCAAATGAATTTGCATGACAAGAACATCAAGTGAAGAGTGTGCTCTTTGTTCATCTTCTCATGTTTTTACCTTTTGAACTAACAATTGAAACAAGAGTGCTACTGCTATGTGCTCCTAGAGCAACTGAACACTAAACACACACTGTTCACATATCTTATCTCAACATGAGAACAGCATAACGATGTACCCAACAATACCCCATGTATTGGTGCTGTATGGACTTCAAGGCTTCTAGACAGCTTTATTATATGTAGCTATAAATATTCCCTAACTTCTATTAAACACAACATACATGTAAATACAGCACTGTCATAAAGATATGTTGGACTTGTCCATAAAGTTAAGCCTAAACATTTAGTTTTATGCAGGACTAGTCTAATGTATGATGGCCCGTTAGTGTCAGGGTGTGAGAACTGTGCAAAAATGTGCAATTCAAAAACTCAAATCTAAGTAAACAATGCTGCTAACATTTTACATTTTTAGATTTAGGTTGTTTAACAGGCAAAATCCGAAGTATATCCACAAATAACTATTTATCAAGAGTCTTGTGATTTGTGTGTGTGTGTGTGTGTGTGTGTGTGTGTGTGTGTGTGTGTGTGTTTTTAGTTGTGAGGCATCTTAAAGTTTTCTCTGCCTGTGTCAGCTGTCAGACATTAGCTGTGGGTGTTATCTTTATAGCATCATTGGCAGAATGTGTGGAATCTTTTTGATCTCAAAACTAACCCGGAACTCTAATTCTGCTTTTGGCCTGGTCAGCCAAAAATGTGATGTTAAATTTTCTAGCATTTCTTGTCAGTGTATATACAAAAAAAGTGTCAACTTTACATTAATAGTGATGCCATCAAAAATGCCCACAATGGAAATATTTTAATTTGTTTTAGTTCTAGCCAGAAATAATACAATGTGTCAGCCACAACTGTAACTCACTGGTATGTGACGCTATATAGTCACTAGCTATGGTTCACAAGAGGCTTGAATGCCAACGTACTATTTACTTTGCAGTCAATATTATAGGGAATGGAGAATGAGTGTTTGAGGGAGGGATGGTTGGTGTTTGCCATCAACCAACTCTGCCATTAAAGTAACACTAACATGTAAAACTGTTAAATGCGGCAATCTAATCCAGGAAACAAACATGAGATTAACTAACTGGTGCAGCAGGATGGGGTGTGACTTCAAACATGCCACCATTATCTTATCATCCTTTGACACTATAAAACAGCTTCACTTTATTTTTGTAATTGGCTAATGTCTTCATGTAATCTGTTACTGTTTGTGTTAGTCGGTAGGAACAATCGTCTTAAAAGATAATGAAATCCCGTTCGGGATAAAAAAACGGAAGTGAAGGAATGTATTGTTCAAATTAGACTTGCGACAAAATTTGTAAAACACAGACCGAAATATGTAGCAATCATTTCCTGGCTGTAGTTAAAAAAATGTAAAACAGGCATTCTTTCCGCCGCACACAGGTGCGTGAGAATTTCTTACACTTGATTTAACTAGCTGTGCCCCCGGATCAGATAAGCCCTATCAGATCTGTGCTTGAGTCGTTCTGTATAAACATCCAAGATAATCTGTTTGCGTGTGTCGGTGCTTGCTTGTGTGTCTGTGGGCATGCGCACACCCACACACTTGTCAAGTGTGTGGAATATGTGGTTGCATGTTTATATAGCGCAGATCTCAGAACAGGAACTTTGTATTTTAACCCGAACAGGGCAGTAAATTTGAACTGGCAGACCGCTGCAGGGCCACCAGGTCTGTGAGTGACGAGCTCCTCAAACTCACCTGTCTCCCAGGTGTGACCGCACGCTGCTGATCCAGATGGTCTAGGCCAGGTGCATACCCCACATTGTTGTACCCCTGTGTCTTTGCTCAAGAGCTCACTGAGCGTGTGCTAATCCTGCAGGTATTTGCACCAAAAATTTCCCTTAAGGGCAAATATCCTTGAGCTTTTCACTCATGAGCTCTGCAGAAGATTGATCCAGCTGAATATTCTGCCTGCACATGGAATCTTAGATATTTCTGGGGCAAATGACAAATGACTAATTTATTGACTACTTGCAACAGCAGAATGTAGAATAGTACCGCTCAGTGAAAACATTGGATCCTATAGCGCTATATCACACCTGCCTTGTTTGGTTGGATGGAAACGAACTTGGGTTCTTTCCCACCTTTATGTGGTTTGTTTTTGGCAGGTGAGAACAAGGCAATGGTACTCGGCTGTGCATCAAAAACGGACCAAACCAGCAAAACCAAACCTTGTTGAAGAGGTGCTCATGGTACATCTCCAAACAAACTCTGATGTGGTTCATTTGTGGTGAGAACATGAGCGGCCTCAATCCGACCCAACTGCAGGAAGCACAGAGTATTTTGGATTTAAAACAGGTCCCCGTTGCCAGATTTGCTATGCATTGTGGGATTAGGATGATGATCTACTTGCTGTAGTTTCTTTCTGTAGTTTTACTGCATGGAAATTCTGTCCAACTGTTGAGCAGTTCAGGAACTACGTTATTGCTCCCTCCCCAGACACGTCTGGCCAATGGCTGAAAAGAACAATCTCACAGGGCTTGTGTCGCTGCAATAAGGTTCCCTTCACCAACGATTCAGACCAGAGGAAACAATAGGTGTAAAGAGAACCAAACCTGTTGAAAGAATCAACCAACGTATCATTATTGCATCTGGTGCCAACTGAAATAAGGAAAAGTGCACTGAGAAACAACTGCTAAACTTTTGATATATTTTCTAATTATAATAAAAAACTAGTCTTGAAGCTTGAGTGTGAGATCAAATTGATTTATTTCTATGTGACTCACCTGAAGCGCATCTGACTGTGTGTCATTTGGAGAAGTTTAATTTGACACTTTTATGGATTTAGTCTAATGTTAACATGTCCATTTCAGTTATTGGGTCTTGCACTTTCTTTGAGGCCACACAGCTGTAGACTGAGGTCAACTTATTTAAACTTTAACCCTGTTCACTTCTGAGCTTTTCAAAATGTGTCACAACAGTTTACAGCTTTTGGAGAAATCTTCTCTGAGTTCCAGAGGTGTAAAAAAAAGTGTGTGCTGGCTTTTATTCAGCATTTATTTAACAGTCAAGTATCTAGCCCAATAAAAAAAACATCGCTTTCAGGGCCTTATATTAATCTTCAGGGAACATTTGGACTGATGCTATACATTTTACAGCAAAAGGCCACGTGCAGTATTTAATGAGTGAGGTGTCTAATACATTGACAAGGAGATGAGATGCCGTCAGGATTGGTCTCATACAGCTCAGCAGCTCATTGATCGATCACGTAATGTTTGCTTGGCCGTAATAATATCTCAATTTCTGGACAACATTTATTTTTTGGGAAAAAGCAGTAGTCTACTCAGTGCTAAGAGCGGTGACTGACCCAGATGTAGCAGAAGCATCTCTAATTTGAGGTTTCTTTAAAGTCACTGGCCAGACAATAGAAACTATACCCCCTCCCAGTTGCCATGTTCCCACACAAACACACCCGCGCGCACGTCATTAGCAGCGCCATGCAGCATTTACACCACGCAGTCTCCTCCTGACGTAAACACGAGCTGAGGCTGGTATGCAGAGCCAGACATTCCTCCGTCCTGTCGGCTTGAGGGCCCACGCCTGATCGCTGCATCTATAAGAGTGACACACGACACAAGCACTCACCTGCTACGCTGCTCCATGTTATTGTTTTATTTTAAGGGCAGAGCATGTTTCAAAGCCAGTTACCATAAGCACAGAGGGCGGGATGTGCAGCAGCCAGAATCTGTCTCATAAATTATATCAAGTAAAAGTACACTAAAAGGAATGGCCTCTTTCATACTGTCAAAATATTGAGATGTGCGAACATGGATAATATGTGAGTTAATTATTGAAGTATTTGGCTGTAGTTGCCTGTGTGTGTGTGTGTGTGTGTGTGTGTGTGTGTGTGTGTGTGTGTGGGTGGGTGGGTGTGCTTATTTGCGTCTGTGTACTCAAAGGGAAGATTATCTTTTTCTGATTAAAGAAACTGGGGAACACCTGCCAAAATACTGGTTACTTTGGTACATACCAAAAAGTGTGTGTGTGTGTGTGTGTGTGTGTGTGTGCTTTGTTGTCTGCCAACGTGATAAGCAGATAAGATAAGTAACATGTAAGCAGATTCATGGCGGTAGCAGGCAAGTCGCACGCCATGAGTTCCTCCAAGCTTTAACACACCTTTATCAGTCAGTTCCTTCTTCGCCATGTGTCCATACGTATATACTGCAACAGAAATGTCTGTGTGTGCATTCACCCTCCAAATCAGTGTGTGTATGTGTGTGTTTGCAGCCATGTGGTGTTTAGCATGAGAAACACAGCAGGGGCCTTGCTCTGTCGCTCTGCAGAGTGACGGAGGAGGGGGGAGCGAAAAGGGGGGCCAAGCTGTGATAACAAACTCCATTCACTTCAGAAATAACAACACAGCACTTAGAGTGAACCGCGGGCTCTTTTCCTCTGGGAGCCACTGATCTGCCCGAGCAGAGAACTCAACTCATTTACTGTCATTAGCTGTTACATCACAGGATGGAGCTCCAAATGGATCGCTTATCTTCTCATTTGCACTTTGCACACACCGACACTCCTGACCATGCACATGCGCGCACACAGAAACCTGTGTGTTTGGCCGATTAACTATAAGAGCACATTATATAGTACGACTACATCAACATATTCTTTCTTATTTATAGGAATTGTTTAAGGAGTGAGTCTACCTTTAGAAGAAGCTAGAAGAAAACTTTTGTATTTTATTCAAAAGGCAAACAAAAGTGCAAACATGAAATTAAATTGGTAACACTTTACAATAAGGTACACAAAAAAAGTAGTTACTGTTCGAAAAATAGTATTTTTTCCATAATAATCTGTTCAAAGTAAGATATATGTGGATGACTGAATAACTTTGTCTTGTAATTGAATTGAAGACACAACATATCACCATTTTCCACATCACATCTGTCTGAACTGGCTATGGCGTCCCTGGCGTAAATAAAAGCAATCACTGTGGCATGGTGCCATGGTTTAATTGTATTTTGCAACATCAACTCTAAACAATGAGTAGCAAACCTATCTATAAAGTTCAGGCCAAAAAAAACTTTCCAAAGCTCCACACCAATATTGATGAAACCGTTTCATTTCTATATCTGTAGATCAGTATTTTTGGCACATATTGCTTTCTTTAGATCGTGGATTTTCCTATAAAACATTAAAACAATACAGAACTCCTGAGGGGACCATCATTTGAAGGTTTTACTGAAATAATTTACTGTCCATCAGAGACCTAAAATCCCTCATCTGGTGAGCTATAGACACAAGCAGAAAAACAACAACAACAAAGTTATTAAGTGTCACATTTTTGTAAGCTAGCTAGTTCACTATGAGAGATGTGTTTCTGATATTTTTGCCATTTCCCATGTCATCAGCTACAAGGCGGATGTAGAAATGTACTGGGGGTTAAAATGTTAAATAGTTTTATTTTTTATTTTTTTACAAAATTTAAGTACGCTCCATTTAAACAAACAATCCACATAGCCTTCTCCATCCGTCAATGAACACGTGCACATTTTCCTCATCTTAATAAACATGGTTTATCGATCATTTTCCTTCTCACTTCCTGTCCCTCTTGCTTTTCTCTTTTCCCCCTTCTGTTCATTTGGACCAGTTGACACGATGACGCGGACATTACAGAGCAAACAAGCTCATCAGCCAGGGGGTCATCACAGGTCATCTTCAGCTCAGAGGTCAGCAGCAGCTAGTCTGAGAGCAGCTAGAAGAGCAATGTCGCTGTCATTGGTAATTACCACGGGAGATTAGCATCGCTGGGACCTTTAAACCTGACTATGATTGCTGGTAGACATGGGGAAAGTAACCGCTCAGTAACCTGTAAGCCCAAAAAATGTCTGGGACGTTACATCATTTATCCAGTGACCATGGCGATAGAGGCGAACCAATCGTCACACATGAATCCAGTGTGTGGACCACAGAGTAGATGTAATAGCACATGATGAATAATAATTCTTTGCACATCCTTTCGGCTACAGCCTTTTATTTAGCAGAGCTGAACCCTCCAACCTGCCTGCGGTATTTACAAAGTCTGTCAGGTCGTGAGAGACAGAAACCGTCTGAGACGTCACTGATTACTGCACATTCCTTGCAAAGAGCCTCTGATGGAGGAGGGGGGTTAATGGCACAGGTGAGTATGGCTGTGGTGTGTGTGTGTGTGTGTGTGTGTGTGTGTGTGTGTGTGTGTGTGTGTGTGTGTGTGTGTGTGTGTGTGTGTGTGTGTGTGTCGGTCCATGTGTGAGCCGCCAAACGCAGACATTCACACACATGAATCTAAGCTGCTCAATCAGCTGCTCAAATGCACACAGACACATTAGTTTGGAATGAATCACTCACACTTCACAGCACAACATACTCCCATCACCTGCCTTTGCTTTCATAACGATGTTCACCCCGTACAAAATAAATCACACCTTGTCTAATTTAAGAATTGATTTGTGTACGTGTATGTCACAGCATACCAATACAATAGTGTTCATAATGGATGGTTCCGGAAAATCCAGAATAGCATGTACTATAGCATTTGTGATATTGTATCCACGCTTAATGTGTAAACAGCTTTCTACAAATTGACCTGCAGATAAGTTAATGTCTGTACAGTAATTGTTATTTTTCATGGTTTTGTTTATTGCAAAATGGATTGAGTTGCATTGGTTTGTGTATGACATCTCTGGTTTGAACTATTTACACATCCAGCAAGCAGGGTGCAACATTCACTTTCATTTGGAGTCATATTTCTGTCCACCTGATGAACATGATTCCAATATTCTTTGTCCTTTTAGCACTGGTTTACCAACTCTTGACAAAAAAAACATTGTATTATTTTGCAGCCAGATGTTTTGATCAGTTAGCCGCTGACTTTATCTTAAGACACTTTGTTGCAGTGCAGGTACTGTACAGTAGGTTTAATAAACCTACTGTACAGGTTTATAAAAGCGTCTTTAACAATAAACAAACTGTGTTCCAATACCCATACTATCTACTATTTCGTATGGTAGAAAAAAGATTTAAGATTTCCCAATTCTTGTGGCCAGATTTAGTACGGTTAGAAATACCCGGATGTCTACAACATCCGGCAGAGATTTTCAGTGTTGAAAACAGCATGCTAGTTGGGCGATTCTGACCCAAAATCCAGTGCGTACCGAAATTGACGTCACATTGATGGAGCCTCCATATGAAAACAAACAGGGATGCGACAGATATAAAAGCAAGGGGCAAGATCAAGGCGCAATGTTATTGTGAAATAAATAAGTAAAAGTATGTGCAAGTGTATGCCTACTGCATCCTAACTAGATTATTTTTATGATCAGATGGAAAAAGTAGAATATAAAAAAGAAAGAGTATGCAATTTGGAACGCAGGGTTTGTTATTTAATTCCAAGTCATGCAAAACAAAATACAATTTATAAACTAAAACACTTGGGTAGGGTTAGTGCAGGATGAGGGCAGGGCTTTGCAAAGCGAGAGCATTACTGGTGTGAGATGAGACCCAAATCCCTGTTACTGACATCCAAAGCCCAAGTGATATGTCCATCCTTTACCCTTACCATTTGCCTTAGACATAAGCAGTGTTGGGGAGGAAGCTGGGTTGTCAGCTCACCTGTGAAAATATTTGGTTACGGTATTGTTTTTACTGTTTAGTTTTTTTTTGCTATAGTTTAACCTCCTCCATTCTAAAGTAATTGGTAGTTTTCTAAGCTATGCTTTCAAAGGAGCTTCCCCCGAAACTGGACATGAGTCATTTGGCAGAATCGTCTGACATTAGCGTAATTACAAGCTTTGTGTGATATTTTTTAGGTCATCTGTTGACATTGCTGAAGCTCATGGGTTCCTCCGATACCTCCCAGGCTATAGTCAATCACCTGGCAGGGTCAGTCATGAGACAAGGGTGAAGGTGAAAGGTCAGTGGTGTTCGTTGGACCGAGCGGCCGCCGGCACAGTCAGTGTCCTCAGGGAAACTCCAGTGACCCAAATGAACCTTGTCTGCTCACTGGAGGAACAACACCATTGGTAGGCAACGTTCAAACACACAAATCACCAAAACAAGCCATCAGATACATGTCCTTAAAAGTAAGCACAACCAGTGTGTGTGCAGACACACACAGACACACAGATACACACACACACACACACACACACACACACACACACACACACACACACACACACACACACACACACACACACGCACGCACACATACAAAGGCTTGAAATGTCTGTGTGAGCTCCTCAGAGGGTGTTTAGCTCTAACCCCTGTGCGTCTCAGTAAACAGTGTTTTGAACTGAAGAGTGTGAAAGAAGAAGTTTATGCTCCTGTCACTTGTCCTTTTTAATCCCAACACTTTGAATACATATTTATCTAACAGCAAAAGACAGTCAACAGCCATATGCACCCATGCAATCTGCACACACACACACACACACACACACACACACACACACACACACACACACACACACACACACACACACACACACACACACACACACACACACACACACACACACACACACGCACTGTGCAAGCCTTGAAATGACTCACCCGTGCACAGATTACCTCTCATCTCTGTCAATGGAAGGTTTTCCCCTCTGATTTCGGGACCTGTTTTGGGGGGCTTTTAAGTAAACTAATCTTTGAGCAAATACCACAGGCTGTTTCTGAAGTCTGCACATAATGGGAAGTCTTAATATATTGGAATAAGAGCAAACAGACTCAACAAGAGGCTGGCTGGAAGTTTGGGATCAAAGCTCCGGGGCACAAAGGCAGAGATTTAGCTTGTTAGAGCCTTCGTCACTATTCCACAGCCAAGTATTGTCTCTGCGTTTCTCTCCTCAAGTTCTTTGAATTCCTGCTCAGTGTAAAACGCTTATTGTTATCCGCGGCTTTTACCGGCACAAACCGTGTTCTTGAACATCTCTACTCTGCCTTTTCAGGCTCCCCTCTATTGAAGGGAAGATTAAAAAAAGAAGGGGGGAAGAAAAGAGCAGGGGAACATCAAACAGACTGACATTGTGGGTTCATGTTTTGCTGCTCAGTTATTGTCGACGGACTTGACCGGGGTGTAGTGAATCCCAGCAGCTTGAAAACACTTCTTTTCTGTGGTTGTGTTTAAAGTGGTTGTTGGGCCCAGTTGCTATGTATACCGGGCGTGTTCCAGGTGTATTTGTACACCATGCAGACTTGCTGTGTGTCTAAGCAGGTTCTCTCCCCATCCCAGCTCCCCTTTTTTTTAGTCATAAAACCGTTTGATGATTTTGGCGTACGTGATCACTGGGTTTGTCTTCATCAGATCCAAATACAGTGTAAAGGCATTGCACAACATTTAGTGGAAATGATTTTGTTACCAAGGAAGCGGCACCGCAGTTAACAACTCCCACAACACACGTGAACAGGTTTCATTGTTGTGAGGGCCGATCCGTATGCGAGCCCTGCGGTTGTATTGATGTTGTTCGATCCATTAGAGGCTATTACACATTGCTTCCATCTGATTGTATCCAATAAGTGCCTGCACTGTAAAATGTAAATTGTTCTGTTCATTTATCTTCAGAAATCTCCTTCTCCCAACGTTACAGTGTGTGGGAGGTTTAAACCCCTGTGATGTTTGCATAGCACACCTGTGCAAAGCAGGTCAACACTTTTCCAGTGTCGGTGGGTGTACAGCTTATTTGAGCCTCAGAGTTGATTAATTGTTCATATGTGTACACAATAAGCAAGATGAGTGTTAAGTGGTTGAAGACAAAAATCATCAATATATGTACTAGGGGGGAACGGGGGAATCTGAGGCATCGGGTAATGTGAGCCATCCCCTGTATCTAGGCAACGGAAAGCATTTGTGGTCATGTGAGATATATGTTTTCAAGCCCCTCTCATTTCCCCATGGCCCTGAAAAAGAGGACCTCATGGTGCTGTGGTAAGCATGTTTTTTTCACCAAAATAGGTATTTTGCATGTAAAAGTGAATTTTCTTGCTGTCAACTTAATCAACTGTTGTGTCAAAGTAAATGTATTCACGTAGAAAAACTTCTATCATACGTGTTGATGAACTACCAACATATGAAACCATTTGATGCTGATAATTGGAGATTAGCCTGAAATGCTAATAGAGGTAGTTTTTTCTCAAATTGTGGTGGTGGGGGAAAGTGAGCCAAATGCTGTGGGGGAAAGTGAGCCACTGTCTCACTTTCCCCCACCATGAGGCACAAGTTAAGTTTAGTCTTAAACATATTTTAATGTAATATTACATAACATATTTTATATTTTAATGTCATACACATTGTAGAAAAGCCATCATGCCAAGGAAATACACCAGGAATACGACCTGGGGCAACCACACGGAAAGAGCACCTTCTCATCTTTCCCTGTAACCTTCAGGGCTGGAATTTACAGTAGGCCTTGTTGTAGAGTATGACAGGCTGATGTTATAATCCAGTTGGGTCTTCTCCTGTGTTCTGAGTCCCAGGCTGTTCTTGCTGGTTCTGATTTTCCTATGCTTTGACCCCCAGACACTAGCTGGCTTTAAGGGTCCTGTGTTCTGACCCCCAGACTGTGTTCTAATCTAACTGGTTCTATCTTTCATTTGAATCTTAAAACCTTTTGAATTATAATATGTTGTATTTGATTTTGTTCAGAGTTACTTTCAAGTGTTTAGAAAATTTCCTTTGCTTAATTGACCAAACCCCATCATTCTTTTACTAGTCCGACATTAGTTCTGAAATGTGTGGCTAGCTTTCAGGATTCTTACTGTTACAATATGTGTTGTTATGGTAGTTTCAGAGTGGAAAAAGTAAGTGGATCAGTTTACCCCACAGCTGGGGTAAAGTGAGCCACATGACAACTTTTTTTAAAACAATCATATTTTCACTGCCCTTTGTCTTGAAAACATTCTGCTAATGCCCATTTCTAGGAAACATCCTGAATTAATGGGAAATGTGTAAATTTGAGTGATAAATCATTTTAGCTCCCTTAGAGGGGAGTAAATGTAAAAAGTGGCTCAGATTACCCCGTTCTCCCCCACATATTTTTTTTTATGTTTCCACAGAAAAATATGATTCCATTTAATTTAAATGGCTCCAACTAGAGGACCAACACAATTAGTACACAAAAGAGATGAAAAGAAAACTCTCACACAGAGGCCATTGTAGCCCAGTACTTCCCTTATTATCCTAAACAGAAGCACTGATCTCAACATTACCAAACACGTCAAAAAACAAGCAAAGTGACAACAACACAACACAACTTCCTTGTGGCTTGAAGTTGTAGGTCAAGACATTTGTTCAACTACTCAAATTTGGACTCTAAGTGAAAGCACTCCAGAGATGTACTAAATAATAACAAATGACAGTAAATAAAGGAATTCCGCCGAAAAAAAATCATACATTTCAGTCCAATGTTTTCCTGATTTGAATGTGTGACCAAGCCCTTGTATTTTCTGAAAACTAAGCAGTGAACCACACTGTTGCACTGGATGACTTGCAGTTTATTTTGATACACAGCCCTGCTCCTGCCCAATGTTGATTCATCCGCCATTGAAAATAGTCCCCTACAAATGTTCTATTTCCTTTTGTCTGAGAAACGTTAGTTAATATCTAAAAGGCTAAACAAAAATAGGACTAAAGGACTTGGGACTGAGCACAACGTGCAGGATAGGGAAGTCAGAAAGTATTGTCTTGTGCTTTAACCCGTACTTATGACCTGCGACTTATTGGAATTTAATTTAGTTTTAATGAAACCAAGGCGTGTAAGACTGTAAGATTTTCTCACTTTTCAACCAAAAGTGAAATTATTTACTGGAAATTGTTCATTCTTTTTTTGCTTTAGAAGTTATCTGTTTTTGTTCTTGATCTTCTTTTTGGCAGGACTTCAGACACTAATCAACTTTTTGGTAAACACTGCCTGATTATTCATCAACAGATTACAGCGAAGCCTTTTCTTTCTCTTTTGAAGGGATTAGTGGAAGATGTTAACAGCACGAGTGGCAAAACCTTTTAGTTTCCTTTCCTCACCGCACTGCGCTTTTAAGATCTTTTGTGCCACCACCTGCATCTCTTTAAATTCACAACTTCCACCCGAGCTTGGCAAAGCTGATGGTGCTTCCTGGCACATGATAACTTGTTATTATTTTACAAAAGGTCATGATAAAGGATGCAGAATAAAGTATGACGTGGCTGTGATTGTTGCAGCATGCCAGTGGAGGTCATGAACTACGTTTGGAACATTTCTGTCTGTTTCACCTGTCTGTTGTTCAGTCATTGTTGTTGTCTGTTTTTCCTGCTTGTCAAACAAAAGACTCATAGTTCAACAGAAACTTAAAGACCTTCAACACTTTCCCAAGAAGTGTTTGACATATTCAGGTACATAACTTTCACTATGGCCAGAAGGAACAGGGTCAGATTTGACTTTCCATGCCATAGTTCATGCCCTACTCTGTTGTTTTCTTGTCACTCGCAAAAAAAAATGCACCCCAAGCTAAGGAATCACATTTACCTACAAGCAACTTTAAAAGGTTAAATCACTGCTCATGGCACATCAGATATGTGTAAATAGGATCATTTGAACGGTAACGGTAGGTATGGGAGTGCTGGTATCTTTCTGATATGTGAGTGCAGGCATTGTGCACATTCATGCATGCAACCTGTTTCACATGCAATGATAGTTTCAGTAGCTTTAGTAGTATAATTATATACAGTAGTATACGTAACATATAACTTGTGTGAAGGCTATTGACTAAAACCACGTGAACATACATCAATGGTTGCACATATTTGTTTAGATGTTTGTATGCATGTTCACAGGAAACTCCTAATTTTAGCCTTTAATCTGTAAATCCTGCTACAGACATATCTCATCATAAGGTGAAGTTATTACAGCTTATGGTTAAAATGTTACAATATTTAAGACTGGTAAGGTTTGCTGTAGTGTAATGGAATTATGCACTGTAAAACAACAACAGCAACAACATAGTCTACCAGGGCAAACTGTACAAGTAGTCTGGCAGGTTTAAAGCAAGTTTCCAGATTAACAATACTAATATGAAACCAGCTATTTGATAATGAAAACATAACTGACGGAATACACAAAAGGTGCTTTGTAAACATCCATTAGATGTAGTTGAGCTTGTTGGCAGAGAGCATACACTGTTCTTCAGTGTGACGATAGAAAACCCACTGGGACGCAAACAATAGACCAAAAGGGAACAACTTTTGACGTGGATGTCAGTTATTGCTGTTCATTGTGACTTTAGTCATGATAATATGTTTCACACATGATGGGTTTGGCCCTAGTAACATCTTCTGTGATTAGTTATTAGAAGAAACAAGAGTGTCCCGACAAGTGAAACTGAAGGCAAATCTATCCAGAGCAGAGGTCGTCTACTTGGTTCCAAGTGTTTAAGCACTAAATCCACCTGTCACAGCAGTGGAAAGTCATTAGTTGGCACTAATAAACTGAAAAGCAGATGAATTGAAAAAAGCCACGTGCATAGAAATTAGAAGGAATTTCCTGCTTTGTGAAACCAAGGTGTTTGTTTATGTCTGTTTATATTTTGTTCCACCGAAAAGCCGTTACTTATCTATCCTTCTTCCCTGTGGCTGCAGGTTGCCACCTTTAAACGGCATGTTGCCCTCTGTTTGCACCTTAGCTGCCAGGTTACATCAGACAGACACATAAACACACACACACAAACACATGCTCGCGTTGGCAAGAATGCATCTCGGCTCGCATTCAGTAATGGGTCATGGCATGCCTGAGTTTTATAGTTGCGTTTATTTGCCATGGAAGACTCGGAGTTTCGCCCTGATGCTGAGTGAGAACTCTCCCAGGGGTTCACTAAGGGTTCGCCAGCCTACGACTGTGTGTGTGTGTGTGTGTGTGTGTGTGTGTGTGTGTGTGTGTGTGTGTGTGTGTGTGTGTGGTGTGTGTGTGCGTGAGTTTGCACAAATAAACAGGTGAGCCACAGGGTGATTATGCTGTCAACTGCTGCTGACTCATACACATCTCCACCAAGTTAATTAGAGGTGGCAGAGCATACCTGGGTTTTCACACACGCATAAATACATATACAGTATGTACACACATAGGCAAACACGTACAACACAAAAAGATTAGAGAGAAGAAGACAACCGATGTATATAAATAAACTTGCGTGCCATCCGTTGGTGTACACTCAATACCTTGATGCAGTTTGACACCATCATCCAAGTTGCACATACAGTACATACACACCTGCAGCGCTCCTTACTTCGGTATCAATTTTTTCCCAGGAAACCTCCAACACTAGTGTACATAGAGTTATTATCATGAACGTTAAGAAGTTGCTGTAGCTAGATAAATATAATACTGAATGTTCCACTAAGATATGACTAGGGTTAGCCAGTGTATTCCTATGCAGGATACGACTATTTTAATCCTATTGTGTCGTTTTTATCCCAAAGACTTTATCCCAAACACAAAAAAAATTAAAAAAATTTAATCAACAGTGGATAGTAGCGAAAAAGTTATAATTCAAGTATGAATTTTTCATTGAGAAATAAAATTATGAACAGTGCATTAATTATTTTTGCCTTGATCTCACTATAGTGTGCTGTGAGGAAGTGTTTTTTTCTCCAACATTTCGATCAGTGTTTTTGCATGTTTAGGCCCGTTAACTGCAAACTTTTCATGCTCTACTTTACTGCTGACGATTAAACATGTTGCAGTGATTCAGACTTTTAACCCGTTCGTCAGCCAGAAGTTTCCACTGATAAAGCCAAAGTGATATAATGCATTTGCCGAGGACTGAGTAATCTATCATCAATCCTGATTTGTTGGTTAGGCACCATTATTGATTATTGTCGTAAAATAACTGAGTTGGAGAAAATGTATCTTATAAACAGAACATGAAATCTTTACACGTCATAAAAAAAAAATCTTTTTTGTGTGTGGGGAGCGGGGGGACTGGAAAGTTAAAAAAATACATATCATAAGTTTTCGAACAATGGTCACCAGAAATGTAATGAAATGGGATTTGCAGTGTGTGCATGAACAGGGTTCTTTTACAATACACAATTTCACGATTGTTGTTACCTACATAGTTTGGATGTAACTTCTCTTTACCTGCTTTTGTTTTTACACTGCAGCTGCTGTGACAGTGAAACCACCATGGGACAATTTCACCAGAAGGACACATAGAGAAAACCTCTACAGCAGCAGATTACATGAGTCCAATCACTTCCGTTTGTCCTCGTTCTGTTGTTGGTGATTAGATGACAGGGTTTACAGTTTCTAGAAGGTGAGATCCGAGCCCCTCCATTGGCCTGTCGTGCCATTGCATAATAATCCATTTTGAGAGCACACAGTGCCCTGCGGTCATTTTGTCACTGACACCGAGTCACACCTATGAGAATACACTGGGACGATGTACACTTACAGTATGTCTTTGTCTCATGTGGTCTGTGTGAGTATATGGTGTCGACTCTTTACCTTAAGGGGAACATTACATCTGAGCCGGTTACCCAAAATAAACACTGGATCAGGCTAACACTCACATCATTCCAAAGTAAAAAAATAAATAAAAAAAAGCTGATCTGCATGATGGGGCAGTGCTTAGTAATGTGAAATTGTCGGAGTGGAGTTTGCATCAGACCCTAAAGGAAAAGCAAATTTAGCGTATGGATAGACGATATAGAAACAACTATATAATATTTGGGGGGGGACACATTCTCCAAAATATTATAATTGCTCAAATATATACTGTATATTTATATGATTTAGAATGTTTGTCTTGGTAGGACCTCCAGACCTCATGGCAGATTTATTTTTCAGACACATTATGATCTCTCGAGTATAAACAAAGGTAGAATGAACATTATCATATCTTCTTCGTAACAAGTTATGTTACATAATGTGTCATGTTCACATTTTTAAGAACACTTAACTGCTTAATTATTATTCAACATTACTGTGTCAAGAACAATGCAGACTTAAGCTTGACTGTGAAGGATATCTGCATCAAACATCTTGAATCATGATTAAGTTTCAAGAGTCTGCTAATTGATTTCTATAACATTTGAAAGCAATGGCTTCCTGGATGGAACGAAATAATAAAAAAAATCATATGTGATGTATTTGAAATTGGTCAGTAGTAATGGTATGGTAAATTGACTTGTATAGCGCTATATCTCCGTTTATCACAGACCCAAAGCGCTTTACATTGTTTTTGTACACATTCACCCAGTCACACACACATTCATACACCGATATCAGCAGCTACCACGCAGGGTAGGCTTAGCACTAGGGTGCTAAGCTAACTAAGCTAACTATCGGGAGCAATTTGGGGTTCAGTGTCTTGCCCAGGGACACTTCGACATGTGGCGGGGAGACGGGGGATCGAACCTCCGACCCTGCACACCAGAGGCGAACTCCCTACCCACTTCGCCACTGCCGCCCGTAAAGTATTAGTATGTGAAGTATTAGAGAGAATGAAACAGTGGTGTATACATTTAAGTAATGGAAACTTTAATGTGTCCGTTCATTTGATACATTGCTTTTTCACAATGTAAACAAATACTTTCCAGACATTATTTCCCATCAAACATTGCTGTGCTGTTATCATTGTAACCATGGTACTGAAGTAGGTTCCAGTGCTGTATTCATGCTTATTTATTGTATACATACGTTACGTTGCTAAAAAAAAAACTTTTAGAGTCCACATATGCCGGCGAATGAATGCCATAATAACCCTGAGCAAATCTATAAGGCCTGCATTTTGAATTGTAAACCAAAGCGAGGCGAAGCGCTGTTTCACATTTCACATGCTCACTTACAAGATGCATTTTTCATAACTCCTTGACTTAGGGTCCTCCCAGGGTGTGGATGGAAATACAGAGAACAGTCCACCTAAAATGTAAACAGCAGTTTCTAATTTCTCGGCCTTAATTTCAATGTAAACCAAACCAATCGCTCCCCCTGCTCGCGCTCAAACCACCAAACTTGATGGTTTCTTGGTGTTCCTTGCCCCAGGCCACCCATTTGGCACATCGTTCCATACTGTGTGGCTCATTACTGGAGGTTTCAGAGGAAAGAAGAGGCACACAAAAGTCACTCTTTTGGTTTTTTGTTGCCATGTCAGGTTTGCTTTTGGAAAAAATAAGGAAACTCTTCTGTGATCGGGATATTTCTTTAGCTTCTGTCGGAGCCAAACAACAGGTCTAGGTTATTCTTTCAAACTTCAGCCTCGTTTAAAGAAAAAAAAGTTTAATGTATCACTACATTCAAACAAGTTGAACCCCACAAACCAGTTCTTATGTAGAGATAAGTTGCGACTCAATATCTACTCTCAATTAACTGCCAGGACTTACTAACTAAACATACCATCCTGGATGAATACTACCGACTCTGAAAGACAAAAATCTTTATGTAAATATTATCAAGCGATACCTGCATTTACAAAGGATTCAAAGGATTTAAAGGATTTAAGTGTCATTTATCACTTAATGTTACAGCTCATGAAGCCACATTGGTGTTCTGCTTCCATAGTCGATTAGAAATGTTTCCTATAGGAACCAATTTACAGTTTAAAAAAGTTGTAATGTTCTTCTTTTTCTTTTACCCACGATGGATGTAATACCTGATGCAACCCGATCCTGTAAAGCAAGATTTACTGAACACACTGTACTCTCAGTCTTTTTTTCTTTTGACCTCCGCTTTGATTTCTTTGCTCGGCTCCAAATAATAGGCATCAAAGCTCTCTGGAGACAGCGTTTACTGGGTGTGACATGTTCAGTGTATACACATATATGTGACACGCCGATAGACGGGACCCACTTCGCACGGCAACACAATTAAGACCAGGATGTGGCCTATATGACATAAACCTCCATACCGCAGCGTGTAAGGGAACATCCTTTCCGGTAGATGAGTCTTGAGTGAATCCAGGCCTCTGCAGCATGGATCACTTGTGCTTGTATTGGACGCCTGTTCCTGGAATGCCGTTTACTGCTGTTTGGATCTGAATATTATTTAAGGAGCACCTACACTGCTCAGGCAATTTTTAACAATCTTTAACCATTCATTAACCACTAACTGTCTTTTTTTCCCCTTATTTGCACGGATAACAAGATCAATACCCGATGAGAATTCATGCTCTAGTGAAAAATGTATCAAGTGAACCACGAACGGCTGCAGTGACATTCAGTCCATATCACCTTAAACTCTAAAACAAACTGTCCCTTGATTACACAGCTATAAAGTAATCAGCCGGGAGATAGCAGGAGCTGCATTATCAGCCCCTATTAAGCAATCCTTCCCTTCACCACGGGTGTGTTGCCACCGTGTTGGCCCGAGCCTGCAGGTCATCTGTTTCCTTTGTCAACACTGATATGGCTTTCACAAGGCCAAGAGCTGCCCTGCGCCTCGTTAACCAATCCATATAATGGGAGCCAGGATTGACACTGTGAATCCAACGGCACACACGTACACAGCTACTGGGTCTGATAAGCCTACAGTCAAGCTGCTATTGATTTATATTAAGGTTTACATGTGATGCAGAAAATATTCTCTGATGTGTATTTTATGATGTATTTTTAGCATTATTTCCAATTATTGATTTGAAAGGTTAGGAATTTCAGCATATGGACTATAAAATAAAGCTAAATGTTGGCATATTTTCTGAATTAAATTATTATTTTGACGTTTCACGTCAAAGACAAGGGAAAGATGAGAAATCCTTCAAGCGCGATTCACAGTAAAAACAATCTTCTATGGACTGTTTGGTCATGAAACGTATCAACTGTATTGATTACTGATGATAAATTGTTTTATTGACTGCCTGTAAATGAATTAGCTGGTGGTCACACATGACAAAGTTCACAACTTTATCATAATTTGTGATATTATTTTACAGCGGCAGTTCTGATCTGTGCAGCCAAAAGTTCATCTGTAAGCAATCACCTAGGTCAGCGTTTAGTCTTTTGAAATGTTGCACAATTCTGACTTGATTTAGCAAATAATGCTATTTTCTTTCAATATGTATTTGACTCTGATTTCACTTTCATTCTTATTGTGAGCCTCAAACACAGCGAAGGCACACAGTAGCTCTGTGCGAGAACTTTTACTCACTGTGTAACAACTTTCTTTTTTTCCTCTTTTACCAAAGATCATGGAAGGACACACATTCAGAGGGAGACGGTATGTATTAAATGCAAAATGAGTTTGAAGGCTAAAGCGTCAGAGCTGTGGGGAAATATTCAGAGCAAGAAAAAATTAAAGAAAAACAATCACAGTAACGTTACACCTATTACGTTCCAATCAGCACAAGCCCATTAAACACAGATTAGATGTACGGTCGACAAACATTTATTCTAAAAACCACAAATAGGTTTATGTGATAACAGGTGCAAATGGACTTGGCATTATTCACCTGTCCTATACAATTGTAACATTAGCTGATGATTAAGTTAAAGCTACTTGGTTTACAGTAATCAGGGTGTGGTTGAGCGGTTGTACAAATTGGACCTAAGTGTGAATCATCAAAGGTGTAGTCGACTATCGCGTGATTCACTGATGGAAAGTGCTGTTGTGTATGTCATTCTTTAGTTTGATCCTTGTCATTTATTAATGACTGTATTAGTAACAGTCATATTTTGTCTATTGAGAAGCTTTTGTTTTATTATTACGATGCATCTATGAGTATGTTGGCATCAGGTAAAGGTTACGGCTCAGGTGGTATACTCTCTGACAGCTGCAAAATTGGTTCACTTAGGGACACATCAACTAAGAATGGATTGCGCTCGCTAATAGCTCCATGAATTGTGGCAAAATAGCGCCCGCAATCTTTTCCTTTTTAGCAGCGTATCCACTAGGGAATTTGCACTAACGTACGTATATACCGGCACTTAAACGGCCACAAAGTTTTGCAGCTGGGATCAGTATCCCCATGTTTTGCATTTACGTGAGTGAGCGGGCAGGCCCGCTATCAAGGGGGAAACACCTGTACAGTTGTCCCGGGCCCAGGAGGGATGGAGAGACACTCGTGACAAATGACCTAAACAAGGACATTCTCATCCCACTTCTGTACTGGAGCATGTAATGCAATTTCCCCCCTTTGAGCGTGCTCTGTGGATAGTGTGCTATTTTTAAAATTTCATTTGCACCAGTTTAGCGCCCGCAAAAGCGGCGCAATCCTTTAGTGGATGTGGCCCTTATAATGCAATCTCAAGAAAATTGTCTTATTATGCAACATCACAAAAAATGTAAACATTTCGAGCACCAGGACAACCTCACACATAAATACATTCACAACCTTTGCTAGAGATTTGTAGTGAGACAAACATTTGGATTATATGTTTCAAGCAACAAGAGCATTAAGGTTTCCCAGAGTCACCTCAGCAGCTACTGTACAAGTTGAGTCAGCGATACTGGAGAAGGCTTGTTGTCAAATTGTTTGTCTAAATCTCTGAATATCTCCTCACGATCCTCTACCTGTCCGCAGAGTGTCCTGTCTAAGAACAGTGTCCTGTCCGAATGTGGGCTGAAATAAAATCTAGTGTTAATACACAGCCTAGGCTCTGTAAACAGGCAGGCATGTTGCTAGCTACGGTACTAGTTGGTGTTTTCAGAAAAACACCTTAATGTTACATATCATAAACTATTCATTACTTCTGATTCCTTATCATAAGACCTGAAAAGTTGTGTGGAATTAATTGTTGGGAGCATTGTATTGGGTAAAATACTTAGTTTTGAGTTTAAACATATTATAAAGCAAAAGTTCCTTAAGTTTTTAAGATTTGTTTGTCTGAAAGTAATCAATGAAACTTTTAATTAAAGTTGCTACGAGGAACTTTTAAACATTTAATTCAAATGTTTGCTCTGATGATCATTAATTACATGTAACTGCAAATGAGACCATCAGTGCAAAGAATGCTATTTTTATAAATATTTTCTTAATGCCTTTGCCATGGGTATGCTCACCCAGGAACTACACCTGGTGTAGTAAAAAAGAACTACCGCTTTTGTCCAAAGGGGGTGCAAGAATGAAAACAAACTGAAAGTTCCTCTGAGCACCTTTAAACAGTGGAAAATCAAAAACTACTTTCATGAGCTTAAACTTGTGCTGCATTTCCCAAATGTTTTTAATTGAATCTTCTCACATAAAATCAAAGTACCTGGAGCTTTTCTTGAATCTCTTGTCAAGCTGTTATGATGTTGCTTAAAAACAATGAGTCAATCTGGTGCTTGAGTGAGTTAGTTGACTAACACAAGTGTTTGAAACAGTTGTCTTTCCACGCAATTGTCTGGAAAATGGATTAATGAAGTCGGGATACTCCCAGGTTTCACAATATTGAATATGAAGCCTGAGCAGTCTGAAGAAAAACATAATGTAAGCGTCCAGCTGCGGCCAAGCTTTATGAGTCACCAAACTGTGGAACTTTTTCTGAGCCTAAGGAGCTGCACGCAAAAACATGGGCGGTTGATGATTTGGTCGGTGTGGTTGTCACACACTCATAATGAACACCTCATCTGTTGGCCTGGTGCTGCCGTTTTGGCTGGACATCGAGAGCAGAACCACCTCAAGGCCCAGTTGGTGGGCCATAGCTTACAATATTTTGGGTTTGAAGGGTGCTCTCTGTAGAAATGTAACCATTTTAAATTGTTTCACTCCATATCAACATGGATTCTCTGCCCATCATAATGGTACAAGTAGCACTCTGACACTAAAAAAGCCGTCTGTTCTGAGTCACCTTTCCCTGTGTGAACAGGTAAAAAGATAATGTTCAATATCTCTGAGCAGCAAACACAACATTACTCTCACATGGGGTGGTGAAATCTCAAAAGCTGGACAAATACTTCCAAAACTATCAGCACAGTTGGATAACTATGTAGAAGTAAATGCTGTAATTTGGGTGAACCAACTTTATAAATCTTATTGATTTTCAAGCACAGAGGCGAATGCAAATAGAAACAGACATGTGTTTTTAAGCTTCTAAACATGGGACCTGTATCACATTTATATCAACAAGAAGCTTCTTATATGCAGCACATGCGGAGTGTACACAACTGTAAATATTAGTTTTTGTTGTTGGAGCACAACAATGCCCTTAGTCAGTATAAGAAGGATGGAACTTTAACGATCCCTGCGGGGAAATTGGGGAGATCATATTGAAAATATGAAAAGATGTTTTTCCGACTTCATGAGGGTGCAGCGCGGCAACGACATAAAGAGCAAGTTTTCTGCCTTTGTCATTTTAATATGGCTCGGCGGTGTTTAGGGGTTTTGGAGTTTGGGAACAAATGTCACTCCTTGTCACGGCTGCTGTTTGCTTCCCCTCTGTGCTGCTCCCTCGCCTTGTGACTTCTGTTTATGCAGAAGTGGGGGCTCGGCTTCTTATGCCCCCTTTACAAAGGAGTGCAGCTCGTGTCGTTCTCTATGTTAATGGCGCTCCCTTTTGTGTGTGTGCTGCACATGTCG
Organism: Ammodytes marinus; assembly: GCF_949987685.1. Taxonomy (NCBI): domain Eukaryota; kingdom Metazoa; phylum Chordata; class Actinopteri; order Uranoscopiformes; family Ammodytidae; genus Ammodytes; species Ammodytes marinus. The sequence goes on from NC_137212.1 coordinate 10,259,874, forward strand.
ATAACTCCCAGCTTTAATCCAAGCCTGTGTCTTGGGAGTGGAACATTCCCCGGTGGCGCGCGTGCAAGGATTAGCCGCAAGGGTCGCTGTAACGACGCCCTAATCTACAGCAGGCCTGTTCTTCAGCTACTTTGGTGCTTTGAATGCATCTCTATAGGAAACACAATAAGGGCGCTAGACATCCCGGCTCTGCATATGCATGGCTTTAGTATACCTCTTACAATAAGAGGCAGGTTTTTTGAGAGGGATGCGACTTGTCATGCATTCCCAAAACCAGAAAGTATTTGTGTGTGAGTGTGTGTGTGTGTGTGTGTGTCTTGAGTCAGCTACATATGTGTCGAAATTATTCCTGGACTGCCTAGAGTGAGATATCAAAAGTTGAAGGCTGTTGTTTATCTGCCAAGCGATCCTTTCGTGACTGGATATACTGATATAATACATGACACATGCACATTCTCCCACTAACAACGGCCACGGTCAGCCCACTTGTGTAAGCAGCAGTAGCAGATATAGCCTGACTAATGGCTGCAGATACACTTCATACAAGCTGTGGGTGTTACCTCAAGCCTTTGTTTGCCCTGTCACTCAAACTCTCGCAGGTTAAGTGGAGGTAGGCTACATGTTGATATTCGGTGTCCTGATCTCCCCCCCTCTTCATGACCGATCGACCCGGGAGCAGAAGTTCACAGCTCCCCTGTCCTGCAGGTGAACCGTGAGATGTGCTCTTGTATGAAGGTGTTTTACATTGTAGAGATATGAGGTCTGAGGGCATCTGGAGTGCGAAAAGACCTCTGATGACTGACAGATGGAGAAAGGTAGAAGAAGAGAGAACATGTCGGCCCAGCCCTTATTTAGCTCGGTGGTTCAGTAGGTTAACCCCCTTAGGGCCAAGAGTACGAAGAGATTGAAGTCAAGAACGAAGGACAGCAGGGTCAACATTGAACAATTTGAAACATGGAATGTTTTCTTGCTTTTTGTGTCCTAATAAAAAGATACATTTTGGGATAAGTGCTTACGTCCTCAATTCCAACTGTTTTTATATTGTGAAAACTCCCATTAGTCACATGTAAATAAGATTAAAATCCACTAATTATTTGAGCTTGTATTAAGGCACATTAACCTAAGTAAAGGAATCTGAAGAATATCTTCTTCCACCACAACATACTGCTAATTTAATACTCCTGCGTTCCAATTTGTTTCCATGATTTTAAGCTATAAAAATTGTTTCTGTAAAATATGTAGGGGAGAACGGGGGAATCTGAGGCATCGGGTAATATGAGCCACCCCCTGTATCTAGGTAACGGAAAACATTTGTGTTCATGTGAGATATATGTTTTCAAGCCCCACTCATTTCCCCATGGCCCTGAAAGAGAGGACCTCCTGGTACTGTTGTAAGCATGTTTTTTTCACCAAAATAGGTATTTTGCATGTAAAAGTAAATTGTCTTGCTGTCAACTTAATCAACTGTTGTGCCAAAGCAAATGTATTCACGTAGAAAAACTTCTATCATACATGTTAATGAACTAGCAACATATGAAACCATGTGATGATGATAACTGAAGATTAGCCTGAATTGCTGAGAGAGGTAGTTTTTTTCTCAAATTGTGGTGGTGGGGGAAAGTGAGCCAAATGCTGTGGGGGAAAGTGAGACACTGTCTCACTTTCCCCCACCATGAGGCACAAGTTAAGTTTAGTCTTAAACATATTTTAATGTAATATTACATAACATATGTTTTATTTCAATGTCATACACATTGTAGAAAAGCCATCATGCCAAGGAAATACACCAGGAATACGACCTGGGGCAACCACACGGAAAGAGCACCTTCTCATCTTTCCCTGTAACCTTCAGGGCTGGAATGTAGAGTAGGCCTAGTTGTAGAGTATGACAAGCTGATGCTATAATCCAGTTGGGTCTTCTCCTGTGTTCTGAGTCCCAGGCTGTTCTCGCTGGTTCTGATTTTCCTATGCTTTGACCCCCAGACTGTGTTCTAAACTGGTTCTATCTTTCATTTGAATCTTATTAAAACCTTTTGAATTATAATATGTTGTATTTGATTTTGTTCAGAGTTACTTTCAAGTGTTTAGAAAATTTGCTTTGCTTAATTGACCAAACCCCATCATTCTTTTACTAGTCCGACATTAGTTCTGGAATGTGTGGCTAGCTTTCAGGATTCTAACTGTTACAATATGTGTTGTTATGGTATAGTTTCAGAGTGGGAAAAGTAAGTGGATCAGTTTACCCCCTTGATTTTTCTGGTCTGTCTCAGTTTACCCCACATGACAACTTTTTTTAAAACAATCATATTTTCACTGCCCTTTGTCTTGAAAAAAGTCTGCTAATGCCCATTTCTAGGAAACATCCTGAATTAATGTGAAATGTGTAAATTTGAGTGATAAATCATTTTAGCTCGCTTAGAGGAGCAAATGTAAAAAGTGGCTCAGATTACCCCGTTCTCCCCTAAGTGTCATTGTGAACGAGTAGATTTCAGTTTGGCTGTAACAAAAATCATTTTCTGTACAGCTTTGGAGGATTTTGTTGGACGTAGATGAGATGTGAAGGAAATACACAAAATAAGGAAAACATGACAAGGAGAATGGACTAAATAATGCTGTCATTTACAATGTTGTTAATCATCTAATGTTAGTGTTTCATAATGTTTAGGTAGAACTGATGTTTTGTAACGACAATATCTATGTCCTTCATTCTGTGTTTTGGAGTGAAAATTGAAGCAGGAAGGTAAACGGAGAAGCAGAAAAAGCCAGAGGGCAGGCACAGAGTATGGACCAAGCAGAGAGAAGTTTTCGTCACCTCTTTAGCAGCTGCTTCTGCCAGACACGCCATCCTGCGTGGGTTCACTGACATGCATTACTTCACCTGCCCTGTGGTTACCCAGCCAGAGACCAAAAACATTGCATCAGGACAACTTCATTTTATACAGGTTTGGTATGTCATCCATTCATCCTCACACCAGCTCCTTTATTCCATGCAGGACTATTCTTAAAATGTATATCTTACTTTATTTACAACTTGTTACGTTTTATTTAGTTGCATACCGAAAAAGAGCAGATTTATCACTATGGTTTCACTGAAAGAAGCTTGAAAAAAACGGAAAACGGAGACATCCAGTATCACATCATTTTCTGGCAATCATTTTTAGCCCTATTAATACATTGCAATTCCTTATTACATTGAAATGAACAAGGGTCCGCATGTGTAGTAAATTAATCATGACCCCTTTAAAAACAAATCATTACAAAAAGAACCTCAAATTTAGCAAATAAATACACATATTTAAACATAATAATAACAGTAAGTATGTGATTGAGATATTTATTTATTGATATGATTTATTGTATTGTAATCCACTGTATTCAGATACAACTTTGGATGTAAACTCAAACTCATTTAGTTTCCTTTCAGTTTTGTAAAAGTAAAAATAGACATGGTTATTTCAGTAATGGAGGCCTCGGGACATGTGGCAGTTACACATTATGCAGACACAGACACTCAGGAGACTTTCCAAACAAAGGCAGCCTCCGGGAAAATGACAGTTACACAATTGTGCTTCTGAGTGACTTCTGAGGTTTCTGTTACGTGTCATATTGTTATATAAATGATCCCCATTACATAAAAAAAACACAGATGGGACAGGGTTATCCATATTGCTTATCCGTATCACTAACATACACGACTTACATACATGAGCATTACCCTATACTCAAATGGATCCCAGGGGATTCAGTCATACGTCACCAGAGTTGTCGGTCAGTATCATGTTTTTCCTGTTCACATTATGATACCATTTGGTTACTGGTGTCAGTCAGAAAGACCTGTTGTGTTTTGGATATTAACACATGCTGTGCCATATACAGTAGGTGACTCTTTGCCGTTGCACACCGGTCTATTATTTCAGGAATAGACATTTGTTTTACGCACCATGTCTAACACTGTTATCTGTCATAAATTAGCCTGGTACCGCCTGCCTACCTACTTCCGCTCAATTTTCATTTCCCTTCAATAGTCAGTTTGGGTGTGCGGTATGTTAGTGGGGTTTCTCCTGCAGATTTTCTACTGGTCCAATCAGTGAACAGAAGGGAGTGGCGGAGAACAATGACATGCGTCACGACCAAACGTTATGCGATCGGTTGGCAGATCCAGAGTGGCACTGGGCAGATCCAATAGTTTTAAACTTGAACAGACACCCGCCTGCTAGTGAGTATACGTTTGTCAATTGAGCGATTGTAGACTTTATGTACAAATGAAATTAAGTATGGTGATCTGGTAGGACCAGGCTAGTCATAAATGGTTTCAGAACCTAAACGTGTCAAAAGCTATGAATAAATAGCAACTGTTGGAGAGCGATGCTAGAGATTTGTAGTTTACGATAATGTTTCCCCAAGGCATCATGCAGTGTACTGTGTAGCTATCAATGTACCTGTGTGTCCATCTTACTCCATCTGCTGTTGTGGATCAAGTTCAAGATCAAGTTTTGGATTCCAAATGTGACCTTTCAGATTTCTAAGCAAAGTATCAATCTGGTGTACCAACATCTAAATGTGATTCTGCAGTTCCAGTCTCATCTGCTACTGCTCTTTGTTCCTCATCAAGACAGACTGAATCATCACTACTTGACAGCTGCATTTTATATCTGATAGAATCTTTTGCTATTAAGGTTTTAAAGCCAACCGGTCACAGATGTCAACAGCTGAGGGGCAGATAAACAGTGGGTGCCAACATAGTATAGCTTAAAATATTTCAGTTTCATTTGTTGCCTGTTTGCTGTTAATTTTTTTCACCAAGCTTCTAGTTGCTGGTTGTCTTTGATTAATGGGAAGTGTAACTTAGATAATAGCCACAGGAAGTAGGTGAGGGTTAGATGAGGCTGCCAGGATTAAGGAAATAAAATTGATCTTTTCCATGGACAAGAAAGGTTGTATTTTTGTAGAAGTTTACGTTTTTAATTGGTTTACTTTTGGATTCTGGACCAGTCAAATAAAGCCTTTTGCAAAAGGTAGAAATTAATATATGTAATTGTTTTTCATCAAACTAATGCAACCAAGCAAACGTAAAAAAAAAAAAAAAGATAAAAAATGAAGCTTCCTAAACATAAACTGACAACATTTGTCCCATTCTTGCCAAACAAAATGAGAAAACGGTTAGCAGAGGGACAGAGAAAAGGATACTATAGGTGTACTGTCCCTTACCAAACAAGCACTCCCAGAATCCTGTGGTAAAAAAACAAAGACACACTTATTTAAGTCACAAGACAAGAAGGAAAGTCTACTCAAACTGGGAGCAGTATCTTCACAAACTATTCTTGGACAGTTTGCAGCACTGACCGTGAAACCAATGACATTTGGAGGTGGCTTTTATAAAGTGCTATAATTGTTTTCATATTGTAGAAGCCATATTTTTATGTCCTTACGTTTTGGATGTCTCAACCAGTGTGGAATTTACTGTGTCACTACAAATGATAACATTCACAAGGAATAGCACTAATGAAATAACAAGTCTTTACATGCTTATCTGTACATTATGTGAGCTTAAATTAATATTTACAATTCCCAAGTTGGTTCAGAGCCATGTGAAGCTACATTACATCTGTGTCCTTAACTGCACTTTAAGTGTGTGTGTGTGTGTGTGTGTGTGTGTGTGTGTGTGTGTGTGTGTGTGTGTGTGTGTGTGTGTGTGTGTGTGTGTGTGTGTGTGTGTGTACCTATGTGGGATCCAGGTGCATGTCAGGAAATGAGCCATGGTTTCAGCAGAAATATCTATTAGCGGGTATGTAGCCTAAGGGTAAGGCGCTGAACATTATGAAAAACACGCAGCTGTTATGCGTGTAGGATTTCACGTCTATATGGTGTTGTGTGTACAATGGAGGGTCAGTATCTGATAAGAGCCAGGGTATGCAAATGTATCTGAATATTTCTGCAGATACTTTAAACCGCTATAAACATATTTTTTGTCAAGTCATAGACTTTCCCAAACTAACATTTAATACAGAACAGGATTACATTTTGGGTAATAAATAGTCAAAGGATATCTTTGTGTGGCCTATGGTGGATATTCAAACGCAATTGGTAAATTATTCGAGCTACAAGTATATTTGCAGGGTTATGTTTAGCTGTGTCATATATATGTTTTCTCATATGTGAGTCGAAGTTTACTTTTGAAGCTTTGTATTCTCTGGACTGAAATGTTCAATTTGAGTTTTCTCCTGCTAGACCAAATTGAAGTCTCCTTCTAAAAGTGCATAGAAAAGAGAATAATTGCTGCATATGTTGAGATCAGATGAGATAGTAGAAAACCACATCTTTTGCTTCCGCTTTTATGTCTGGCTGTGAAGAGAAAAAAAGCTGAGCATATTCCATCATCTGTCAACATGTGATCATTACTGCTACTTTAAAATTATTGCTAGTGGTAATTATTTCCATTGTTAGTTGTTTTATAGATTTACAAAAGCAAAGACAAATCGAAAACCACCTGAAACAGATGCGGGGCTGACCAAACCTTTCTATCCGGATAGCGTGACTGCTGACTACAGAAGTGTTCTGACTATAAACTGAAGTCATGATTTCTGTTCAAGGACCTGGGCCTTTGCCAAGATGACAGTTTTATGGTTGTTGAATGGAGAGCAAAAATACTGATGCAAAGTGGCCAACAGTTATCAGGTAAAGAGCAACTTAGGGGAAATCATTCTGAAGAGACGTTTCGAAAGTTCACTTTTTTTGTATGCTGTCAAGAAGGCCGGAACAAAGTGTGAAGTTCCACTCATAAGACTCAAATCCCATACACAGATTCCTGACACTGAAAACTGTATGTGCATTTTGGTCAGGATCTCATTTGGGATTATTCAAGTTTCAACCAATGTTTTTTTGACACAATGCAGAAATTAGTTTATAATGTGACTATAGCTTGAGAGAACAATGGTGGATAAGTTTCGGAGCAATGTTGTTGCTTGTTTCTAGGTGTGAACATGACTATGCCTATCAACAATCAGCACTGTTTAAACTAGATAAAGCCAATCCATTACCAACTCAGGTGTCTGACCATTCAAATCTGGGTTTTGAGTCAACACGTGTAACACCTGTACTGATAAGTTGCTCAAAAGTTTACCTACTAAAAATCCTCAGACAAAGACCTGAGAGATTTAAAATGCCGTTATTATCAGCATGTGAAATGACAGCCGTTTTATTCCACAGGCAGCGGTTAGTCATTTCAATACAACCAGCACTCTTTTATATAACCTTTCTCCATGACTTATTACAGCAGTAGCGTCCGAATATTGCTTTGTTCCTATATGGTTGAGTATTTAAAAGATACTTACATTATTTCCTTTTCACTTGACATGCAGGTACATTAGAGTGTGTGCTATAGATGGATACACATTATTCAAATAAGTATATATACAGTATATATGCAGTATATGAATAACCTCTGCATACTTGTCTGTTCCCCTTCAGACTGAAACAGTTTTAAGTAGCTGTCCAAGCACATGTCACTGTCACTGCACCCATGTGTCATGTCATCTCATCAATCAACATCAATGACTTTTCATTAACTATGCAAAGTTCACCTTTTCTGAGGTGAACTTTCTTCTGTGACAGTTCCGATCCCTCATTTGTATATGATGCACACAAGCCCACTGTGAATGTCAGTATCAATGCACAACATCGCACCTGTACATCTGTAAATTCAAATAACGTGTCAAAAAGGCACATCGGATCCTTCAACTGCTGATATTTGCCTGTCAATTATAGGCCATCAGACCAGTATATTGCTTTCCACTCACACACGGGAATTATGTTCTGTTTTTATTTTTGGCTGCGTGGGGAGATGTTTGGGTGGATTATATTCAGTTTATTGTGTATTTGATGTATTTGCAATGTATATTGTGTATGTATTGTTGTTTTTGTTTCTCGACATCATTGCAAATAAGGGTCACCCCTCAATGTTATCGTGAGTATAAATAAAGGTTAAATAAATAAATAAAAATTCAAAGTGAGGAACAAAGGATTTTGTAAATATGGGTACATTTAGTGCTTTAAATGAAAACCCACCAAACTGGTAAATTGTTGGCGGGTAACATAGTAAAGCTACTAGGCAAGGCAAGGCAAGTTTATTTATATAGCACAATTCAGACACAAGGCCATTCAAAGTGCTTTACAGGGGCAAGATTAAAAAACACAATACACATTAGAAAAGCGAATGAATAAAACATTTAAAAGCGAATGAATAACATTCAAATTAAATAAAAATTGCAGGTTAAAATGGAAACAGAAAAGTACATTTTGTCTACTAGCCAATTTTGTCTGGTGGTGATCAGTAGGCTGCAGAAACGATGCGACAATTCAGTGTTGCCAGATTGGGCTGTTTTCAGCCCAAAGAACTTGGGCGGTTCTGTGTGTGTTTGGCTTGGAAACGTAATCTGGTTATATTGACTGGTGATCAGAAAAGTTCATTTAGAGCCCTGGGTACTTTGCAAGAGGAACTGTGTGTACGAAAGAAGAGGGATGGGATGGATGCTTTCAGAAGAGGAACCAGGAGTTTGGACGTGTTGCATCGGTGCTGCGGGTGTGTGTACATTGTATTGAGAGACAACAGCGTTGCAGCGTGTGCCTGTGCATGCTTGTATGAGCCACTGTATTGGAATGCTGGCCCCGGGCACTCAGCAGCTCACAGCTTTAACTTCTGTAAACAAACTAATAGCAGGAGGCTGGAGGACCACACAGCCTCTCTGGTGAAACACTAACTGCTGCCTGTAGTCCCATACTACTGCTGCTGTGGACACAGAGACTGGTGTTGTAGATGATTTACATTACTGAAGGAGGCCTTAAGTACTGGCTTTGAATATTATCTTTACTTTAGTTCAAATGTAATGCACATGGTTCACATAAAGGAAAAAAGTAGAATCCCTTCACTGCTTTATGCTACTAACTAGTTTTTGCAGCATTATCTGTAACGCATCTTTAAAAGTCATGAAGTAAGTAAAGTAAAATATGGAGTCATTCTTTGAGCCTTGAAGTATTCTGTGCAAGTTCACAGATGCACATTTGCCTGGTCTAGATGGTGACCTGCGGAGTTGATTAAAGTCCTCATTGGGTCAGTATAGTGAAAATCAATGCTTTTGCTATAAAGTATGGCAGTTGACAGCGAAAAGTAAACCCAAACCATGCGTGTATTTAGAGAACTGTATACAGTCTTCCAAGATTGCGCGTCGGGTCATTCCATTCAAAGTGGCTCATCAGAGATGTACTATGCCAAAAAAAGTTGTATCCGGCCTCTTCGGTGCATAGAGAGTGAGCATCCAAGTCTTTATTTGGCTGAGCTGGCTGATTTCCTGCTGGCTCCCTGCACAGACGTAAGCACAGACATCATTTACTTAAACAGCTCTTGTAAAACCCTTGCAGTGGTAAGAAGACTGAATGGCTGAAATTGTGATAACACAAAGTCCTGTTGGACTGTTTGAGATGCCCCAAAAAAGTGAACTCGTCATTTAATGGACAAGTTTTTTTCTGATGATTGTACTCTCTTATGATAAACAGCTCCACCACACAGTGTAGTTCTGGGGGCTGGAGCCAGGTCAGCTTCATCTGGTTATTTTGTACTATATCATCCCTATTCTCAATTCCAAGACTGCAGCCCGTGCTTAAAGCTATAGCGTGTAGCTTTTCATGAATGTTGGTTACATTCAAGCTATTGCCAAATGAGTTGACACAAAGTTGTACTCTCTATATTTCTCTGTATGGCAGCGTTTACAAATTGGAGTCGCCGCCCACCCGCACTGGTGCAGGAGCTCGAGAAGTGCCCAAGAAATGTTTCAGTTGTTGATTCTAATGCTAAGAAATAACTGGAGGTACAGCAGAAGGTGTTATGCCTCGTTTCCACCGAGTAGAGCGGGTCGGGTCGGAGTGGTTCGGTCCGGTTACTTTGGCTTTCCTTTTGCTAAAAGTTGGGTAGGGTACGGATATATCGCCGTCTCTGTGCGTTTAGTGGCGTATTACGCTCACAACAACACGGGGAGAGTAAATAAAGAAGCGGCTGGTTTGAAAGAGCAAAAACGAGAGACCGCTGGCTAGACCACAGTTGTTCCACAGCCCCATAGTTTGAACAATATTCTGGCGGCGGCTATCGCAGTCCAGCCTAAATCCCGCCCCACAAGTAAGGGTAGGGTCGGTGGTGGAAACACCACCGAGATTCTTAAAAGTGAGCTGTCCCGCTCTGAGCCGCTCCGACCCGCTCTACTCGGTGGAAACAAGGCATTAGATCCATGCCTTGAACTGAAAGCTTAGCTCATGTAGATACTCCAACAGTGTTGTTGTAATTACTCAGAATTCCTCATGGGGGCGACAGAAGTTACGCACCTTATCTTTAAGACCACTTATTGTATTATAAAGCACAGCAAAGGATGAATTTGGGGAGTATCTGTGTCCGTGTTGTCTCATATATTACTGTAAGATCAAGACCTCAAAGGTGACTGAGGTTAACAACTACGGTCATTTTAAGAAGACAATGGATGTCATGGAGACTGGTACCGAAACGACATGTCATTATTAAACTATATCCATATTTTGAACCATCATCACGTCACAATCTCCTGTGGATAAAAACTAAAATATTTGATTAAATCAAATACAAATGAGACAAAAATTCAACCATTCAACAACACAACAAAAAATCTCACACAGTAGAAGCTTAAGGTTGAAGCAATAATTGCACCTACGCATAAACAACTCAAATACAACAAACTTTGCATGACTTGGGTTTGAGTTTGATGCTGCTCTTTGATGTTGTTGTGCCTATAGTCGAGCTGATCCCAGGTCAATGAGCAGCCCACTGAGGTGTCAGCCTGCCTCAGTCCTGCCTTTGTTTTGCTCCCTGATAACAATCCAACTGTCACATCATAATGAGCTGAAACAGGTTGGATGACATGCTAAACATCCAAGAAACCTCCCTGTGCACTCGCCTTCTGCACAGCCGTCACACGCGATGGGCAACCCTTGGGTGTTGAAAGAATACATCGCAGCTCTGCCTCTGTGTCAAAGTGTGTGTGTGTGTGTGTGTGTGTGTGTGTGTGAGTGCGTGTGCGTGTGTGTGTGTGTGTGAGTGCGTGTGTGTGTGTGTGTGTGTGTGGGTTTGTGTAAACCAAATGCTTTCAGTAACATCTACACAAATCTTGGGAATTCGGTGTGCAAGTGTCTACATGCTAACATAATTTATTCGATCATGTGTGCGAGTGTCTGTGTTTGTGTACGTGTATATGTGTGTGTGTGTGTGTGCATGTGCAGAGTGGAGCGCTGTATGCCTGTATGCTGGCTGTAGACCCATGATGGATGTGCGTTGAGGAAATCTTTAATCTGTAATGATACTCTGATTGTAGAGCTTATGAAATGTATTAAACAATGCAAATGCATCACATTCAATTTCCTGCTGCACACAAGGGAGTGGGGGTGGTTTGTGTGGGGGCTGAAGGCAATTAAATATGGAGTGCGGAATTGATTTTGGAGTTTCCTTACCTTTCCTGTTCCATCATACAGTCATTACTGTACACAGATATGTTCTTTCCTAAAGTATGTGTACTTAACTTTAGACTTTTCTTTTTTCACAATATGTTTATTGTCTTTTCTTTTTTTATTACAACACAATGAAACAAAACAATTATAATAAAATATGTATTATAAATAAATAAAAAAACACAACATATAAAAAAAATGTAAAGGGTAAATGTGTCTTGTATTTGCATCTGTAATGCTTGCCATGTATGGCTCCCAGAGTTTAATAAAGTCCCCCCGCTTGCCCCTTAGCTATGTATGTGAGCCTTTCCAGTCCAATACAGCGCGACAACTCCTTAATCCACATGGCCAGTGTTGTAGGATCCACACTCCTCCAACATAGTGCACTGGCTCTCTTTGCCTGAAGCAGTCCAAAGTCTAGTAGTCTGGCCCTTCTCAACGCATGTGGAGAGTCCTTTGGGTACACTCCAAGCACACATAATTTGGGATCCAAAGGGACCCTAATTTTAAAGATCTCTTACAAACATTGTATAACTTCATTCCAGAAATCCTGGATCCTTGAACATTCCCATTAGCAATGGAATAGAGTTCCTTTCTACTTAACTTTAGACTTAATGTTTTTTTATTGTATCCTGTATTACATTACATTTCAGTTGGGACTTTTCTCGTAATGATCGTAGGCGATTCATATAGCTTCTTTTTTCAAAATAAACATACATAGTATTCAAACACATAGTCATAGTGACAAAAAAGGCTAAACTATTACACAGTAAAAAAAAATATCTATATAGTTTTAAAAAAAGCCCCATTAAAAGCATAGGTAAGGTAAGGTAAGGTAACTTTATTTGTACCCGAGGGTAGATTTGGTTGCAGTTAAAAAGAATTGGCTGCTTACACACGCAGACAACATTAAAGGTCCCATATTATGCTAAATGCACTTTTTAAATGTGTTCTAACATATCCATGGGGCCACGGTGTGCCTAGAGACTGCCAAAATATCAAAAAAAATAACAATCTCTCCTTTTCTCACTCTCCCCCTTTCTGAAACCCCCACCCCTCCCCCCAATATACTCCAGTCAAAATTCTGGCCGTCTATTACGTAATAGACGGCACAGCCACCTCCCCATATTTTCTTTATATGTCCATGCTTCCGATGCTTCCCCCCACATTAGTAAAGTCCACCAGTTGTCTAAAAAAAAAAAAAAAAAAAAAAAAAAAAAAAAAAAAAAAAAAAGTCTGATAACCCCACTCCCCCATTTCTTATTGGTCCACGGCTCCGAGATCCGATGGATGGCTGCATGTTGTTTTCCCCGCTAAGCGACAAGATCCCCATAGTGCAGCAAACCATGCAGAGTGTTGCATAAACCAACACAGAAGCATTCTGCTCATAATCCACTCATTTATCTTAATCACAGCAGTCTTAATAATGCTGCGTTTATAACGAGACAAAGCTTAGGGAACTACTTGTGTAGTAATTCCATCGGTGAAACTAAAAGGAATCTCCTCAATGGTTGTTTGCCTGTTATTTACCTAGTGTAGCATGTAGCTTCGGGAGTAGCACCCAACGTTTGCACCTATTACACTAAATTAGCTTTCACATTGCAGTTTAATAATGCCTCGTTTTTAACACCACAAAGGGTGGGAAGTTATTCCTGTATAAATCAAACTGTGAGGCTACTGTTTTCGAGTGTTATTTTTAGCCGTTAGCGCACATGTAGCTTCGGATTTAGCATCCAACGTTTGCACCTATTGCACTAACGTAGCTTTCCCATTGGAGTTTAATAATGCCTCGTTTTTAACACCACAAAGGGTGGGAAGTTATTCCTGTATAAATCAAACTGTGAGGCTACTGTTTTCATTGGTTTTAATCATGTCAAACTGTTATGTTAAAGTATGGCTTCGCTTCGGCCGGTAAACACGCAGTGTCTCTCTAGTATCGCGAGAACACGGCACAGACGGTGGGAGAGCCCATATAAAGAAAGCCCGGCAGAGACGGTGGGAGGGGCTAGCCAGATCGCACCAATATAGGTCATCCGGAGACCAGAGGAACATCAGGGTATAGAGGCTTGCTACAATAAATGATCTGAACGGGTTTTTCAGCAAACATTTAAAAAAATAAGTATTAGGGACTACTTAGACCATATAAAATTGACAGCAAAGTGCATAATATGTGAGCTTTAACAACATCGACAGACAGTGACATAAAAGCGACAACAGTGCTCCAGACATAGGAACATAGATTAAAAGCATACAAAAAGGTATTACTATCAAAAGATAAATAAATACTGAATACAAGCCATCGCATGGCAGATACAAAAAACAAGGTCAGAATAAATAAATAGATGAAGAAGGCCATACAGTCCATAGGTTAATAAGTTAGTGTCTAGCATCTACTATTATCTATTGTTATACTGAGCAAACAGTGCCTGAATAGTTATCAGCAGAATTATTAAAACTCACAGGGAGCAAGTGATTAGAAGTAGGACTAGCCCCTTTCTTCATGCAAACTTTTTTGCTTGTCCTAGTAAAAAAAATAGATGCCAAATTCAACTCAGCCTTTATTCATTATATAATTTACACCTCTGCTTTTCCGACTGTGACATGTATGAATGCAGAGTCCTATCGGTTTAATGTTTTTCCTATAGGCTACTCTATGGCTGGTGTCCACATTTGGAAGTCGTAACTATAGACATTGTGTAAATGAAAGAGAAGAAAAAAAGGGAAAATATAGTTGTAATCTCTTTTCACTTTAAAATAATTGATAAAGACTTTACATACAAAGAACATCGGCAATTTGATGCACTTTTGCAGATATAACTGCCCAAACATTACTGAAAGTGAGTAAAATGGTTTCGACCACCAGCTTTAACATAAAAATGTTAATTGATAAGTAAGTGTTATACATGTAAAATAACTCTCTAAAGGGGCATTTCTGCATTATGAGTACTTCAGATTCTTTAATGTATTTATTAAAAACCCTCCCAAAGATAGACCATTTGACTTGAACTTGTAATGGAGTTTCTTTTTCTATTCTTTTCCTTAAAGAGATCCTATTATACTACTTTTCTGGTCTTCATTTCTTGTTAAAAACTGCTATAGAGCAACTTGACACGAATCACATCACAAAAAACTATGTAGATTTTCGGGACACTCTTCCTCTTACCCTAGCGAGCACAGCAGTCTCTCTCTACACACTGCTTTGAGCTTCTCCGACCCTCCCCCCCTGCTGCAAACCCCACTCCGTTGAGATTGGTTACCTTCCTTCCAGCAGCGGGAAATTTTCAGGAAGCTGGGGGCATGCAGCCGGAGCTTACCTGAGCGGCAGCATTACCATACATGGAAACATGACAGAAACGACCCGAGCGTGACAGAAACAATCCGGAAATTTGAACGAGTTCGGCTCGACCGGCTGCCATAGTGTTTAGTGCTCTGCATAGCCACCCCAGACGGTCAGCAGGGAATATGTCGAAATGCATGTACGTAATTTTTTGATACTCTAGTATGGTTAAACATGACTATAAATCATTATAACAACGTTTATAGGTCATAAAAGTCGAAAAGTATCATAGGTTCTCTTTAATGCCTTTTATACCAAAGGCTAACTGTATGCACAGCCTGACAAACACCTGTGAATGATGACATAGTTGCTGTTGATTTCAGACTCAGATGAGCACTAATCCATTACAGAAGAACCTGTTTCTCAATTCATTGTAAAAAAAAAGGTGTTTTCCTGACTGCGGGAAGATGTCAGGGAAGATTACTTTGGAAAGCCAGAGAGATCCCCAGCTGTTGGGACATGTATCATTATGCAATATAGCTGGCAATTCCTTTTCCCATTTTAAGAAGCAGGATGGCTGAATGAAAAAAGGGTAATTCGCTAGTTGATGCTGCGCTCCTCCTCGGAGAGTATCCGCATTTGGGTGTGGAACGTCAACATGCCCATCAATCAAGGTCAAGCTCTAAATTAGACACCTGGCAAACAGCTCAGTACAATCAACCCGTACATGCTTTTGTTTGTCGTAATTGGGTGCTTTATGCTAACGTTAGTCATGCATTGTGACTGGTGACTATTTTAAAAATCACATTCCTTGTGCGCATGTCTCCATAGTGTAATGTGAGTCATCATTATTTATGCTTATATAACATCTGCCATAGTATTTTGTAAAGTTATCTATGGAGTGCACTGTGCAGCCTCTTCTCAAAGGCTCTGTTCCTGACACACTGTTTACTGGTTTGAAGATGCTGTGTGTTTCCACACACAATGGCAAAGGGTCCAGGATGAATGGATAATTAATCACATCGGTTGTGGTCATAATGTCACACCAAGGCAGATTATCGCTGGAGATTTGCTTGTGGCTCCATTTTCTTTCACATTCATTATTTGCATCCTCCCACTGCTCCCTTAGAGCTCCACACTAGCACGCACACTTCCCATGCTGTCCCATAACATTACTGTGCATTCTCTTTTCCTTCTATTTTTGGTTAATTAACTAAACCCTTCTCTTTTCAGATGACGTTTTTCCTTGTTTCCACATGGAAAAAATCCTACTCCAACTAAAATAAACATACAGGAAAGTGGCCCTCTATTAATTGTCTTTGTTCCTGAGCTCTATTGTATTTGAACTTATATCCTGTCATGTATGTTCCATATGTGTCTGTTCTTTCCAGTTTGAAGAAACACTTTGAAGTATTTCAGCTCAGAACTGAAAGGTAAAGACGAAGGGAGAATAAAAAATTAAATGAGAAATGACACCAAGATAAGGTGAGAGCTGCAGAGTTTATTACAACTTATTTTACTCCTCATTTGATTGCATCCTGTTCATTATGGTCACATTTAATTCACCAAGTTAAAGGTACCATGTTGAGTTTTCTAGTTGTGTGTGCGCGCCAACGCATGAGGAACACCTCACATCCATGTGAGTCCATGTGTTCCATGTCATTTCGATGATCGACATTTGGGGAAAGTAATGAGTCAAGGTAATGAGTCAATAAGCTTAGCAATGTGCCAACAAAGACAGTAAAGAAGACGAACTGGAAGCTATCTACACATGGATGTAAACGATGCATGATGTTAAACAATAATATGCTGAGGAGGAAGTTAATTGTTTTACGGGAAAAAAATGTGTTTTGGTGAGAAACTCTGACTTTAAACATAACTTTTGCAAATTCCACATAGCACCTTTAACTTCTAAGATCTGAGAAAACAGCAAACATGACTACAACATCGGGTTTAGACTACATGATAACAGCCCGGTTATTGCCCAATTTCTAGAGTTTTCAGGAACAACAGAGGGCGACAAACAATTGATCATTTAATCTTGTGTAGTGACATAGTGGACGACAAATCCATCACTCTTACCAATTTTCCACTGAGACAGAGCCGGTGCCTAGTTACAAACCATTGCCGTCTGTAGCACAAATAAGCTTGACCAGTCGTGTTTTTCTATGTAAGCTCCCAAAGCAAAGCCAGAAGCATCAGAATACATTGCAAAAAAACAATGGAGTCCGATGTTTTTGTTGTTGCGCTCAAAGTTAGCGCTATCGTTACTGGGCCTGTGGAGCTGATACAAACATGAACAACAGTGACATAATGACATGGCTCTCCTGCCTGTGGAAAAGCAGATCGGTTTTTAGAGGTTTCGCTGGTTGAACCGTGACAGAACACTTGCAGGCTCGGTTTGGGTAGGGCTGGATTTTTTTGGGGCCTGTGAATATCTCCTCATTATCCACAACCTGTCCATACTGTGTGTGCGCGTGCTGAAAATAAAATGATGTGTCAATACAAAGTCTAGGCTTTGTAAACTGAAGTGTTGATAGATACAGTGGGACACCTTTGTTTACATACCAGATAACAGAGCCTAGGTTGTGTATAAATACCATTTTTTTTCAGCGCATACACATGGACAGGAGATATTCCCTGATTTGACAATAGAGATTTTGACAACACACATATTTCGGAGTCGCATCTTTCGGAGTCGCTTACTCCACCCTTAAAGGCATACTAAGCGAGCTCCAGCGAATGTTTGTTTATGTTTATACTAACCGCGGCAATAGTTGACGCTCAGAGCGAGTGACCAGGCCGGGTCGTTCCCCGAAACGTCAGTCAGCAACGTTCTTGCAGCTGCTGGCTTCGAGACAGCTTTTTTAGAACGCTGTGAGCTGCTGTGTGTAAACAACATACAGTATATTTGGACCACTTTGCTTGATCTAATTTTGTTCTCAGATAAGTTTGGCTAAACTCTTGGTTTTGGCTTGTTTATTTCTGGTTGCTTCTTGCTTAGTTGTTTTGTACTGACATCTGTATGTAAAATGGGCATGTTCCCAAACTTCAGAATTTCCTTTGGTGACTACAGTGTTATTCTATCTGATAGAAATTATGCTCACAACCACAAACTTAAGACCAAATTTAAATGAATTAAATCCCAATTGAAGTAATAGTCACAACACCATTACATCCACACTGGAGCTCTATTTCCAGGTGCTATAGTCACATCGGCTACACAGGGAGTTGACACCATACTCCCATTAACTAATTATTTTCTGATCACACTCAGTGATTGACATGTTGCTGTTGCTGCAGATTGCACATGTGCAAAACGCACAAAGGGCCACACACACACACACACACACACACACACACACACACACACACACACACACACACACACACACACACACACACACACACACACACACACACACTCACACGCAAACAGTGGATTGCTCCAGGCTTCGGGTGCTCTGTCTGACAGGTCGTGGGAGGATCAAAGTTCAGATTTTGAATGCACTGTAAAGGAAAACAACAGAGGAGAGGGAGTCAGGGAAGAACAGATCGAGAGACAAAGGATTGATAAAGCCCATCAGGATTTATATTAACAGGAAAAAGGGGGCGGGGTTGATTTACAGAAAGGCGTGGGCGAGGACTGGACCAGGGTCAGGCAGAGGAGAGGAACGACATGATGAAAGTAAGAGATTATCCTCGTAATAGAGGAAACAGTTTGCGCTGTATCAAGCCATATTTGTCAGGTAGAACACTGAGGTCCTCCCCCGGCTCGCCTCCCCCCCTTTCCTCCCTCCTTGGCGAGTGGAAGCAGGATGTCTTTCATCCAGTTCAGCTGAGGGATCAAAGCTGAAAGGCTACTCGGCTGAAACTGACCTCCATTTGCACTGCTGCGCGCTTCTCCGCACCTCTCCAACATACACAATCCTATAGTTCTCTGCACATCCCCTCCACCACCTCCCAGTCAACCCCCCACCATCATGCTATTTCCCTTCCTGTATGTCACACTACCTCATCCACTTAACACGGGAACTCTCTCAATGCCTCCAACCCATTGATAGTACAATTTATAGCCTCCATATTAACACTACAACACACCGCCTTTAATCTGCACTATTTCCACGGTACAATCCGATACATCACGTGTTATCAGATGTGCAGATGTTCAGATAATGTCCTATGGGCTAACGTACATCTTGTGTTTTATTTGTGTTGGTTGAATAACCTGTTCACAATAGCAATACGCTGCGCTGTACTTCAAAGAGCCGCCGGTGTTTAGCTTCCTCTCTGTCTTCTTTCTCACTGTTTTCACTACAAACAGCCTCTCTTTCCTTAACTCCCCACCCACACACACTTTAATGTATATACATACAGCATGTGTAGACTGTGTATATACACACACTCTCAAACGTAAAGGCCTGTATTGTTTAAGCCCCAAAATAAATCAGACATTTTTTTTTTGTTTTTGCATTGGTTGCAAGGATCTCTGTTTCTGTGTAGTTTTTCTGTAGTTACTTGCTTGTGCACATATTCAACTCTTCATACACACATTTTCTTAATGTGCATGGATTCGTAAACCAAAATATAGGCACCTTCCTACTTTATTCACTTAATTACCTGCCTGTTAACATGACAAGTTTCATTTACACATTACATCACGTGTTACCAATGGATACATTAAAGCACAGAATGGACCTAGAAAAATGTAAAATAAAATCCAACGCAACACAACTGCAAGTACATTTCTGTGTTCAGTTTTCATTGAGGTTTCAGATAGGTGTGGCTGTTGGCTTTGGTTCTTAGAATGCTGTCTCTTTTGCTTTAAATTTGTTTGTGTCTGATTTATTATTTTCTTTTTCTTTTCCTTTTACTTTCATGTTGTTCTTCCTATAATACCATTATTTTCTCTCCAGTGAAAACATGCCTAAATACTGAACTGAAAGCCATCAAGGTGTGCATGGTCACATTTGGATTCATGTTTACTTTTTCCTCCCATCAGATTGCTCCTTTCTTAAATTTTAAGACAAATTAAATGTTGGCCAAGTTCATGGACAGTTGCTTGTGTTTAGCTGTTTACAACATTTGCTTATTCATTTTATTTTATTTAGTTGATATTCCTCAGTGTTAGGTAGGAATTAACGTATTTTGGTATCACGTCAAATTGAGGAAATTGCATTGCCTCTCGTATGAAAACATTTCATATGACACTTACTGCAATAATCGTATTGGTTAACAATAGTTTATATGGAGCTAATATATAGCGGCTCCATTAATAATGGGTTATTGTAGATTAAACTCTCACATTCCCATTGACCCTAATTTTTTAAGTTTTTAACAAAGTTGTTTGTCCATTCACCTTTTATGTAGCTTACATCTTTAGCTCTCCTCCTGCATCAAACCACAGAGGAGAGGCAGAGTTCATAAATGATATTCTTGGGCGCCCCCTTCTGGGCTGTATCAACAATTTATTTTCCCTTTTTTTTCTGGAAATTTTTGGTCGGCACAAAAAGAGGGGAAAATCCTGAGGACACAGGGATGCTGCCTGCCAAGGCCTGAATCCATACGGTCATTGATGTAACAAAGGAAATGAAGACGTACTACTAAATCATTTGTGAGACAATATGTCGCATGTTAAGTCCAGTTAATATTCACTGAGGCCAATTGAGTACTTCCTAAGCGTGTTAAATCCATACAGGCTGATCCGTGGGATAGAAAAACCCATGTGTGTGCATTAGAGGGCTCATTCAAGTTAAGACCCTCTCTTCCTTTCACACAGTGGAAAATAAGATATAATGTTATTTTCAGTTTGTGTCGTGAGGGATTTTTAATCCCTAACTTCTCCTTAGATCCCCTAATATCCCCAATTATATGTTTTACTTTAAATTCCACTTCTTAGCGGTTTTATTTCAAACCTTTACACATTAATTTGATTTACATATCACTCAAATAATATTAATTTTCTCATGAAATAAAAAATATACTTGACACGTTTTACTAAAATAATGCGATGCAGACATAATAAAAACGTGGTATCAAATGAAAAAAGTCTCTAATCTTTCCAAAAAATAAGTTTTTATTTCAGTATATAAAAAAATAATTTTATGGTTGAATTATATGAAGTGGTCTAGCAACAGTGGGAATGTCTCAATACTAATGCAGCATCTGACCAATGACGACATGAAAGAAGAACCTGAGTGAATAACATTTTATTACTCTCCTCTTGATTGCAATTGGCACGGCCCCATTCCGCACACAAATAACCCGCAGCTGTAACCCAGTCCACCTGTTATAAACACAAACAGTTATGAACACACTCCGACCTGCCACATCTCATCACAGAGGAAGCACACACTGCAGCATGCATCCATGACTTTAGCTGGCCCCTGTGGACCGAGGCTGTTTCTTCTCAAAGTTAACCGACTCATTTGAGAAATTGGTGAAAACCTATATGAGTCAAATTGCTGTACGACATCTCTTTGGAAAGACAATATTGTGTCATAGGAAGTCACTCTGGCTCTACTTTACATCTCCAGCAGCCTTGTGTGGCTTTTTTCATTTGACTTTCTAGACTTTTCCCAGAGAGCGTCTCTCCACAGTTCTCAGGGGCAGATCCTGTCTGTGCCTCCTGAGACACAGTAGCCTGTTGTCTGGCCTGGGGGGGGCCGACGAGGTGGTGTTTTGAGAGGGCCAGGAACATGTTATGTTAACCTGGGTGGTAAAAGCCTGAACATATTTTGGAAAATGCCCCCTTTATACCCTCTCACGTCCAACCTCTCTCACTTTTTTTTTACACCTAAGTGTGGGAATCCTCCAATCTTGCCTGTGTGTTAATACTTACTGGATTTACACACAAAACAAACTCATTCACATATTTGAGTAAAATACTGAGGTCCAGTTTCCTCCAACTGCAACCTTGTCCCTGAAGAAAGTTTGGACTAGCCACCAGAGGCATCATCATTGAATTTCATAATACGTTTTCCTCACATTTTACACATTTATTTACTCAACCGTTCGATTCCAAATGTATGGTCTAATGCTGTTTCAAAAACCCCTTTATTGTTATTTATCTTTTTAATTTGCGATTAATTGATTTGTGCAATAGGTTCTTAACACAACATTGACACCATGTTAAAATAGAGCAAAATCAGAATTCATTTGGAGTTGTGTTTGTGTGATGAATTCTGTCTCCTCTATGCTCCCTCTGGAAAGTTGACAGGGACTTTAGAGTGAGGTGATAAGTGCCTATGAGTTTGCCACAACTTGTTTAATAAGAACACGTTGATTGGAGCGGCTTTAAATACTGTGAAAGAAGAAAATCAACACATGCACCGACTGTAAGTGTCGTTTTAGCCCCCAATGATAATACCTTTGAAAGGCTTCCTGTTCCACTATTCTTGCCATTCCTTGTCCACAATCTTCGCTAAAAATAGTTTTCACTGGAATTACTTTCTACTCAAAGACATAGTTCCTGTGAAAACTGTTGAAAGTATGTTCTGTGGATATTCCAGAGTAACAATGATACTGTTTCTGAGAAGAGTTATTACTGCTGTTGAGTTTTTAACCACACTATATAATACGCTAACGTTTGGTTAAGCTGTGGTTAACTGAATATATCAGTCTTTATAACTTGGTTATCCCTTGACTTTTCCTCTAGATCCACCACTAGGCCAAGAGCTTGTTTTGTTTTTTTGTGAAATCTGATTCATGTAATTCATCTCAGAATGAATTTGAATCACTTTGGACATCCATTGACTTCTCATCTAGCGCCATCATACGTCCAAAACTTTGGCTCTTTACCAAACACTTCTTAAACTGAGAACATTCCCATCAACCTCAACTGTTGGGAAGCTATCCTAGCATTATCAATATGAGCATGTTGGTGCTTGTGCTAATGTTAGCACAAAGCTCAAACCATGCCCTTATGCCCCAGTACAGTCTCATAGTGCCCCTGGAGTGGCCTTTTCAAACCCTTGTTTTTTTTGTTTAAACATAATTTATATGATACTGTGAGCACCCCAAATTGTATTCTGACGGAGTCGGAATTCTCAGAGATGGACATCTTCAGAGAAAAGAAACCAAAACCGCATGACTACAAACATCTACTTGGCAAGATACCACTAGAGGTGAGGGAGAAATTAAGTGTTTTGGGTGAACTAACCCTCGAGGTCATGGGAGAGATATCATCAGAGGTGGATCGGATTATTTTTGGCCCACTTGTTGTAAAATCCTTTTTCTGCAGCCCCTCCCTCATCCCTCCATCCATTTATTGGTCGTATTATCCAGCCACTGTGTCAAGCAATGTGTCAGCACTCAGACTGAAAGACTCTCTGTTCCCCTCAACTATTCCCTCTTCCATTGTGTTGATCTGGATGCTTTTCCAATCATATAAGCCTGGCACAGGCCTGGATTTCCGGAGCCCAAAATGTGAGCCCAGGGAAATGGACTCCTCCGGGGGAAAAGGGGGAGCAGCCGGACATGGAGCGCCACTCAGAAGCAAAAACCCCAAAAATCTGGGGTTTATATCAAATCTTCCTGTCTTATATTAACAGCAGTGCCACAGGCTAGTGATTAGCCACACATGGGTCAGAGGTTGCTAAGCCTCACTGAATTTCCCTTTGGAATCCATATTCCGTCTACTCTATGAAATGCAAAGTACAGGCAGGGATTGGATTTGTGCCTTGCCGTTAATGACATACAGTATCATTGTTGCTCACTTAAGAGTGACAGAGACACACTGAATAGCAATATGGAATTAATTTTCTCAACATTGGTTATAATGAGAGAAAATAGAAGTAATTAACTTTTATGATCTAGTTTTCTTGATAGATTGCAGCTTTTTTGCGATGGCACACGGAGCAACATACGTAGATATTATGCTTTGTGATGTGCCTCACAAAGACCTGCCCAGGTTATTCTAATGTCAACACTGAGCATATGATCTCACTGCAGCGATCTTTGACATTGAGGGATTCAAACTTGTTTGATGTCTTACAGTTGAAATGCCCTGTGCAGGAAGGAAGTGCTCACCCACTGGTCGCCTGTTCCATCTTCAGGAGCTCTATGGGAGGGAGGGAGGATTTCAGTGCAATATTTACAGTGACCTTTTCCTCTCACTGGCCAGGGGCCCATGGGAAAAAACTGGAGAAGACAAACAATGAACAATAGGGTTCAGGGATGAGCAATGGTGCCAGCGCAGCATGTGCCATTTCGGGATGTGGATTACAGAGGGGTGGAGGGTGGGGGGTCACCGCAAAGATCAAGGCTCCAGCAGGGTCCCTCAGGAGCACACCTGGGACACCTGCTCAGAAAGCCATGTGCTATTTAAAGACACAACAAGCCATCACGTGTTCCTCGTCAGCAGAGGGTGAAGATGTTTAGAGGAAAAAGTTTGGCATTCTTTGATATTGCATGCTCTCCTGCCAAGAGTTGGATGAGAAGATCGATATTTATTTCCATTTAATATGAAGCTATGGCCAGCAGCTAGTGTGAAGACTGGAACCAGGGGGAACCAGCTGGAGCTAGTATATATGCCAGTGGCTAGCCAAGAAATTGTGCAGCACATAAACTTTAAGTTAACCACAACATGTCATGTTTACTCTTGCTTTTATTGTGCAGATTTATATAAAATGAAAAAATACAAAAATAAGAATACAAGATCTAATGTTTTATTACTGAGCTGTAGGGTTGATTTGGTAACCTCCAGACAAAGCCAGGCAAGCTGTTTCCAGTCTTTGTGTTCCGTAAAACCTGTCTGTAGATTCACCAGTTAGTATGTGTGATCACTGATGTGCATCTGAACATGTGCCCATTCAATGGCAAAGGCTGTACCACTGAGACCAAGATAGAAATCTTCCAGCGTCATTGCTGTAAGTTGATGTTTATGTAGCCAAACAGCCCCTGTGTTGCATCAGCATCTGTGCAAACTCCCAAGTCACAGTTTGATCCCTCAATTATCAGATTACCCCGTCTAATTGGACAATATGGTTTCCCTGGGGATTGGGCCTTGCCTTATCACAGAAATTCTTTCTGCCCTGCACAATTTGGTGAGATAAATGTAATGGTATCACTGTAGCAGTGTGTGCCTGGGTGGTCTCTGTTGCATTTCTAATGATGCTGCGCCTTTCCCAGAACAAGTGGAAATACCTCAGTGATGCACCGTGAAAAGAGAAGAGAGGAAAGAGGCAAGGCTCCCATTGGGCCTCAAAATTCTCACACAAAGGACATCCAACACTTCAGAGGAGCACATGGGCTAATAATGCTTAGATGTTGTTACAGCACATCAATATTACACAGTAGTTCTTATCAATCATGTCAGACTGTAAACCTCTGCCATCATAAAAAAGACTTCACGTGCAAACGTGTAAATCAAACCGCTTGAAGCTCTCGTTTTTCCAGCCTCCGTCAATCTCCTGAAAATGTTAGTACAACATACACTTTAGCACTTTAACATTTATGTAACATTTCACCTTATGGAACTATGATGCAGATACCCTATTACAATATATATATTATACAATTGTTTTATTATCATTAATGCATTAAAATGGAAGCATTTGAATGTCGCAGTTAAACATTTTTTGAAGCATATTTTAAAAGATGATCACATGTTTTTACAACTTTTTCGTCTCCACTCCTGACCTCTGTCCACTTCCATTATGTTTACATCTGTTTATATATTTACATATACTTACTGTACATTTATATTCAAAGCACATGTTCATAACATTATATTAATATCTGTCCAGAGTTTAATTTTTTATTTATTTATACACTTCTGTTTATACCACCAATACGTATCTCTCCACATTACAGCATCTATTCTACTGTACAGTATTTTATTCTGCATTCATATTTAATATCTATTTTATACTTCACATTACATTTTACATGTTTACACTATTATATCTCTTTGCAATTTTTTGTATTTTGTATTCTCTTGTGTGTTCTTCTTTCTTCTTTTTATGTTGCATTGTTGGAGGAAGAGATAAAGAGAATCAAGAGATTTTCCATTGCCAACGACCAATTGCCTGTATTTGTTGAACATATGATAAAGAAGAAAGAAACGTTAAACTATACCTGCACAACTGCAGTCCACTTTAGTGTGATAAAAATGAAACTATATCCTGATAGTACTTTAGTAATTAGGCTACTGGTTACTTTTCCCTGCCGATGGTTATATCCCGGACAGAGTCAAATGATGTGGAAAGGGCTGCACATACACTGTTTAATTTTCTAAATATTGCTATTTATTCTTCTTCATTTAGAATTAAATTTGAAGTCATACAGATTAATTTATCACAGAGGACACAACACATGAAACATATGTAATTGTGTGTAAAGGTTGTCATAGTATTTATCAGGAGGAGTAGGACATATAAATTAAATGACAAATAAATAAATGACATGTATTTGTATTCAATTACATTTTTATTTTGCATCGTGGACAAAGTAAACGTTTTTAAATGTGGAAAAAGCTAACTGATACACTTTTTTAGACACAAAATATGCTAAATATGGTATTGTGTGTATATGTTGTCATAGTATTTATCAGGAAGAGTATGACTGAATGAAAAATAAATAAATTACATGTATTTTTATTTTATCATACCTTATTTTGAAGGCTGTATCTGGAACGGAAAGCCGGAAATAGTCACGTGATACAGGAAACGGTCTCTGCAGTCGAGCTGCTGTAAACTGTAAGTTATCATCTTTCTGTATGATATTTCTTTACTTAACCCTCAAGGATAATGTCTTGGTAACTATGGTATGACATGTGATAGTGTAAGCTGTTTCGAAGATTAAATGACAGCCACTGTTGACGCTTCCGACGTAAGGAATAGCTTAGCTTAGCCTAAGAAGCTAACGTTAGGTGTCAGACTTGTAAACAAAGGAGGTTAAGCTTTCTCTAAATTCACTATTGTGATGTTTCGTATTAGTCTTTTGGATAGTAATGATGGTCCATGATAGAAGCAACAGCTGACAGATGTGCATAATGATGTTACCGAACTCCTTTGACATTACTATCAATTTAAAGATGCTGTTGCGTTGATTGTGAAGCAGGAGACAATTCATCACGTATTCCTGTCAATTAATGTCTTCTACTATATTCGGCTTGTTAGTGCCACAACAAGCACCACGTATGTTTTAATCTAGCCGTGATCACTGGTTTAACTGCTTTATTCGCAAACGTACCGTCGAGTGCCTACATCTCTGTCTTTCTTCTTCTATATTTTTGTTTGTCTCAAATTAGTGACTCATATAGAGTTTAGTATACAGTCAGTGCTAAATAAATAAATATGCTGTCATGCAGAAGCATTTCTATTTACATAGTCCAGTAACACATATCAATGTGTACAATCTGAACAGCATACAACACTGTCTGCCCTGAGTGACCATCTCAGTGTTTTCGGGCAAAAGTGTTTGAAGCAAACAAGCTCTGTTGAACCCACTGTACAGTACACTGCCTGTCTAGCATCAAATGGTAGGTAGGACCTCCGCATGAGAACAACTGCTGTAGTTGGTTACTCATTACAAGTCCAGTAGGCAATGGGCATGATTTATCTAATCTCCTAACTTCTGTAAACATTGTGGTATCCATTCCAATAAAATAAATTAAGTAAATGCCTAATAACACAGAAATAGTGGACTCTTTAAAGACAAAGCAGGGCTCTAGAGTCTAGACCAAAGGCAGGAGTGCCTACATACATTATTTTTTGAATCTGCCTCATGAGCGCAGGTATCGCAAGACACCAGAGTATATGCAGATTATCTCAAAATGACATTTATCGGCTCGATGAATCAGTCTATCTATCACTACATTTAAGTGCTTGTTTATTGAAAACGAATATAGTCGCTGGAACCAGTTATAATGTGATCTCAGCTTCTTTTGTTTTTTAATGATAAATCAAGCCTAACGTTCCTCTCATATCTACAGCATGGTTTCAGCTGTCCATGCACTATACAGATGTTTCCCAGTAGGTCTTAAGGTTAAAATATTACTTACTTAAAAGACCTTACGTCTTCCCTATATGGTGATATTGTTTAAGCCTCATTAAGTGCAGTGTTTTCCAACAGAACTGAGACTAAGCCTTTATAATACCCTCCTCTTGTGTACTTTTGTCCAATATTGTTCTAACACACTTTCTCTAAGTAGGCTTTCTTTGGGGAAACTGTACCCGACTGTGTGTGTTTGTTCAACTGATTGATTATATGAGAGAGTGAATGAGAGTAAGTGATTGACAAGTCGGTTGTCATTGAGCTCCTCCATCATTTGTGTTGACATCCACGCCTACGTCAAGTCCTCGGAGTCTTTCAGCCTGCAGAGCTCTGTGTGTGTCTCCCTCTCCTCTCCACAGTCAGTACTGCTTAGCTGGGGGTAGGGAGGGGGGGGGGGCAAAGCTACACTGCTCCATTTCCTGCAACCCCCCTCCCTATCCCCTCCTCCTCTTGAGGCTCTAATTGAAAAATTTGGGTGGCCCTGCTTGTTTGTTTTGGTGGAATGTGGTGGGTTGTATTTTTTGAGGCTTTTCCTCAGTGCCGCTGCTCCGTAGAGCTCAGGGTGAGTGAGCGGCGGGGGTCAGACCCAGAGAGCCTTGTTTGTGAAGCAGCACTCTGCAGTCTGACACACCTGGTGGTAGAGCCTCTGACAGGCACGCTGGGACACTGCTATTCGCCCTGTGGTTTCTTTGACGCAGACACAGACAGTCAGACAGACAGACAGACAGACAGACAGACAGACAGACAGACAGACAGACAGACAGACAGAGGTTCGGGCTGGGAAAACAATAGGTTTACAGCAAAGCTCCAAGAGACGAGATCAATGATAGAGACGGCTTATTCAGTGTGTGGACCATTGCAAGAGGCAGACGTATTGAAACAATTTGTTGATTAATACAGTGACATAAAATGAATCCATCCATGATCAGTTCAGTTTAAGTCAGTCTCAATTACAGGGACTTGGGTGGTTTATGTTGTGTTATGTGACAATAAACTGATTATTTAGGGTTTTAGATTGTTTTTTGATTGTATTTGATTGACAGACAAGATGATGTCCTAGATCAGACATGATCACTATTTTCTTATATTTCTTAGACCTAAGATGAGAATTAAAATAATTGTGAATTACAGCTGGTTAATTATTTAGTGAATTCCAGGGCTGTAACCAACAACAATTTTGGCATTTCCAATTGTGAACATTTGCTGCTTTTCTCAGTTTTTTTATATTGTAGATTTAATACCTTTTAGGTTTTGGCATGTTAAACTAGCTTAGTCGGACGCCCTTATATTTAAATTACTTTTACTATTTTTTCTTAATTGATTACACCTATAGTATTAATCGAGTCAATTGTCAGAGAATTATTCTGCAACAATTACAATTTGTTGTTCATTGTTCTTATCTTTAATTCTCTATTCTTCTATGCTGGTAAATTTAATATTTTTGGGTGCTAAACCGTTTGCCCCCCAAAAAGATTTGGACGACTTCAATGGTCGTGTTACGAAAAAACGGGAGTTACGAAATTGTTGTGGGTATTTGTCAATGTTAGGGATGCACCGATCCACAATTTTTAGTTCCGATCCGATTCCGATATCTGGGTTTCGGATATCGGCCGATACCGATACTGTCCGATACGATATCATAATTGTTATACATTTTTTTGTTGGTGGTGATGTTATGTATAAGGCTAGGAAGGCTTAAGCAATTCTAATTTAAAAGATGAAGAAATATACACAAATGCATATAGGTTTATCTTAAAGGCAGACTATGCAATATTTTAATGAAAATATCAATTATAGAGTCACACAAAATAAATCCTTCTTAATGATCACTTGTGCCCCACTAGAATATGTGGTGGTCTGTTTGTCTGCACAGTCTTCCTCTCTCTGGCTGTATTTTACAAAGTAGAATGTGACACAGTGCAGAAGCCTCTCCACTTCCTTGACTTGGGTTAGCTTTGGTTAGATCACTGGCTAACAAACTGATATGTACTGTATGTCAAATTAGAAAGTGGTGTCCTCTCTCCCTCCACCGAATGTCGGCGCATGCTCGCACGACTCGTTCGCTCTTTCATAGTAAAAAAAAAAAAAAAAAAAAAAAATAATAATTTAATTTTTATTTTATTTTCTATATCGGAGCTGTCAGTCCGACATCCGATACGCAGATTTCGGCCATATCGGACCCGATACCGATACTGGATCGGATCGGCCCCATCCCTAGTCGATGTGTTAATACACTTTATTGATAGAACAAACACATAGGGAAAACAATTGGCAGATTTAGATGCAGGTCTATAAGAATGAACAAAAAAAATAAAAAATCAATTGATGAATTGATGACGAAAATATTAATAATAAGTAAAAGGGTTGATTTGTGTTAATATGCACAACATTGTTTGCCTAACTCATGATAGCATGTGACTGTGTGAGGATGGTTCTCACGCTGCTTTGTGTTTCTTATGTAAAAAGGCCGGAGGCAGCAGCAGTGTTGTAGCCAGGCTCCTGAGGGTTCAAATCTCTCCATTTCGCCATGTCATCGGGCAAAGCCGCCTGTCTCCAGTCTCCTAATCCTCCGAAAACATCTTCCTGCATTCGAAAGCCCATACTTCATATTTCTGTTTATTGCTCCAGGATTATTATATGGGAAATTGAGGGACTTGCCTTGGTTAGGGCCTAACTCTGAAAATCACTTGAGACTGACAAACAAACAAACAGACAGCCCCCAAAGATAATAAAGCCTGTGGGCAGACATCATTTGTGATGGTCGGATAGTGCAGCCTGTAGGCAGGCACACACACACACATCACTATTACTCTGTCCTGTCTCTCTGTCACGAAAGACTCTCCCTATTAAAAACGCAGGGACCGGCCTGCATTGCATGGGAGAAGAAGCTGAGTCACTGTGGAACAACTCAGTGACTGGATCGCTGACCGTAGTATAGCATCTGTCTTCAAACAGAAACCTGCACAGTTCCACGTTATTTAAGATCCATTTATTTGAAACATGATAGCCTTTTTTTTGGAGTTGATCAGCGCTCCATAGCTCGCTCCACATCTTAGAGGCACGTCGTTGCGGTGTTGGCTTGGGTGTGAGAGAACACTGTGGAGTTGTTCAGGTCTGTGTGATCAGACCCACTCATCTCAAGCTGGCTGATGTTTGGCCCGCTCTGTCCATTCAGAGAGGAGGCAACTTTGATGGAATCTGGTGTTTGTGTAATGTGTAAAAAATGTGTGTGTGTGTGTGTCTGAGTCGTGGGGTGTGGGAGGTTCTGAGATGTTTTTGATGGGAGACGGTGGGGGTAATGGGGTGATGAACTGTCTAAATGGGTCCCTTTGTGCCCCCCTAAACTCATTACACACTCTCTCTCTCTCCCTCTCACTCACTCACTCACTCACTCACTCACTCATTCACTCACTCACTCACTCACTCACTCACTCACACACACACACACACACACACACACACACACACCTTGATCATTTTAGATTTTTATCCAGAAATATTTTGATTCATATTATGGTTATTTTCATATATTTATTTTACAATTGACCAATTCATTTTGTTCCATGTATGAAATGTCAGAACATTACAAAAACACCAGTTTTTTTTTTACACACTCAATTTTGTTTGACCAACACAACTTTGCCGTACAACTGGGAAAAGCCGAAAATCCTTAGTGGAGAAGAAAATGTTTGGCATTATTTACTTTTTAAATAAATGTCACTAGTTATAATGTTGATTAATAGTCTGTCCATTAAGTCATTGGTTAAGCAACTACTCGTTTCAGTTTTAGATCATTCAAGTCAGGTTATTGTTACTTGACATTTAGTGGAATCATATTTCTTATGAGAATTAATTTTTTTAGCAAAATTCTCTCAATCGACACAATTATATTATTGTATACGTAATATATTTATTTTTTGACATTGGGACATTAATTAAATCCATGAAAGTCAATCTTTATTGTCTCTTGTATTCTTAGTTTAATGAATTAATCACAACCTACTACCAATTGAAAAGGATTTATATGGAAAATGTTGTGGCGTATTTACTGTAAATGGTCTTTGCTGCGGACCAGTTGATCATGGTGAGATTAATACAAACACTTGTGTTGTATGCCAGCTATGTGCCAGTAATCAAAAGCATCAAGCTTCTATTGTGTATGCTGAAAATAGTAGCTGAGATCATGAGAGGGTTTTCTACAGCGTATTTGCTGTGTGCGGCCCTCGTCTTTCCTCACACCAGTAGCAGGGGGAAATAAAGTCCAAATCCTGATCTGGAAAACTTGGTGTCTACATGACACTGCCTTGTCACTTTTTCCTCTTTTTTTTTCAATATTTTTTTTAAAGGTGGAGTCAGCAATTCTGGAGAATGCTTGTTGTCAAAATCAGTGAATATCTCCTTGCAGTCCGCTTACCTCTACGTACTGTGTGTGCGCTGAAACAAACCTAGCACTGTAAATAGACAGGCATGTTGATATCTATGATGGGCCCCCTTTGTTTATATACCCATTGTTTACATACCAGTTTACAAAGTCTAGGCTGTGTACCACTGGATGTTAACACTGGATTTTATTTTCAGCACACACAGTACGGACAGGTAGCTAAATGTGAGGAGATATTCACATATTTTTACAATAAGGTGTTCTCCAGAATCACTGACTCCACCTTTAACTGAACTCAAAATGAATCCATCGCTGCCATCTACCCAGATCATTGTGCACGGCATTTTTTGGGTGCAGTGCAGTGTGTGTGGAAATGAAATGGTCTCATGTTACGAACAAATTTGTTTGGAGCTTTAATGGAAATGTGTCTGCGTACTCCAGCACAAAGCCAAGAGAGGCTTTTGACTGCACGCTGTTTTGCTGCAAGAGCCCCAGCCTCAGACTTCCACAGCCTACCACACCGATTAGAGCCAAGCCCGCTGTTTGTCAGTCAGCCTGAGTGAGAGAGAGAACAGAGACAGAGATAGAGAGACACAGAGAGAGAGAGAGAGAGATAGAGAGATCTGGTTGTGTGTTGTCGTTGATTTATTTTTAGCCCTTCACAGTACGACATGGCTTGACACATGTTGGAAGTATAGGTGGGGTATGTCGTCTTATGGGGGATCCCCTGATGCCCCCTAGAGGTTAATACCTTTATCCCTCTTGTGGAAAATGTTGTAGCTTCAGAAACAATTCTTTTGTTTTCCTCTTCATACTTTACGGACAAGTTCATTCATTTTCAGTCTGTATGAAGTTATAGTTTCTGTTACCTAGCTAGCTTACAGGATATTTCTGATGGTGTGTTACATAAGTTTGCAAGAAGAGTCCCCCCTTTAGTGTGTGCGTGTGTGTGCGTGTGTGTGCGTGTGTGTGCGTGTGTGTGTGTGCGTGTGTGTGCGTGTGTGCGTGTGTGTGTGTGTGTGTGTGTGTACGCTGGTGTTATAGAGAGGGGTCTGGGCAGTGTTCCCGTGTCCATGCACAGCCCCCAGAGTAAAGTAAACACAGCGGCTCTTTTCTCATCCCAGCCGTCAGCAGGCTCTCCCTAGGCCCGCGCCAGAGACCACACACCCAGACCACACACACATACACATACACATACATACATACACACACACACACACACACACACACACTGCCCAGACCTCTCCGCAGATCCTTCCACATACTCTCATACGCACAGACCACACAACACCAGCTCGGGCCCCTCGCACGCAACCTAGCTGAGCTGTCATTCTGCCCAGCGTGTGAGTGTGTGTGTGTGTGTGAGGGGGAGGGGGGGGGGGGGCAGGCTATCTGTGTGTTTGTGCACGTGTATTTCCAAGATGAGGGGGGGGGGGGTGCAGGATAGTCTAGAAACACTCCTGGAAGCAGAATCATAATCTTACTACGAAATAAAGATCCCAGTCCTCTGCCTTTCGCCGCTCCCCACTCCTCTAAACATATGGGATTGATGAAGGCTACACGGAGCTCTTGTTTTAGGCCTGTGTTAACCTCCTATCTCCTGCATGTCGGATCCATAGCCCCTCCATTTCCTCTGACAGGCAGCAGCAACAACCTGGGCTAAATCCCCATTGGACAGTTATTTTGTTAACGCCAGGATGTTGGCGACGATGGGGGGTGGGGAGGGGTGCTGTAGCAGGTTCCTATACCCTTGGAGCTTTCTAGGTCAAGATGTGTTGCTGTCCAGCTGGGGTTTTTGTTGTGTCATCATCATGTGCCTAAATACATCTCTCAATATGAAGCAGTCCTACACTAACCATGACCTCATTGTTAATAAAATAATTGAATTAACACGTCGTCTCTGACAGTGTTGACCAAGTCTGAACATTTAATAGGCATCATGAAAGTCGACTTTATGGCAGAACAGTTGCATTTGATTGCGCAGGTGTACCCAATAAAGTGACTGCGGAGCGAAAAGCAATAATACGTTTGTAATGTTTATGTGAACTCACCATGTCTAATGAGATGGTTGTACTCGCACATGGCGCTGCCGCCTGAAGTATGCCACTTCACATGTGGGGTTGGGGTACAGTTTGCAATTATGTTATTCATCCATCAAAGAATGACTTGATTAATGGGTAAATTGTTTGGTCTATAAAATGTAAAGAACATTGTGAAATATGTCCAACTCCAAATCAGTCCAAGGTGATGTCTTTATATGTCTTGTTTCTCTCTTCAGACACAATGCAGAGATAAAGTGGCTAAAGCAGCATTTTCTTTTATTGTTTGATGACCATGACATTTTATTTTTTTGTTTTTAAACGAGTTTTTAATGAATTGAATTTATATTAGTAGGCTGTACTATTTACTATTAAAGAAAAACAATAACTTTTTTTTTGGCAATTTTAATGTGACCTGTTGTGGGTTAAAATAATGAAGTTACAGCCCTGGTGAATAGCTCCTGATTGGTGAACTCGCTGCATCAGGGTTTGACATTTTGATTTCCTTTTTACAGGAAAGTCTCTTGAACCACTAGACTAATCAGTGTCGTGCTGTGTCAGTTTTGATTTCCTTGATATCGGTAGCCCTCCTCCCCCATGTTTGCTCCTGGAATTCTTCTTGCACCTCAGTTGTACGCCTACACCTAATTAGTGACTGTATAACTGTGCAAAAGGTTACCGCCATTGAACTCGCTGCAGGTCCGAGTGTCTAGATCGGTCGGGCCTTTTTGTCAGACCTGGCAGTCATTTATTAGCATTAGCTAGCATCTGTAGTCCTGCTGAAATACATCCTTTCATTTTTTTCAACATTTGGAATCTTTCCATCTCTTCCTTTGCTCAGACCCAACCTGAACTGATTTGCATGGGTGCTCCTCGGTTGGTACCCTAATCTGTGTGCTGTATTGTGTGGGCTTATGTGGAATGATTGGGGAGGCCAGGTTTATTTATTCTTCGCTGTAAGGTTTACATTCTTCCTTTCCTCCCTGCTCTCTGTCTGCTCCTTCATTCTTGGCTCCCCCTCTCTATTTTTCCTATTATCTGAGAGATAACTGCTGCAATGCATACATTGTTTGGAGACCTACCGGGTGGGGAAATGAACACACGTTGCCAGCCAAATGCGGCTCGTATTTTGCTGTCCCCCAGTCAATTCTTAAAACCTTAATGTCCGTCTGGTGATTAACATTCTTACCATATTCATATTTGTAGAGGGTGGTGGGTTAACAATGATATACAGTACGGTTCAAGGTGACAAGGCACGCTTTACTGCAGATGTGTTTCGTTTAACAACTGGGAAATGTTTGTCTATTTTTCTTGGAGCAGTAAACACGCCTATTATATATCTTATAATTTTAGAAGAAGCTTTCACCAGGACTTTGATTTTTTTTTGTTTTTATTGTACTCTGCAGTCTTCACTTAAATGAACTAGGAACAATTAAAATGGTTGTTAAAACTCCTGATTCAATTTCTGTTAATGCGCCAATT
Organism: Ammodytes marinus; assembly: GCF_949987685.1. Lineage (NCBI taxonomy): Eukaryota > Metazoa > Chordata > Actinopteri > Uranoscopiformes > Ammodytidae > Ammodytes > Ammodytes marinus. The sequence goes on from NC_137212.1 coordinate 10,295,569, forward strand.
TCTTGACACCCTGACCTGTTTAGTGGCGATTGCTTGAATATGAGCTTTTGTTCGTGTGTGTGGAGTTATTTGACCTGTGTGATACTGACCGTGTCTTTTCTCCAGTCCAGGTGGTGATTGAGCCAGTGTGTTGCTGTCTCCCCCCCCCCGGCCACCATGTCTCGTGCCCGTCAGCCCCCGCTGGTCACGGGCATCTCGCCCAAAGAGGGAGCGGCCTGGACCAAAGTCACCATCCGCGGAGAGAACCTGGGCACGGGCCCAGCCGACCTCATCGGTAAGACATCTTACAACCACACCACTAACCACACACGCAGCTCTGTCTCGGTATAAAATGCCGTAGTCTCCACATGTTTGTTTAATTGTTTTAAAATGAATTTCTGTTCAGCAATATTGATTCGTCAATATTCATCCTTCACATGGCTCCACTTGATAATTTTCCCTTCTTCCTGTCTTCATAAAATATGTTATGTTGGTATATAAATAACTATATCAAGATATATAGAGTGTATATATTTTTACATGAGCACACAGATTATGTAATTAATACTGATTTTATTTATTGCAAAAAATCATTCTTGGGTGATGTTTATTTTTATTTTGTATATCTCTCTGTGGTGTGTGTGTGTGTGTGTGTGTGTGTGTGTGTTTGTTTGTGTGCTTAATTCTGGCCATTTACCCTCGGTTCGGGTATGTAGAGTATTAACTGATTTTATTAACGTATCTATCAACAAACCATAGCGACCCCCTTTTTTAAACAGGCTGGTGTAGTGTTTGTTTTCGTTTAAATGATACGTAAGTGGACATGACGCCCGACCCCTTTCCTCCCGTTCAAATTATGAATTTCATCACTTTTTCACTATTCAGGTTTTACTTTTAAGAAAAAAGTTTTTTTTAAGTTAAGTAGAAAGAACTATGTTTAAGCAACTTGTTTTTATATATATATATATGCAAGTAAAAATGTACTTTTCATTTAAAGTGGCTGGTGTTACTTTTACATGTTTCTTCATAAATTGAGGCATTTTGCTTCTTAAGTAAAATTAATTTAAATCATGTACCGTAACATGCAATTATGACGAGAGATTTTTTTATACATGAAAACATCTGAACAAATTGCATTGTTCTGAATATCACACTTCAGCTCCTTATTCTTTCCAATGTCTCCTGTCCCCCACTACTTTGGTTTGAGCGGAGGAGGGGAGAGGGGGAATGCAGCAGGCCGGTGGACTCACTCACTACTCCACGCTTGGCATGCTGCGCTAGGCCCGTAATACGGGTCTATTTCTGACCATGAAACGTCCCTGGGGCCAGGAATTACACAATTAGATATGCACAAATGTGTGCGAGTGCTTATGTATTCAAACAAAGTGGCCAGCGGAGAACAGAGGCAGGAAATGGGGCTCTAATGGGCATATTATTCAAGGTTTTATGGGCTATTTGTTGATCGGCTTTCACAGGCTTTTATGATGTTTGATTATACACACGTGAAGCTTTCCGAATCCCCCCGCCTGGAAAAGTCAAATCACAGTCATCCCTGTCTGTCTTCTAGTGTCCAAATAGTTTCCCTTAAGAGGGTTCTAAAAGGAGGGGGACAGATGTAGGGGCAGAGTGCTCGACGGGACAATAATGATCCACTTAGCACTGAAGTGACACAGGTTAGCTTAAAGGAGCTGAGTGAGAGGGAGGAAGGAAGGTCACGGCCACCCACGCCCATGTTGACCCCAACTTGAGCTTTGACCCGTGGTGATAGTTTGACTAAACTCGCTGATGGACGCCAATTCTGTCTTGAGTGAGCCCTCTTGTTACTCTGTGTGTGTGTGTGTGTGTGTGTGTGTGTGTGTGTGTGTGTGTGTGTGTGTGTGTGTGTGTGTGTGTGTGTGTGTGTGTGTGTGTGTGTGTGTGTGTGTGTGTGTGTGTGTGTGTGTGTGTGTGTGTGTGTGTGTGTGTGTGTATCTCTCAGCCTTTTCACCTTTTCCGTCTCTCTTTCTGTCTTCCGTGTCAGGACTGTCAATCTGCGGCCACAACTGCCTGCTGACGGCCGAGTGGATGTCGGCCAGTAAGATAGTGTGCCGCGTGGGTCCTGCCAAAGACGACAAGGGAGAGATCATCGTCACCACCAAGTCCGGAGGCCTGGGCACCTCCACCGTCTCATTCAAACTGATCAGGCCAGAGAGGATTGGTAAGACTCACCAGACAATTCTTTTTTTAAATGTATTCACTGATCCAGGCCAATACGTTGCAACAGGGGGAATCTGATGATGATCATTCTTTAATCTCCGTTTTAACTTTCTTATTTTTCTGGATTCGTCTCTTAAATGTTTAGTCTGTTAAAATGTCAACAGCAAAAAAAGAAAAAGAGTGAAAAGTGCATATCACAAGTTCCAAGAGCTCAAGGTGATGTCTTGACATTGTTCCTTTCTTTCCAAGCAGTAACTCAAAGCCAAAGTATACACTCAAATGACAATGATAGAAAGCAGAGACGAGCGGGAAATCCTCAATCTCAAAAGGCCAAAAGCAGTATCTTCTGCATGGTAAACAATGACGACAAACAGATGAATCGATTATCAAGAGAGCTGCTGAATAATTTACAGATCAGCAGCAGCCAAGTCAAGGGAAGTTTATAAAGCCCAACATTACAAGGTTGTCCCAGAAGGCCCTTTATGCTTGCAGTAGTGATTCAGATAATAATAATAAAATATAAAAATATATTTTCGGGATAAAGTAATAGGAGAAGCATTTGGAAGAGCAGCAGAGCAGAGATCTGTAGCCTGCTAAAGAGCTCCACGGTTTACGACTTTAAAAACCAAACATTCAAATAGACACAAACCTCTCTTCCTTTTTTATGACGCAAATTATTTTGTATTTACAGTCGATTTCTCTATGCCGCATACAGGTTGCAAATCTGTCAATCTGTTTTTTTTTTTGAAATGGCCCGTGTTTCCTTTTTGCATTTGTTTTCGTGAGTTGCAGAAAAACAAACGCAACACATAATTCTTAATTGTTTATTACAACGCATGGGAACATCATTAAAATATGAAGCATGAATCAATTGATGAATGTTTTTTTTCGGTCATATATTATAGGGTACAAACGTAACAAGTTGCGTGAATGTGCTACTGAAAAAAAAAAATCCACATACATGTTTACATCAATTCATTTCCAACAAATTAGAATTCACACAATCATTGACAAAAAAAAGGTATAGGCTTATTTTGACCATCCTGTAATTCATTTAATAAGCAAGAGAATCCATTGCAACAAAAAGAGAAAAATAATTATTCAGTTTTGCAGTTGTATACAGTTTTGTAATCCCTAATTATTTTACATTTGAGCTTTTTTTTTATAACTCAACATAGAGGCGCACACAGAAGTCAATAACAGTAAATGGTGTCTTTTTGTACGTGTACAGAGAGTGTAGTTCTCACATCTGGGATGTGTTGTGGAGCTCAGTGACGTGTGTCATGCCCCTGCCCTGTCCTGCAGGTATCCTGGACCAGTCTGCTGTGTGGGTGGATGAGATGAACTACTACGACTTGAGGACCGACCGCAACAAAGGCATCTCCCCCCTCTCCCTGAGACCCAGCAATCCACTGGGCATCGACATAGACAAGTAGGAGAAACACACCAAATACACACAATCACACCGCCGTAAACACGCGCGCTCTACTTATTGAGTCATGGTTTACATCCCTTAAACAGAAACAAACTCTCCCCATATGCAGGCGTTTGAAATATTGTGCCAACACAGCAATGGCTGAACAGCCTCTAACCGCTGCTCACAGGGAGTGGAAACAGAATCATTTTGTATAAAGCAGAGAGGACGACGAAAGAAAGGCATTTGGAAAGAACTAAAGCGGCGACCCACACACGTTTGTATACCGCCTGAGAGAAGGCAGCGTGGTGGTGCTGCCTCCCACGCGCCCTGGCAGGGGAGTGCAGGAGTTGTGATATGTAGTTTGTGTTGTCAGGTCCTGGCATTTCTAGCTTAGTGTTTGTTTGGTTTAGAGGGGCCGGGGGCAAGTGACCGCTCGTGGCCAGAGACGAGACCCCAATAAACAGACCGTACCACTCACTCTTCTCCCAGGGATGCATTAAACATTCCTAAAAAAGTCCACACACAATTCTCTTTGACACTAATACATGGACACACTGTCATCTGTGTGCATTAACGCATATACATGTTGATCTGACATAGGAAGAGTTTCAAAATGAAATACTCCTCTAAGCATTTAATCTGACGAGTTGTTTGTTAGTGGAAGAGCATCACTCTTTGTATGGTGATGTCACTCCATGGTTATTCAGCTGTAGCTGTTTGCACCAGCTGTTTGTTACATCATACTTGGCCTAGATATAGCGTAAGTGTTTAAATGTGCAGTATGTAAAGTCACTAGGTTAAAACAGGTCACACCATACAAGCTCCTTTATACATACAGTAAAGCTCAGGTGTAACTAAACATTTCCATATGATTTACTATAAGGTGTTACCAGCTGACAAAGCTAGATTGCTACAAAAACACAATATGTCACCTGCCTAAATTTAATAGGGGTGATATGGACAACATATATTTGACATGGCATCCATTAAAGGTGAAGTGAGCACCTTCATTCATACAGTGATCACTTATATAGTGTGCGCGTTTCATAAAGCCGATCTCTGTCACTCGCTCTGCATGTAATGGGCAAATAAACTTTTCGGGGATCCCGAAACTGGTATCCAATCAGAACGCTACAAACCGACACCCGTCTCAGTGCCGGTGCACGTGCAGAGCGACAGATGAGTGAATGTGTATGCGCCTACAATGGCGGAGCAGGTAAAAATCCTTCCCAATGTCTGTTTTGATAGTTTTTATCATGGTTTATCACACTTATGGATCTGAGATGATGCTAGATAACTTGCTGCTTGAAGACTGCAGTGCACTAATGTGGGGACGAGGGAGGGGACTGCTAACTGCAGTCAGTGACAGGAAGTTAGCTAAACTGACCATTCCGCTTACTGAACCTTTAAAGCTTTAAATCATAACCCACAAAATAACAGTGTGACTCAAATTACGAAATTATATTGCAAAAAAAATTGCACACAATAAGGTCACGAAAAACATGTATTTCTCCACCTATACCAGATGTACATATGGAGAATAGAACAAATGCAAACAATATAATCGAGCAATACTCGTCACCATGCAAAAGATGCATATATTGCTTGCTTCAGACAAAGTGCAGTAGCACAATATCTTTTTCAGGGAAGAGATTCCTAGAGTTTTAACGCTGCAACCCAATTTATTTTAGTGAAACACTACAAGCAAGAAGTTACTAAGAACTTCAATTTACTCAAAAACATGTATAGGTGGCATGTGCAACCCAGTCCAGGTTTTAAGAGGAAAGGGTCTTATCTGGTCTAAGATTGGAGGGCAACTAGACTGTCTTTAGGAGGCATCTTACTGTTTGATGGAGTGTTCCCTTACATACATACTCAAATACTTTTTTAAATTTGTCATAATTTGTTTTGTTTGTGAGTTCAACGACACAGAGAAATAATGAAAGGCTTAAAAAAGAAACCCAAAAAAGTACAAAAGAACAATCGCTGCTCTCTTACTCTATTCTTAACCATTGCAATTTCTCTATCTTCAGTATAATATTCAGTGACCAAAATATTGAATATACAGTGCATGTGTGTTCGTAATTGCATACTGTATATGTGCTTAAATATTGAGGACAGTTGAACTTTCACTCAGTTGTGCTATAGTTTCCTTTTGAACATTGCAACAACACTGCAGAAGTAATATGAGGTCATACACATGCATGATTGTGTGTATGTGTCTTTGGTTTAGTGTGTGCATACGTCATCAAGTGTATTCTTGTGCATGGCTCTTTTTGGTTCACAGACCTTCATACTGCACTGTCCGTTTGTTGCTTTTTCTACGTGTGTGTGTGTGTGTGTGTGTGTGTGTGTGTATGACTGCAGAGTGGGTGGTGCTGGTGGTGGCGGGGGCTTTGGTTTGTGTAGGCCACGGGTCATTAGTAGAGATCAAGCTTCCCCTAATGAGTGCTGGGTCCTCCAGGGGAACCCAGGCGTCACACACTGCACTTCCCACGCCAAGCTGTACCCAGACCAGACACTTTTTGGCCAAACACTGCCCCCTGCTGGGAAAAAAACTCACCCCAACATCACATTAAAAATGCTTCTCACAAATTACACAATTAGTATATTTAGCCAAAAAACACCTCACTTCAAATTTGTGGTTTATGTTTCCATACATTTCTCCTGATTAAACATTATTAGAGTGTATCCCTCCTCCTCACCCCTTTGCATTAGGTACAAGCACTCTGATGGATCCCTGGCTCATATGTCTTGGTTCTGTCCTAAACTCCACAATGTCTGGTCAAGCGTGTTTCGTTGTTATTCAGATGTCTACAGCCACATCCTCCATCCCAACCCAGAAACGGCCATTCTAGGCTCGTCACAACAACTAGAGACTTTAGGTCGTATGAAAGCTTTGTCTATCCAGTATGGGATGGTTATCGCTTTAAAAATCGAACATTTTTAAGGTTTGAAATATGAGATAGCCACCTGCTTTGATAAGTGGCTCATGGAGTTCTCAAATAAACTATACATGGAGAAAATCCCTTATGAGATCTCAGGGAATGCAGGAAAATTTAAACCGATATGGCAGCCTTTCCTTCGACCATACAGCAGCGCTGAAGTGACCTTCATGACACCTTTTTGACTTTTATTTTTTGCTTAACATTTACCTTTAGTTTAAACAATGTCCTTAGAAACACGTTAAGTAGAGTAGACCATGTTAGTTGTTTATTTTATTTTGTCTCTTGTTTGTGTGTTCACTTTTTCAGTTGTGTGTTTGTGTGACTTTAGAGAATTTAAAACATCATTAGAGTTTGTACTGGCGGGTTTGATCCTTTACTGTTTATAGTCTGTACATCTTTTAATACAGTGGCGTTCTCCTGTCTTCCTCTTTGTTTACCTTTCTTCTCTCAGAGGCAAAATCCCGCCCAAAGACATGGAGCTGACCTTTCCCGGAATGAGTGGAGACTTCACCTGTGAGAACTTCTCTGCCACCTTGTACCTCATAGAAAACCATGCAGGCTCCAGGTACGTCCTTTTATCACTAATCTTAAAATACAGTTCCTATAACTAATAGTCATGAAGAGAAAAGTAATAATTAAACATCCCTCCCCATGTTCACTTGCATAACTTTATAGTCCTTTTAAAGGTTTAGTCAGCGATTCTGGAGAACACTTGTTGTCAAATTCAACTTTTTCAACAATTTGCTAATCTGTAATCTGTAAAAGATCTGGTGTTTATCCACAGCCTAGGCTCTGTACACTGGTGTGTGAACAAAGGCTATGTTAACGAAGGGGACCCACCGTAACTAGCAACCTAGGCTGTTGATTAACTGTATTTTTTTTCAGCGCACACACACTGACCGTTAGTGGATCATGAGGAGATGTTCAATTATGATGACGAAAGTGATTCAAACCCTAACCCTTACCCTAACCCTTACCAGGAATTGTGATTTTCTTTTCATTTACAGACCGAAAGAAAATAAATCAAAATATTAATCGATAATGAAAATAAGTGTTGCAGACTGTCAATGACTAAATTGGGATGAAATTGAGTAAGTTTGAATCCATGGAGAAAAGAAAAGACGTAGAATTCTTAAAGCTAGGTTATTATCAAGGCGTTCCGTTTCTAAGGATGTAGTTTCTTGGCCACATCTTCACATGGTCGTTCGGTTGAGAGTGTGAATATTTGGGTATGTACTGTAGACGAGGGGGCTGCAGCCTGCTGACCCAGAAGCCTGCTGAGCTTGGTTGACTGTCATGTTGGGGGCAGAGGAGAGTTATTTTGGACTCTCCTGGCTTCCGCCCCGCCTGCTTAGCCTTCCAGTAACCCAGACCCCAGGATCCAACATGACCAGGGGCCTCTGTTTGGAGCTCGCTGGGTGACTGTTTCTTCCTGCGGAGGAAACCTCACTCAGGACTCTTGACACACGTACTCACATTGCCCCAAAACCGTGTGTGTGTGTGTGTGTGTGTGTGTGTGCGCGTGCGTGCGTGAGTGTGTGTGTGATTTTGTTAGAGATGCATTTGTGTGCGAGCTAAAATAACAAAATGATATAATGTTTAATATAATGCGGGGCTGAATTGAGTACTTGACTAATTTATGAGCAAATTCAGTCAGATGGAAATGAGCAAACTGCTATCATACCGGTACAAATAATCTTTTCTCTGTGAGACTAATGTTGTTTTTGTACATGGTCCCTGACGAATCAACTAATGAACCAAACTAATGTATCGCCAGCCCTTTTATTAAGTAAAGTTGTTTTTTGTTTCCCCAGTTTTGAGAACTTGAAGTCGGCTGCCGGTAATCTGAAGAAGCAGGCCACTAAAAAGAACGAGGGGAGTCTGGCCTATGTGAAAGGAGGCCTCAGCACGTTCTTTGAGGCCCAGGACGCTCTGGCAGGTGAGAGGGATTAACACATTTTTTGTGTGTGCTGTGGAACCGCACCAAATGACCCACCAATTAATACACAAACTTCCAAATCATCACTCTTCAACTCTACTCCGAAAAAGAGCTCTTGATTTTTTGGAAAGTGCGCAAGCGTTCGTGTCCTGGGCCCTTTTTTTTTTTTTTTTTTTACTCTCCCCACATGTGGTTTAGCAGCGGTTGATTAAAGAGGCTCATTTGGCCGCTGTGTGAAAACCCTCCAGTTTCTGCTTCAGCTACGCCAGCCAACCACAACACGGCTAATTCACCTTCATCAAAATGAGATCAGCTCTCACCTGTCACACACACACACACACAGTCTCACTTGAGTTTCCCTATAGCCTGTAACTAGATGCGCGCACGCACGCACGCACGCACACACACCCACACACACACACACACACACACACACACACACACACACACACTTGGCCAAATTGACCTTCGAATGCCAGAGAAATTTCAAGGTAGCAAGAGACTGACTGCTGTCGCTCTGCCAGGTACCTCACATCAATTGTTTGCTTCATCATTCATACTTTTGTCTGTTTACCCTCTTCTCCCGCCATAGCCGCTCAGTTACTTCCCTCGACTATTTATATGTTCACTTTTTCTGCCTCCATCATTATTATTATTGCTTTCCGTATGTTTGTGCCCCGGTTGGGAGAGAGGCAATGTTTTCATTGTTAGTGGCTGAATCTAAATAAACGGAGCAGCCCCCAACACAATGCAGGCCAGAGTATTAGGACTGATAGTGCTGATAACAGGCCCAATATGACCAATGGGAACAATGCACAGTCATTCTCACGTTCAGACTGAGCGTGCCTACTGTGTGCCCACTTCGCCAATGGGAAATGTTACAGTCTCTCTGCAGACGAAGGAAGTGGAACACCACGGATGTACTCAAGTGACCTGTGAACTAACAGGGCATAGTGATGCTTTATGGCCTGTGTGACAAGGTTGGATTGCCCACTTTAAAAAATATTTTTTTTTTGATTTTTGTATGAATACTTTTAGAAGGTAAACTTGTGGGTAGATGTAAGAGTAGGTGTAGACTTCGGTGTAAACAAAAAAAAAGGAGTTAACATTCTGCCTGGGCCACTGATCGAAAGGAGTGTTTACTTTACTCTGTGTCTGCTGAATGCGTAAATATGCAACTGTTTGGTAACACATCGATGCTAAATACTTTATAAGGTGATAATATGTCAGTGTTTACAGTTTGTGCTACCTCACTCAAGTGAACAAAAATAGCATTAAATGCTGCTTCTTTTTTTCACAATATGTTTATTTTCATTTTCCTTTTTTCCACAACAATTAAATGCTGCTTTAGAATTAGATCTCACATCTGTATTGCATAAACAATGCTATGATAATATTTTTTTTCAAGAGGCTCGCATGATTATTTTTAGCTGTTAGCATTCTCCAAATTTTTTTTAGCTTGACATTCTCTATACTTTGCACTTGTTTCCACTCTCTATGAGTTGGTGCCCTTTATGGAAACAACACAGAATACAGGAGCCATTAGAAGCTCTGGTGGCTTAAACTGGGCTCACTCTTATGGCTGATTATTACTATGACGGATACACTATAAACGAACATCAACAAACGTGCTGGCTCGCCAAAAATATGGCTACAAAAAACCCAAGATATGGTATGAAGGAAAAAAAGGAGGCTCACTCTGTCTACACTTTTCAAATGTCATTTCCACTCAAAAGTTGGTCCTGTATTTAACCCAGCAACTTGAAGATAATTTTTTAAACTTCCTGACTTTGGTCTTCTCACCATGACTCATTACAGCACTACGCCATCCTTTCTCGTCCAATATTTGGCTCTGAGTCATAAAAAAACTGAAGTGGTAGCCCAGAATGGATAGCTCAAGTGGAGATATTCTGTATACTTAGGTATGGTCAGCCAAACCGACATACCAGCCGACATGCTGCTCACAGCCAGCCAGCTCCACACAGCTCTGCAGTCACTCACTGCCACGCTTGGTTAGCACAGCTGTCTTGAGAAACTGTGAATCCTTTCTTTGTCCCTTGGCAGCATTTGACAAGTCTCTGTTGTTCTGGGTCCTTTCCAAATGAACCTCACCTGAGATGTAGCTAAGAAAAAATTAAAAGAAATTCGCTTTGAAAAAGAGTTATTAACGGTGTACATGTGTGTTTTTTTTTTCTTTCTTGAATTTGCTGTATTGCCTCCAGCCTTCTCAATCACCATCAAGACATTTTTTCTTGTCTCATCTTGTGTTTATTTTCTCTTCTGCTTGCATGTGAGATTTTTATTGATGACTTTAATAGAAGTCTGGAGTTATTTTTTGATGCATTGCAAAGCGTCCCCGCTGCCGGCAAGGTTGGAAACAAGGAAGAGAGGCCAAATCTGGGGAAAGAAATGAGGCGGATAGAAAATATTTAGAGCAAGCGGCAGGACTATGACTTTCAACATCCGTGGGGTTTCTCTCCCTCCCTCTCTTTCTCTCGTCCCCCACTAATTGCGTCTTAATTGCTCTCCAATAGAGCTAACCATCTCCAACCCCAAAAAAGCAAAACAAAATCCCATGTCTCATTTTTAATGAACTATGAACTCTGTGTCTACAGTTTAGACTTTTACATCTGCAAACCACAAATCTTGTTAATTGCAGTTGCCGTTTGGGTTCGTTAGCTAATGCAGGCTCTTGGCAAATAGAGAAGTAAAAATTGGGAACTCCAGGCAGCCTTTTATGCTGGGGTTTTGTACTCAGAACTTCAGATTCAGTAGTGCATGATCAAGTCGCGTGGCCTCAAAAGATTAGCATGCTACAAGTATCTCCATCCCAACCGTCTGAAGAGTATGGTGGCGAAGACCTGTTATCGACCATTGTACCCTAGGTACAGTGTCTTTGTCAATGTAATTTAAAAAAATTCAGTGTTACTTCTGCATTTATTAAGTCAGGTCGGCCCGCAGTTTTTAAACACCACAGTTATTTACATCAAATCAATAGGTGGTATGGCATGATATCGGATCCGAAATTTGTATCTGCAGATTCGCAGAGTTCATGTATCGGAATTGGGTGAATCCTTAGTTACACGGAAAAAAAGTTGTTGTTGATGTTATACTACTTTATACTAGGTAGGCATAGTAGACAAAAGTGTATCAAAATGTATTTAAATCAGATGGGGTTTGAACCAGTGGGGATTTGAACCCTGAATATTGCTAGACGCTAGAGTGAGTGATACTACTGTACCTGAGGTTTGGACCCAGAGACGTAATACAGCATCATACAGGTTCTCAGTGTCAGACAGGGTTCAAAAGAAGTCAAAGGTTAGATCCTCTTGAGTTGTAAATGTAGTCAGTCAAACTTTGTCAGGTGGCCTCGTTACTATTGATAGGTCAGACTTTATTTTGTAGTGGTCTGATTCGTATTCCACTTTCAAGACATCTCAAATTATTTCTGCTTACACTATTGGTCGAAATTTTGGTTGATGTAATATTGAACTTGTTTGCAGAAGGATGTAATTTTTGGGATATGGAAAACAAGTGGGCCTATAAACATTCCATGTGAACCACCGCAGATGGCTGATAGGAAATGGACAGGTTTTTTGGGAGCAGTGATTGTTTTTGGTCGTGGAGCCTCACTGACAAGCCGAGACTGAAACTTCTGAGACCAAGCTTCTCTCCGGCTGACTGGCCAAATGACTGACAGTGCGTCAGGGAGTCCGCGAATTGTTTCCACTGAAATGTTGAAATTTGAGAGTTTTTTCATTGTTGTGTGAAAGGGAAGTCTCCCAGTGATGCAGGAAACGGAACGGCTACCGTGGTTCCAAAAATGCCAGATTCCCAGGGCCCGTTCCCCATTGCCCCCCCAGCCCCCGGCAGGAGTCAAAACATCTCCAGCTTTAGAATCCAGGGACACTGTATTTTTATTCTTATTCATTTCTTTTCCCTCCCCTCCGACGCTTCCAGGAAGTGAAGCGGGAGCTGCGGGCTCTTCCTCGGGTCCTGGCTGCGTGTGTGTGTTATCCGGACTCTGACCTGATGTTTAGGTTAGCCGTGACGTCACCGTCCCTTCAGTGTGTGTGTGTGTGTGGGTGTTTGTGTGCGTGTGTGTGACAGATGCAGAGGACACACAGCTGGCGAGGGGAGAGTGTGGAGACGTGAAGCAGACCTGCGAGCGAGCGATGTGTGTGTGTGTCTGTGTGTGTCTTAGGGCCAAACACACAGGAAGACTATCAATCCTGTGCTATCCATAACCCCCCCCCCCCCCCCCCCCCCCGACACACACACAGCTACGATTCCTTTGTCCTAACCTGCATCTGGCCCATTTTTCTGTCTGTCGGCGAGTGAGCAACAAGAGAGAGGTCCACCAAAGGGCCAGCGGGACGTCCATACTGATTAGGGCAATGGCATGTTTGAACAGTGTGCTTTAGGAATACCTCAGCGACTGCCTTGAGGCTTCTGTCTGTCAGACCAAAACCCACATATTTATTTACAGAACTCTCGCCCCCTTCTCTTTGCCCCGCTCTCTCCCTCTGCTGTCTCCCATGCTTCTGCTAACAGCCCCATGTATTTGTAGTGGAAGAACTGAACTGTGGGAGGAGAGGGGAAGGCATGGAACTGTTGGATAGGAGAGAAGAAGTTTTCTCTGCTTCATTCTTGAGATGTCTGCTTGTTGCATATTTGAATCGCTGCTCCACAAGTATGTATGAGAAGGTCTCCTAAGCCTTCCCCACCTCTCGAGCACTCTGTCAATAAACCTCCACTGCGGCTCTCAGCGCCCAGCTTGCCCACTACTGCACACCATTTATTTATTCACTGGCGTAGCCCTCACCGCTCGCTAAGGCCTCTCCTTTCTCCCGCTCTCTGTTTTCTCTCCTCGTTCCCCCTCTTTTTTTAAATTCCTTCTCCCGCGTAAAGCTCCTCATGCTAAGTGATGGATACAAGCCATCAGACAGTCCCCCCTCCTCCCACCAACGGATCAACAGTCATTTTTGGCATCCAAAGACCTTCAGCTCGGCTCTCCCAAAATGTTATTTTACAGAGAGCCGAAACATTTTCGATTCACATTACATCCAGGGCAAAGGGCTCCAAATGTCCCAAGACCACAAGCATGTGCTGTTAATGGCTCTGCTTTAGGTGAATTGATCCGGTACAGTCACAACAACAGGAACAAAGTCAGAATCTCCCTGTTGCGTGGGAACATGGGGGAGGGGGGCTCAATAAGCGGCATCTGTGGGCGGAGATCGGCGAGGTTATCTCCAATCTACCACTGGGGTAGGGCCTGTTTATTGTTTTACCTTCGGTTCCTGAAATTGAAAATGTTCCTGTCTCCTGGGGATTGCACGTTGGTTACTCTACAGTGAAGAGAACCGTTTTTCACTTTGCTTTCCCCTATTTTTTTTCTGTTTTCACATCGTACCACCTCCACAATCAAGCCCACATTTATTAGTGCTTCTATTTTAATCATTTGATTATGCTATATGTTTTCCCTTCACACTCATTTCATAATGCAATTCTGACTTTTGTGTTGCAGCGATCCACCAGAGGCTGGAGTCTGATGGTACAGAGCGGGTGGAGGGATCAATGACTCAACGACTAGAAAACATTCTCAACAGTAAGTGTCTTTTCAGTCCAAACCCAGCAGAATTGGCACATTGTGTTTATTGACTCCCCATGTTACTGTACATGTTATGTTTTTTGGGAAACGTGTGCAGCCTTCTCGATTTTGATGTGCATCTATTCGTGCTGTTACGGTAGAAGCACACTCTTGTCTGGTACCATAACATCTGGGATAGACGCACACCGAAGTCTGACCATGTTTTCTACTAAACCGCTGATCCAACAAATACTTCACACTTGGCACTGCATTCCCTTGTGTCCGCAGCAACACACCCACCAAGTGTGAAATAGATCGGATGAACGTTTGCAGAGAAACTGGAAGAACAGACAGACCCATCTTCCTTTTATGAAACAAAACATGTCCTCTCACATAGGCCCCATTGTATGTGTCATTTCATACATTTTTAGACCATGATAATCACACGTACCATATCTCAAGCTGGTTTGAAACACCATATATGAATTTCTATTTATTTATTTATCTCATTGAGAAACAGGGTCTCATTATCAAGAGACTTGTTTACGACAATTGAACATAACAACAATCAGTTACAGACAGACAGACAGACAGACAGACAGATTTATAGTTTAAAAGATGCATGAAAAAGCTTAGTCCTTAAGCATTGATGAGAACAAATTGTTTATTTTCTGAAAAAAAAGTATCTAAATGTATTGGTACAATTGGAAAAATAAACCATTATTATATTAATCTTTTCATATTGCATCATAGCACAGGGGAAAATGTTTTTAGGGACCTTTCCGAATGATTCTCTTCTCCAAAAATCCAACCCCCTTCAATCCATTCACTTCTTTAGCTCCTTTATTTTAGAAACATTATCTTTAATGTTGGCTTCCTACGGAAGATTAAAATCAGAAAAGCGAAATTTTCCAGGTCATTAATTCAAACAACTTCACAGTCACTTACCCACTCATCTAATCTCTGGTTTCCTAAATATCTTAATGGCAGAGAAATAAAACCGCAGTCTCAGTCCTCGTCTGCGAATAGAAGAATACGGGCGCAGATTGTAGTTCTCTGTAAAGTGACAACCTTTTATGCTTCAGAAATGAATGGCCCTGATCTTTTTCACAATATTTATTTTTTTATTTTTGATTGTTAAAGCTAGTGGGGAGCAGCGGACTTTGAGTTGAGATCATTTAGACCAGGGGTCCCCAAACTACGGCCTTTTATTGGCCCGCGGCCAATTTTAAAAAGATAATGTAATATGGCCCTTTGAATTCTTCTTCTTTTTTTTTTTTTTTGCATTTCTTAGTTAACCCACTAGTGCAGGGGTGTCAAACACTGATTGATTGGCCCGTGGCACATTTTAAAAATATAATGTAATATGGCGCTTTTAATTTTTAAATAATTTAAATGCACTCATTATATTACAGAGAAATATGTCCCATAAAAGAAAATGAGCAACAAGCCCATCCCAGAGGACCCTGCATAATATTTTATTTTAAATTAATATTATTATGGAAAATCTATGCGTCCTTCTCCAATAGCTTCTAATTCATCTGACACAGTGTCTCCATTTTTTTTCATACAAAATTCTTCAGATTTAGCCTCTTAATTTCCCTCTCAAAGTGCACCAGATTCATGCATTTCGCTTTAAAAACTTTAAAAAATCTCCCGGGGGGGCATACCCCCGGACCTCCCTAGGAGGGTCGGGACCTCGGCTGGATACTATTTTCACCCTGCTGGACATTGGACGCAAAGGCAGAAAACACAGGGTGTATCATTGGCATATAAACAAGAGGGGAAATGGGTCTGTTTAATGTGCAAGGAAAGTGTTGCCGTGAAGAAGGATTACAATTTACGAAGACACTATGAAACTAAACATCAGAGCAGCTACATGTCCTGATAAATGTGTTATTTTTGCAAAGTGGCCCGGCCCTTCGTAGATTTTTCTGTATGTGGCCCTTAGTGAAAAAAGTTTGGGGACCCCTGATTTAGACGTAAATATATATGTTTTTCCTATATATTATACATATACGGTACTTTGAATACATTTTTTTTGACATTTTTCTATATTTCTTAGGTAATAATAACAAAATCCCTTTTTGCCTTCCTCTCCCTGCACATTACTTAGACTTTTTACAGTGAGTCATTAGATTGTGATTTTAACAAAACAATAAAAAGAGAAAAATGCTCAAAGTGATAATGATAAGAGATAGGCTGATGCTCTGTACTACACAGCACACTGACACACCAAACACATGCACATTGTGTCACCTTTGTAGATCTTCCCCCCTTTTTTTATGAACAGCTCTTGTGTTCCCGCCCTCTCATCTGATACATGATAATTTGACTGTTTTAATGGAGGGTCAATAAGCAGGTCCTTTTCCCGGAGTCCAGAGTAAATAAACCTCCCAGCCGGACGTAGCTTTCATCCCCACAGCCCCAGACTTGTGGGCCCAGGGCAGGCCACCGTTCAAAACCCAATGCGTCAAACACACATCGCCAATCGGTCAATCGCAAAATAGGGAATGCTAGTTTCATGACAACTCAGATTAACTGGTGAAAAATTTGAAATATTCCTCTGTTCGCTCCCATGCTGTTTTTTTTTCCTTTGGGGGTTTTGTTTTGGGGGTGGGGTTTTTGTTTTGATTAGAAGAACTTTTTTTTTTCTTTTTTTTTCTATTCGACTGCACATCGGAGGCCACCCACGAAGCCAGTTTGCTGTGCAAAGGTTTCACTGAGCTGTCCGACTACGAGATAGCTGTCACTTTCAGTCTTAACCGTGTCAGAAAGCATACAGAGCAGGAAGAAAACCAGAGACCGACACTAAAAGGGAAATGTGGTATCAACATTTATTTTTATAGTATCCCAGTTTCTCCCTTTTCTCCCGCCTCTGCCACTTGCACTAACTAACTCTCTCTCGCTCTCTCTCTCTCTCTCTCTCTCTCTCTCTCTCTCTCTCTCTCTCTCTTTCCTCGTAGGAGCGAGTGACACCGCCGATACTCTTTTCCAGGAGGTCTTGGGGAGGAAAGACAAAGCTGACTCCACACGCAATGCACTCAACGTCCTGCAACGTTTCAAGTTTCTCTTCAACCTGCCACTCAACATTGAGCGCAATATCCAAAAGGTACTATCCCCATTGTACAGGTGTGCACCTAAAAAAAATAAAAATAAAAAATTCAATAAAAAGTTAATTATTTTCTGTAATTTAATTCAAAAAGTGGAATTTTCATATATTCTAGATTCATTATACAAAAAGTCAAATTAATCTAGAATACACTTACTTTTCAGAAGGTTGACATTTCTGAATTGTAAATTTTTTTTGTAATTTTCTAATATTTTGAGATACTGGATCATTTATTCCATGAGCTGTAAACCATAATCGTCCTAATTAAAAAAAGGCCTAATATATTTCACTTTGTGTCCGTAGCATAACGTGTTTAGGTCTGGCTATTTGTACGGCTTATTGTTTTCATCGTGGTGTTCAGGAAACTAATCTGGAAATAATATATCTATAGCCATTACTAGACATTGTCATCTAAAAAAGGGAAGAAATAAATAGTGCTTGCAGTAGAAGGTGAACAGAGTCCTGTGGTTTAATATTCCTCGGTTATTATAAAAGCCAGCAGAGCACTCATAAAACTTAATGCCTCCCGTGAGAGACTTCCCATGCCATTACACGCCCTCCCCCCCCCATCTTTAACTTCACCTCACTTCACTTTACTTAATTTTATTGTCCTTTCACCGGAAACTGGCCTCATGGCAAGGATTAAATACAAAAATATACACATATAAAAATAACTCAAAAGCACAGCAGCATCCACCAAAAACAAATAAACCAAGCTACCAGAACCACTTCTTTACAAATGTAGAAACAAATGAACTCATAACAAGCAAAGTCATATTTGTATGTGTAATAATAAAGGCAGTAGATTTTTCATTCATAATTTTTTTTGTCTTTAGCATGAAGTTGTTATGAATAGCTTTTAAATATTTTCCTTCCAGTTTCAACAAACATTGTCATGCATTTTCAAAATCGAGCTTAATACAGTAAAATAAATTTATACAATTTTTGAAGTCTTACTTGTCTCAAGCTACCCCCCCACTGCCCTAACAGTAAAATATTGTGAATTCCTTTTAATTATTAATTTATTTTTATTAGAAACTTGTGTTTGAATGCATTGTTATCTCTCCGTCCCCAGTATGTACTGCTGTCATCAGAGTGTGAAGGTGTAAATACACAGTGAGTTTCACGATGATTTGGAAATGAACAAAAAAAAAACGGAACTGTATTTTTTTCCTCTCAGGGAGATTACGATGTGGTGATCAATGACTACGAGAAAGCCAAATCTCTCTTTGGAAACACTGAGGTCCCTGTTTTCAAAAAAGGTAAACTCAATTTTTTTTCTATTTCGTTATTTTCTTATTTTTTTTATACTTATCAAAAAATTAAATGAAGTAAAACATTCAATTTCAATGGTTCTCATTGTAACCTCCTCTTTCTCGGCTCTAGTGTATGCCGAGGTGGAGACGAGGATCAGATCTCTGAGGAGTCTGTTATTGGAGAAACTGCTGGAGACACCGTCAACACTGCACGACCAAAAGAGATACATCAGGTCTCCTTTATATATAAATATACTTTTTTTTTTATAATCCTGCGACGGCTATTTCATACAAAATGTCTGTATTCCTTCCAGTCGTCATGTTGTGGTCTTTGCACATCTCGTACTCTTATGATTTGTTTTTTCCTAATGTGTTCATTATCTGCACGACTGCATGTTAAGAATGTTTCTTCTTTTTTAATCTGGCAGTTTCCACATTTCTCTTACACAATCTGTGTCTGTTTACATTCAATATAAAGCCATGATGACATATCTCTTACACCCTTTTGATTCTTTGATGTCTGCCTGTGTCATCCTCCATCCTCTTCACTTTTTCTCTGAACCTTTACCAATCTTGTCAGCTCTCTTTTGTCCCTTTCTCTTTTCCTCTCTTCCCTCCATTTTTTCTTTACCTCTTTTTCTTCTCCCTCCCTCCATCCGTCTGTCCGTTTCATACTTGTGGTCTCTCCCGATTTATTATTGTTAAGACCGACCTGTCAGGATCACAGAGACCAGCTCTCGACCACACGGCAACATCTTTCATCCTGCTGCATTAGGCACGGCTCTGAACGCCCACTCAGCTCCTGTTTACTCTAGCTGTGTGTGTGTGTGTGTGTGTGTGTGTGTGTGTGTGTGTGTGTGTGTGTGTGTGTGTGTGTGTGTGTGTGTGTGTGTGTGTGTGTGTGTGTGTGTGTGTGTGTGTGTGTGTGTGTGTGTGTGTGTGCGTGCGTGCGTGCGTGCGTGCGTGCGTGCGTGCGTGCGTGCGTGCGTGCGTGCGTGCGTGCGTGCGTGCGTGCGTGCGTGCGTGCGTGCGTGCGTGCGTGCGTGCGTGCGTGCGTGCGTGCGTGCGTGCGTGCGTGCGTGCGTGCGTGCGTGCGTGCGTGCGTGCGTGCGTGCGTGCGTGCGTGCGTGCGTGCGTGCGTGCGTGCGTGCGTGCGTGCGTGCGTGCGTGCGTGCGTGCGTGCGTGCGTGCGTGCGTGCGTGCGTGCGTGCGCATGAGTCTCGCGCTACCCTTTGGAAGATGCCACCAAACGAGAAACAAATGAGCAGTGGGGTTGGTAGGATGACAGTAGAGGGAGCCAGGCCACAGCTCAGAGAGAGGGAGTCATCTGATATCCTGTAGGTTTCATAGTGACGTGTGGATGTCAGATGTCTGTTCCCAGGACATCAACTCCATGGAGAAATATGATTATGGGCAGAGAGATGGATCAGAGGGTGAAGTGCATGTGAAGCTTGGCTCTTTTTTTAATATTTTAATTCATACAAGTTCTCTTCATATGTAATAAATTATTAAATTGATATTATGTTTTAGAATATTACTTTAGATTTGTATTTGCTATTTGACATGGATCCTTTCTTCTCTTACGCTTTATTATTACCTGTGATACAATAGAGTTTGTCTTTATTGTATCATTTTTAAGTGCATGTACGGATTAATATATTAGGCTAACTGTGGTAGGCCAATGTGATTTGGTCTTATTTCGAACTGTTTTGGTTAGAGCCTGGCCAACACAGGCATTTAGGGTTAATACTGATAATATTTAATGTTTACTGAGAACATAATCAAATGTTTTGCCTTAAAAAGTATTACATTTGGACTTCGGTCTAAGATATGCAGAACATGTTGTAATTTAATTAAAATTGTTATTATAATAATTTGTATCCCTTATCTGAAATAAATAAATGTACATCTTGGGTACATTTAAATGCTTTTCTTGACTGTATGGCATCATTTGAATTTTGCAGGAAGCATTTCTGAAGGCTTGTGGTGGAATAACACCTTACTACTAAAAGAGGAATTGTTTTCTTAAACTGGAGAGAGGCAACATTAGCTTAATTGTTTGAGTATCCCCCCCCCCCCACGCTTTGAATGTAATTATAACCCTTGTGTGTTCTGTGCAGGTACCTGTCTGACCTGCACGCTCCCGGTGACCCGGCATGGCAGTGCATCTACGCCCAGTACAAGTGGATCCTGCAGCTAATGCAGAACTGCAGAGATGAGTTCATCAGTGGCGAGAGAGGTGAGTGACTAACATATCACATCAGCCACACACACTGAGCTAACTCACTTTACATTTGAAGTGAAAAGCCCCTATTTAGCGTTTCCAATCAAGCTGAGAAAGAGAAAGAGCCAGCTGCGTCTCAAAGTTGTACCAGCTCTCTGGCTGCATTCCCCTCTCTCTGTCACCGCCCTCCCCTGCCTGCCCGCCTGCGCCGCTCGAGGCCCGCGTGTTTATTTTTTCATGAATGTATGAATAAGATGAAAGTGAGAGAGCATTGGCTTTGGATTTGGGTTTCAGGGCTTGACATGTTGCTGCACACGCACACATTAAAACGCTCCTTCTCGCTCACACACACACACACACACGCAGCTTCACAGATGGATTGGAACAATTAACCCCAATTAAGCCGTTCCTCTGTTAAATCAGCCAGCAGAAAAAAATGTGAACGTGAAACCGTCCGCTCAGAAAGAACAGCGATTCGCCTGCCACACTTAGACAGACAGACAGACAGATACACACACACACACACACACACACACACACACACACACACACACACACGTACACCCATACTTCCATACTTACACAAAGGCACCCATACAAATACATTGTGAGTGGGTGGCTGTTTCACATAGTGCAGCTGGAACATAAACATGTCTAATGCTAAGGGTAACAGTGGTTTCCGGGGCTCAGGCTTGATGGATCTGGGGGTTAGTTTGCTCCCTGCCTCTCCACAGTTAAGTATCATCCTGATTATCATGTCCGTGATGGCCCCTTTTCAGTCAACACAAGCATTCCACAGCAGAGCAACATGTGGCAGAGTGTACATCTGAAATCCCATGCAAATCACATGCAAACCCAACTATTGCTGAAAATTGCCAGTTTGCAAAAAAGCACCAAAACACACACACACACTCGGAAACGGACATTTACAGAACGTTTATTTTCTTTAATTGAATGTTGTAAGGCATATAAAATACAACTTTGGGATTCAAAAGGAACATATCATCCAAACAATATTCCATGCACAATACAATGCTGACACATAAATAAACACATTTAGTCCTCATACCATAAACAGGCCATTTGTCAGTGTCTTCCAAAACGACCTCTTTGACTTTTCCGAGTGTTTTCTCATCCGCCACATTTAAGCTCTCTTTAAGTTTAGGTAAGTAAAGATCAGTTTCATATTCAAAAGCACCCACATTTGACGGTTTCCATGCCCACCGCCTTTCTAAGACTTTTTAATTTTTTTGTGGTGCTATGATTAAAGTCACGCCACCTCCGTCACCGGAAGAGGACAGTCTAATTCACACAACCACATGAGGTCACTTTAAACGTGGGTCGTTTTAAAGGTACCCTGTGGAGTTTCTTCATAGATAAACACAATTTGGTTTACATTCAGTGTTTCTTATTAGAACATTTGCAAACCGAATTTTGTAATATTTTGAAACCTGAACTCTAAACATCCACGTTAGCAGCACTCTTCTTCCCTGCATTTTGCTGGCGCAATTTGTCTCTGTCGTTGGAATAATGCAAAACCATCAGCGGGAAATGTTTATCTTGTCACCCACAAGCTTTATTAAGAGAACTGTTTCAAGATGGAAATTGCTCACTGGGAAAATATGGTAAAAGAAAAAAAACACATTAAAAAAGAAATGAATACTCAGAAAAGGTTTTCGTCCCCATTTTCGTGTTTCCTTTTGGTTAAGCATCTTATCAGCTATCACCGCCAGTAATACGTTTTTTACTTCAAAATATGTGTTTTTTTCACAAATTCTGTAGCATTAAATAAAAAAAACATTTAAACAGGAGTCAGTTAAAGTGTGTGTGTGTGTGTGTGTGTGTGTGTGTGTGTGTGTGTGTGTGTGTGTGTGTGTGTGTGTGTGTGTGTGTGTGTGTGTGTGTGTGTGTGTGTGTGTGTGTGTGTGTGTGTGTGTGTGTGTGTGTGTGTGTGTGTGTGTGTGTGTGTGTGTGTGTGTGTGTGTGTGTGTGTGTGTGTGTGTGTGTGTGTCCTTTTGGGCCTGTGGTCATCATGTATAGCGGAATTTGACTGTGGCCACTTCGTCAAAACACCTTACAGCCAAGTGCTGTTCCTGGTGGCTTGGTTTGAATGGTAGTACGGCTCCCAATACAAACACAGCATTACTACTACTCAGATCTCCACAGGGTAACCCAACTGTGTTCAAACAAATAACAAACACTGTCATTTTTCTTGTGAAGAAATGTTTTATATAGGCTATGTGAGGTAAAACAGACACACACACAGACACACACACACACACGGTGAGCACCATCATTCTGTTTTTCTGTAATTTCTGCTCTTGTTGTTTGTCTAAGCCAGCTGTCTGCTGTCCCCCTATATCTATCTCTTCCCCTCACACAGACACACACCAACACACACACACACACACACACACACACACACACACACACACACACACACACACACACACACACACACACACACACACACCTGGTAGCTATTTGCCATCTTTGCTTCTCACCTCTCGCCCGAGTAGGAAACCCATGCCTCTTGAAACATCCCTCCACCCAGGCAGGCCGTGAACAGCCACCATCACTAAACCACATCCACTCCATTCCCCCTGACCCCACTCTTCCTCCCCCAACCCTAGGCCCTTACCCTTCCTCTCAAATAGCCAGCATCCCCCCTTTACTGGTACCTCACAGGCCTAAACCTCTATGCTGCAGGCACGTTCACCCGCTCTGTGTAATAAGGGGCCATGTTGTGTTCTATTGTCAGCATCACACGTGGCAGGAATTATTCTTCTGTGAAGCCTCAGCCATGTCTGCAGTAACTGAGGTCATTTTTTCTGTCTTTTGTGTTTCTCCGTCCAGAATATGAGGCCATAGGCCGTTCTGCTGTTATTATGATTCCATTAATTACAGTGTAAATTGCCTCAAACGTGAAATAGCCCCATCCATCTGTGTTGGAACGAAAGCCCCGAAGCCTGACTTTCCCTGTGAGGAAGCATAGGCGCGCAAGTTGCTTCCGTATGTCTAAACACCCCCATCGTGCGCCGGTGCTGCAATCCGACTCTGCCCGATTCAATTATGAACTGCAGTACTCTTACTTCCTGAACAGCGCTTCTTCTGCCAATATCAATACAATTAGCAGGACATTTTGTCCGTAGGAAAATAGGTTTGTCAGTGAACAATTTGAGTCATTCTAGTCTTCATACTTTTGGATGTGAAACATACGGTTGTGATTTTAGGCGCAGTCTGTACCATTGCAGGAGAAAACGTGTTAATTATTACACTTCAATTAGCCTTTTAATCATGTGTTTGTGTGTGTATCAGTGTACAGGGGTGGGGGTAATATTCTTGAGGGCCATTTTTTCTGGTTTCACTTTTTTATCCTCCTAGAAATCCAGAAACGTATCAGTTCATTTATATAATTTGTACTGTGTTTATTCGTTGTATCTATAAAAAAAAAGATATAAAGATTGGCTAAAAAAAAATTGATAAAAAACTAAAAGATAGACACACAAACATAGACACACAAACATATGTGTGTGTGTGTGATCAGTCAGTGACCCCTTAGGGAACAGGAACTCATCCGACCTGCAGAAAAACCTCAGACCTGGTGAGGAAGTGAGCAGAGGAGACATACATTGTCTCGGTGTCTTACACACACACACACACACACACACACACACACACACACACACACACACACACACACACACACACACACACCCTGGTTCCTTTTATTTTAACCTTCCAACTTGTAGCCACAAACACCAAAGCAACAGAATGTATAGCAACAGATCTGAGCACCAAACTAAAGCAGCTTTGTACACATACAGCGTTACACCTAAACGGTCTCACACACAGACACACACTTACACTTGTGCATTCTGAGGACGGTGGGGGTTCGGCTGACACCTGGATCAACAGCAGCTCTCATCCCTGTAAAAAGAGAGGAAAACATCACAGAGGCACACTCTGCACAGCTCCATAGTGTGTGTGTGTGTGTGTGTGTGTGTGTGTGTGTGTGTGTGTGCGTGCGCAAGCGCAAGCTTTGTGTGTTTACAGATCATCTGACTAAATTGAGAACTACCTTACATTTTTCCAGGCTGAATAGCAGTGGTGTGTGCAAGGCCAGTGCGACCGCATTTGCTCCTTTGCGTGGGCATTTCTCAATACATGCTTACACACTACATTCAGCCTGTGACTCACCAGAACACTTTTCTTTGTTTGTGTGTGTGTGTGTGTGTGTGTGTCAGTGTCAGACTCATGTTTTGGAGATGCGCCCATCCGTTTAACCTTAATTTGAAAGCTTACATGTAGGCGTTTTGCAGCAATGAACAAACTCGTGTTTCATTTTCATTGTTGTAAGTTTGATCCCCTCTCACCTCAGCACTACGGCGTTTCACTTTCATTCCTCTTTAGTCAACTTTAGTCATCACCCTTTTCTCTTATCCTTCATTGATCTCATAGATTCGTTGTTGCATTGAGTGTATCTCGCCGAGATAGTGAGGAGTCTGTGTGGTTGCATCCCTGACTTGTCGCTGCTGCAAAGCTCCCTGTTGCCATCTAGTGGAGCTCTGGGTTGTTGCCATAGTATCGGCCCGTTAATGGAGCCCAGTGTGGCCGGCCGTAAACTCACTTCACCCCGGCACTCACAAAAAAAGCCCTCCCCCCCAGCTCTGTTTCCCCCACACCCATGGAAACAACGGGACATTCTCTCAGCTGTGGTCCACTGGCCCGGGATGGATCAGAACACAAATAAAGAAAGGCCGAGAGGGGCGCGGGAGGATTGTTTGGTGTGAAAGCCTGCTGGGCTTATTGAGGAATGTGGAATTATGAAAATGGCTTCTTTTGATTATTTGATATCTGAAGTATGTGTTTCTTTCTCCTACGAGTTCATTTTTCATTCCCTCTCTCTCTCTCTCTCTCTCTCTCTCTCTCTCTCTCTCTCTCGTTATGTCTGCAGTGGGTGTCGGAGCCCTGGACGTGGAGGGGGATACCCGTCCATCGGCCCTTGGGAGGCTCAGCCACAGTGCGTCTCTGAATAGAGGGGGCAGCCTGCGAACACCTCGACCTAGCAGTGAGTGCCGCAATCAAATTACAACAACTCGCCCACACACACACACACACACACACACACACACACACACACAAACTCAGTGCTTGCGAGGGGCTTCCCTGTTTGAGCCACACTCTGACTGTGCATTTGTTTGTTTGTGTGTGTGTAACACTTTTTTGCACATGTACAAGTGTTTAGGGGAATCACAGTGTTTCATAGTCATGCGTAAAGGAACTGCAGTGCGTCTCCCTTACATCAGGCAGTACGGTTATAGTACAAACAAAAAAACAAACAAACAAGTGGTGTGCCTGGAAAGCTTAATAATTGTATCTTTGAATATTTGATTTGAAGAAGCCCTCTAATATGTTCAAGCCAGTGCAGTTTAAAGTCCCCCCCCCCCTCACCCCATCACTTTCCAGTAGGCCTAGAGCATAGATAGGTATTGTATCAGAGGGTCTGTGTAATCCAGTATGTGTGTCTTTGTTCCAGCCTGGCGCTTTGAAACACCTCAACAGGTGCAGTTTGTGGAGAAGCTGTCGGATGTTGTGATCGGTCAGTTGCCGAACTTCTGGAAGCTTTGGATCTCTTACGTGAATGGAAGTCTTTTTAGTGAGGTAAACACCTTAGACCCTTTTACACTGACTGGAAACCAGTGTACTGAAAACATATTTATAAAATGTCACATTTTCAAAACAAACTTTTGGATGGAGTTGACCCTACTCACAAAACCCGTTTTTGCAATTTAGATTGTTTGATATTCTTCTCTGAGATTTCTGCCTCCGACCCAAAACAAGTGGTGTGGGCAGAATTTCATTTTTGATACGTTTGGAATTTTGTCTTACAGCAGTTTCCCTGTCCCTGTGGTTATACAAAACACGCTGTGAACAAACTATTCCCTTTGAAAGCTGCTAAGAGTTAGAAAATATTTTTTTGCGGTAGATTGGCCCTATTAACTTTATAGCTAAAATAAAATAAAAAAATCTATGCATTACAGGCCTGTAGTAATTATTTTGCTGTTATATAATTACACCACTAGGTTATATTCAAATAAACATTGCAATAGATCTAGCTGAATGCTGTGTTTTAGCTTCTGTAAATGTCATTTTCTTGGTCTAAATAAGAGTACTGAAACCTAAACATTAAAGAAAAATATTCAGAAAATGTTCTTCTTAAAAACCCATAATAAACCCAGAGATTTGTACAGGTTTTGATATAAATTGTAAAATGATGAACAACTAGACCTTTTTTTTTATTCAAATTAAAAGTAATTCATCTGAGGATCGTCGTGCTGACCAAGTGATGTCGATGAATATCATATAACTGCAATGTCCCAGCTCTGATCTTAATGGAGACCTATTGTTGCTCTTCATAACCCTCTTTTTCCTCTGAATTGCCTGTCTGCCTCTACGCTGTTAAGTATGGAATTAAAGCAGAGCGTCAAAACATAATCAATAAAGAATGCTGTACCTGTATTACGTGTTGCCATTGGTAGATTATATTTAACATTAGTGTTTCTTGTGTTTGTTTGTTTTCTGCAGACTGGAGAGAAATCTGGACAGG
Source organism: Ammodytes marinus (assembly GCF_949987685.1). Lineage (NCBI taxonomy): Eukaryota > Metazoa > Chordata > Actinopteri > Uranoscopiformes > Ammodytidae > Ammodytes > Ammodytes marinus. The sequence goes on from NC_137212.1 coordinate 10,322,840, forward strand.
TGGAAAAATCCAAGAAGAATGCCAGACAGAGACAGAATGACTTTAAAGTAGGCCTCATTCTGGCTATTTCCTCTGGAATTTTAATTATGATATTCTTCAGTTGTTTTTAGAATAAATGCCACCTGCAGTAAACCTGATGTTGTTATGTGTTTGCTGCGTGTATTCATAGAAAATGATCGAGGATATGACCAACCAGCTGGTGAAGCTGGTTCGAGGGGCTCTTCTCCCCACCACCCTTCCACAAGGCGAGCTGAGTATTTACGGAGGCTGGGAGAACAAGACGGAGCTCACTGGAGCCTGGCTCACACAAGTCATACACACAGTCAGGTGCTCACACTCCACTGTTTGAACACATGTGTCATTGAGATTACATGCTGTCCTGACATGGTTATACAGTATGTCACCATAGCATTTACTCTCTCCCTGTTTCTGTTTCTGTGTCTTGTCTTGTCCCTCGTCCAGGGCTTGTCATGAGGCTCAGTCTGCTCTGGAGATCCCAAATGACTTGCTGCAGGTGATCCAGGATCTGCTGCTGGAGTTGAGAGTTCACTGCCTCATGGTGACTCTGCTGCACACCACAGAAGGTGGGCTGAGCAGGGTTAAAAGTATAAGGGTTATCCTCTTAGGTTATAAGTGACCTTCATTGAAAATGAAAAATGTAAGGCTCCCAGAAACATGCCTTATTATATTTTGTTTGGTTATGTTATGTTACATGCAATTTTGTGTGTATTGAGTTATGCCAAAATAGCAAATATTATGATGATTATTAACTGAAGTCAACGTATTTGGTAAAATTATGCAAACACAACCTGTATATTTTGGTGTATTACTTTGTGTTAAATTATTTTGTTATTTTATTATTATTATTAGCTACAGAAACAAAACAATATCATTTTGCAGATGAATAAAATAACTATCTTTCTATCCATCTACAAAACGTTTTGATTAAGTGTGTTAACACTGGAAAACAGTCAGTATGTTCTTAAACAAAAAGCCTTGATCCCTTAGCATGCTGCTGTCCATATCCACTTCTGTCTAGGCCTATAGATTTAATATTAAATCTTTAAAATCACATTAGTTTTTCTATTTTTCACTTATCAATTGTAATGAGCTGTGTCATTCTGAAGTTACAGTTTGATTAGCGTCTGTTGACGCATTGTAGTGTATCATTTCCTGATAGCACAGAATGGTAAAGTGCTTTGGTTTCTTGTGTACTAAATGAAAAAATGGCATACCATAACAATTATTATACAGGAATACCTGCATACAATAAATAAGTACTGTATATCGTATGGAATTTAGACACAGGAACAGATCTTTTCTAAAAATACAAATTGAAGATTTAGGACAACATTGTTCCCCTCTTCAATCCTAGTATGGACAGTAAAGTGCTATATCTGTTTATGCTGCTTTCCTCCATTGTGTATTTGGTCAGTGTCCTCATTTCTCACCATTTACCTCAAACAACTTCCAAGGTAGTAATGGAGAAAGTGTTATGAGACCAAAACCAGACATGCTCACTTTCACTTGTGGTTAGGCATGGTCATTTTGAGAAAGAGCAACTGCTTTTCACTTACCTTTCCCCCACACTTGCATCAAATTGTGGTCTGAGGAGGTATAGTAAGATTTTGTATTATTTTACTTAATTCTATTTATATTTGTCATGTGTAATGACCCTGTATGAAAGAAAGGTTTCCAGTCATTTCCCTTTTGATTCATATTTGTGCCTTTTACACATTTAGATGTCAAGAGGCTCGCTGAGAAGGAGGACTGGGTTGTTGACAATGAAGGAATCACCAGCCTGGTAAGGATGTGTTATTGCATCAAACAAAATGCCTTATTAGAATCAGAAATGATGGTCATACTTTAACAAATTGTCATTCACATGTCAGAGACACACAAAGACAAGGGCTATTTATTTTTCCCTTCAAAAATAAGAAGTGAATGGACTTTTACTAACATCTCTATGCATGTTTTATGTAAAATAGAATTCCCTTTAACCATTTAATAATGTGTATTGTTATATTTGTCACATGTTTTCATTCCTACTGAAGATACCAACCCTTATGATGCAGTTAAAGATTTTAGGATATTTCCAGAAGCCATTTTCTTTTAAATGTTCTCTTCCCCTTGTTTGTTTTTTGCAGCCTTCGCAGTTTGAACAATGCATGGTGCAGATGCTGCAGTCGCTCAAGGAGCCGCTGGAGATCAAACCAGGAGAACTCAATGTGAGATAATCAACTGCAAACACAATGATATTACTAATAACCTTAAGGAACAAACGCAACACATCGTGTCAATAAAAACCCACAAAATAACTTTAAAGTAACTTGTGTATGTATAGAAGGACTTTTCTGATATCTTTTGTCCCTCAGGTGCTGCTGTTGGAGCAGGTCCAGGACCAGGCTGCAGAGCTCAGTGTGGGCATCATGAGGGTAAGATGTGTCGGCCATTCCTAAGCCCTTTAGGTTAAAGGGGACCTATTATACTACTTTTCTGGTCTTAATTTCTTGTTTTACACTGCTATAGAGCAACCTGACACGAATCACATCACAAAAAACTATGTAGATTTTCGGGAAGCTCTTTCTCTTATTTTGGCGATCCAGCACGTCCTGTCAACACTTGAGTGTGTGTGCTTCGGCAATCTCTGCTCCCTCCGCCTGTGCATCGGCCATCTCCGCTACCCCCCCCCCCCCCCCTCCTGCAAACCCCACTCCGTTGTGATTGGTTACCTTCCTTCCGGAACACTTTCAGTGGCGGGAAGCGCGAGCATGGACCTATAAGGGCGCGAGGCAGACGCGAACAGGGAAGTGACAGCATTACCATACATGGAAACATCCGCGTGGTCACGTCACAAATTTTTATGCGACGTCACAAATTATGAAAGGGTAGACCGCTTTGAAGACGTGACTTCTCGACTGGCTAGAATAGTGTTTAGTGCTCTGCACAGACACCCCAGACGGTCAGCAGGGAATACGTCGAAATGCATGTAAGTCATTATTTGATAATTTAGTATGGTTAACCATGACTATGAATCATCATAACAACGTTTATAGGTCATAAAAGTCAAAAAGCATCATAGGTCCTCTTTAAGGTTAATATGTGTGTACCTCTGTCATCTGTTTTTCACACCATGTGTTCATGTGTTCAACCCAGGTTTTCGTAAACAGCTTGGAGAAGCTCAGCACAAAGACAGACAAAGACATGAACACGTCTCAGTATGTTTTTTTTTTCTTTTTCAAGATTGAGCCTTTTTTTGATATCTTTGATTATAATGTGCCTGACTCTGACGTCATGTTAACATCTCTCCTGTTGCACGCAGCAATATTGCAGTGGACATGTCTTCTCCGGATCGCTTTGCTGGTGTTCAAGAGGGTTTCACTCCAACATCTGTAAGTGTGATGTTTTTTTTTTATTTATTACTATTTCCTTTAAACTGTCTGGGGTTATAATACGCCCGAAATCCCACTGCCATCGTCACCAAAGCGTGGGCTCTCTCTACTTCTACACAACCAAATCAACAACACGTGTCTCAAGTCAAACCACCAAATGTTATCAGGCTGTTTCCTGGTTGTGGACAAGAAGCAGATACGTCCTCGTTTCCTGTAAGTTGTTCTTGATGAAAAGGAGGGGGTTCAGAGCAGAGGAGGACAAGTGGAGGAGCAGGGCGTCGAGTGCTTCTGGTAAAGGGAAATGGAGCAAGGTGCAGACGGGGGTTTTCCCCCTAGGCCCAGATATGTGTAGCGGGGCTAAGGCAGCCACACATTCCACTGAGTGCAGCTGACCAGACTTATCACTGGTCTCTCTCTAACATGATATTAACTCTAGTGTTTGGCATGTTGGCTAGACGGAAACCACCACCTACAAACGAGAACAGCACCTGGCATCCATCACCACCAGATACACCTCAGTTTTACATCAGTCCACTCATGTCTCTTTATCTTGTCCGTAGGTCTTTAGGCTCGTCTAGATCAAGTGCGCAAAAAAACAAATTGCTGCCAATGACGACATCATTTGTGGTTTTCTAAATCTAGGCTAACCAGTCTGTCATTGCCCCTGTCAGGGTTTATGAAGCATTGTGTTTGTGCATTCGTACTTTTTAACTAGTGTTTTTAATGGCGAATGTGAGTTGTATACATTCAGAGTGAGGACATTTTGGGAAGTAGGGACATATTAGGAAAAATTTAGACACTTAAGAAATTGGGGCATTTTTGCAAAGGACATTTTAGCAAGGCGTAAATGTGTTGGGAAAGTGTGGACCTTTTGAGAAATCATTTAGCAAAGTGAAGATGTTAGAAAAATAACCATTTTTGCAAAGCTTGAAGATTTTTTCACGGCATTTTAGGAAGTGAAGACTTAGGGACACGCAGAAAAGGGCGGACATTAATAGAAAGCGAGAGGATTTTTAGGGTGGAGTTGAAGAGATTTTTGGGTTAATTTAACACAATAAAAGTAAACACAGTAAAAGGGGAGGACATATTTGAAAAGTGAGAACTTTTTAGGAAGTGAACACATTTTTGGAGATCAAAGACATACAGAATTAGGATCAGTTTGAAAAGTTAGGACACTTGGAAAGGGTGGACATTTTAGAATACGGGTGCAGTTTTAGCAAATTGAGAATTGGAGAGAAGAAGGTATTTTAGAAAAGTGAAGTTATTTCAGCCAAAGGGGGTAACATTAGGTATTAGGGGGTAGGGTGTCCTTACTTTTTACTCAGTTAGAATATGCATTTATGTTGATGTCTTTTGTTTAATGATTAAAACAATGATATGTTTTGCTGTCTTCCTGCAATTAGAACTTTCTTTTCCAGAAATAAATACAAAACAAGATTAGACATCAATATGTGAACATTTCTTAATGAATAACTGAATATTTAATGGGGTGTCGTGCATTTCGTGCATAAACCTTGAAACTTGCCAAGAGAGGAAAGAGAAGACTTTTAAGCCAAGTAAGATCATTTTAGTGAAGTTAGGTGATGGAAAAAATTAGTACAGTTCAAGAACATGACTATGTTTTGTACGATTTTTTTTTTTTTTTTTTTTTTTTTTTTTTAAGAAACCTGGCTGAGTTATAGTCAGGGCACAGTTTGTGGTTATGTATGTAGTTGTGAGAGGTCTGGGGTCTAAGGAATGCATTATCTTTAAGACAATCTTCCTCAAGTATAAAAGTATGAACGTGTTGTTGTTTTTTGTTGCGTGTAGGAGCAGCGTCTACTGATCATCCTCAGTAACTGCCAATACCTGGAGAGACGCACCTTCCTGAACCTGGCCAATCACTTTGAGAAACACGGCTTCACGGGGACCGAGAAGATCACGCGGGTCAGCATAACACACATCTCCTATCACAATATAATTAGCATTCAAACTGTAGGGACCTCACATAAAGGGAGGAGGACTTAACACGTTGATGAGAAATGTGTGGTCTCTTCTTTCAAAACCAAAGCTGGTGAGAGACGCTGAAGGCTCTCTTCTGAGCTAGAGATATGACTCCTACCTTTTAAGAGAAAGTAAAGGTTGTTGTGTTGGAAGGTCACTTCCACATTTTCTTTTCTTCACACTTAGACACAGACAAACAGTCACACCGCTGCACACAATGACTAACGGCTGAATCACAAAGCAAAGAAGTGCTCACTTGGTTTTCCAGTAGAACAGGCCAACAACGTTTTCTTTGAAAGATCGATTTAGGCTTTGAATCGTTTTAATTATGATCATTTATTTGTCATTAGAAACATATAGTGATGATATGATCACGATATGACTGAATTCGTCATTCCTAATATATACAACTCCAAGGCAAAAATATGGGAATAAAACAAAACAAAAGCAGTCTTGACGTTTTTCATTTTACACATTGGAGGGAAGGCAATGCATAAGAGTCACATCGTAAGTGCTGCAATGCCTAAAAAAATTTACCGACAGCAATTCTGATAACCAAGTATCTATCGGTCTTTTTTCTGGTTTTATATGTGCTAATGAATATCTTGGGCTGTTGGTAAGACAAAGCAAGACATTTGAAGATGTCAGCTTAGTATCTGGGAACTTGTGATCTATTCACACCAGCTGTAGTACCTGGGTGAGCCTTGATCAGAGCTGGTAATATAACCTTATAATTATTATCATGATTTAGCTTTTAATGCCAACCCTACATACCACTGTCAAACTCAGTTCAAGGATTTTGACAGATGATTGTCAGAAGCTCTCACGTTAAAATTGTGGGCATGCAACTTAAGAAAGACGACAAAGCTAAAATTCAGACATTCATTATGTGTGTGTACAGTATTACAAATTGCTTAAAGGTAGAAGTGACGTTAAAAAAGAAATAGTGTATACATGTATTTCTCAGTTTCTTTGTGGTAATATTATGTATCCTTGACCACCAGGTGAGTGTGGACGCTGTACGAGAGCTGGACAGGAAACTGTTTGAGGCGTACATCGAGAGGAGAGCTGACCCCATAGCAGGCTCCTTGGAGCCCGGCATCTACGCCGGATACTTTGACTGGAGAGACTGCCAAACACCTACAGGTACTGCACTGACTGCTTGCATGGCGTTAGGATTCAAGATGCAAGATGCTTATTTGTCATATGCACAACAATTACAGCAGCAGTCATTGGCAATAAAACACCTCTCAACAATGAAATATAGAGCAGAAAGAAAAAGGAGAGACACCTGCGATGTATATCGGAGATGACGGTAGGGAAATCCCCTGTTGAAACCACTTACTGACCCCGAAAATATCCGACATTAGCCCCGCTGGCAGTCCTGTGGGACGGGAACCCAACAGCTCCGCGCTCATTGTGTTGTTGTGGTTGTCATGTGTCATTTGTAAAGTACGGCTCTTTGATGATTTACTGTAAGGATTGATGATATCATTCTATTGGTTGCCCCTGAGAGCCTTGTGGCCTTTGTGTGTGTGTGTGCGTGTGCGTTTTCGTGCCTGCACATTTTCGTGGGTGTTCCTGAGCTCCGTCTGACTTTCTGCTCACCAGATGCACACTAAACCCAGGTGAAACTTAAATGTGTATATGTGGTTTACCTTAGCTCAGGAAGTGAAGCAATATGTCAGAATGTGTGTGCAGGAGCCTCTGGGCGAGTCTTCAGATGGGCAGCAGGTTTGAAGCGGCAGCATTGATCGAAAGTTGGGCCTGGCTCTGGTTTGTTCCTGCCTGCTGAGAGCTTGAGTGTGTTGGGCCTCATGTGAAAGCGGAACATTTTGGACACTAAACCACAGATCTAGGATATGATACTTTCACTTGTTGCACTTTTGGTGTGGGACTCGTGTTGGTGTGTGGGTGCTGCAAGGCATTAAAGATCTAGTTTCAGTACTTTCAGTCTGTTTCACTGTTTAGGAGTTTAAACTTCAGGCATCACATTGCCAACCGGGAGAATATACCCCTCTCTCTCTTTCTCCTCGCTGAACAGTGTGAAGTAAAACAATGTTTATTCATTAAAACTGTGAAGATTTTATTCAACTTTTAACCATGTATTGTTGGACTGTATATACCGACCGTTTGCTGAAATCAAACATGATACTTGTGTGAGCAGAGCCGCGCCTATTAGGACCTATAATATCAAAGCAATATTTACCTTCGGTTTGGATATCTGCTTTTCTTCTCCCTTCATCACTACAACTCCAAAAATCTTCTAATCATAAATGATCAATTAGGGTCATGATCATTTTGACATTGCCATAGAAACTTCTCTTATGAATTTGGTGTCGATACAACTCCTAACTCTAGGTATTAATACCACTATTCAGATTGACACATAATGGCCACTGTATTTCTTCTGTCTGCATTACCTGTGTGCTGTGTGCATCAATTGACACATGTCAAATGATGCCACACTTTGTGATGTAGCTGTTGTGTCTTGCACTTTGGACTCGTCACACACCTTATATTTTTCCATGTTTTATGCCCCCCCCCCCCCCCCCAGAAAATGTGGTGCTGATCTAATCATCTACCAACAACTAATGGATTTCTGTTGATGTTTTGCCTTCTTCTCCCTCAGGTGTGAGGAACTACCTGAAGGAAGCTCTGGTCAACATCATTACAGTTCACGCCGAGGTACAAACAACCTGCGCACTTCTTAGACACCATTTAAACATCTCTCATTCTTTGTTCTTTTATCAATCCCTCAATGTGTCAGGTGTAGTTATTCTAGTGCTTGTAACCCCGACTCTGTCCGTCGCAGGTCTTCACCGTGTCTAAGGACCTGGTTCCTCGGGTTTTGTCTCAAATTGTTGAGTCGGTTGCAGACGAGATGTGTCGTCTCATGCAATGTGTGTCCTCCTTCAGCAAGAACGGAGCCCTGCAGGTACGCATGCACAGACACACACACACACACACACACACACGCACACACGCACATACACACATATAGTTACAGGGCCGTTTATCACTCATAATAAGACCCTGACTCATAAGTAGACCCCCACACTTGTCGGGGATTCACCTGATAATGCCGTATTTCAGTTCAAGCTGTTGACAGTTGATGTTCGTTTGACTTCATCGGCACTGTTGGCCTTTTTTTTTTTTTATAACCCCCCAACTCCACCCTGCACCATCTTCAGGCTCGACTTGAACTCTGTGCTCTGCGAGACGCCATCGCTGCATACCTAAGCGCAGAAAGCAAGTAAGTGCAACACACACACACTCACACATTCACATTGTGGCATGTACGGGAACTCACATATATGCCCAGTGATTTATGGTAGCGAGTGTCACAAACATAAATCTTAGCAGTCGCACATCCCTCACTACAATCCCTATTTATGTTACTTGGTGGGTTGTGGAAAGGAAGTGAAAGTAATCTGGTTCTGCTGTGTGCACGCACTGTGTGTGTGTGTGTGTGTGTGTGTGTGTGTGTGTGTGTGTGTGTGTGTGTGTGTGTGTGTGTGTGTGTGTGTGTGTGTGTGTGTGTGTGTGTGTGTGTGTGTGTGTGTGTGTGTGTGTGTGTGTGTTAGGAGGTCAGTGTGATGGTCTAGAGCAGGGGTGTCCAAACTTTTTTCATTGAGGGCTACATACAGAAAAATCTACGAAGGGCCGGGCCACTTGGCAAAAATAACACATTTATCAGGACATGTAGCTGCTCTGATGTTTAGTTTCTCTGCCTCCAAGGGGCCCTATGCAGAATTTGATTATGGGGCCCTCTCCAATGTTAGCGCTGCCCAAATCATTAGCTGCATTCCATTAGTAGTTGCACTTCCCCTCGTTCATTTACCCTCAGCCCTTGGTATGACGTACCAGCATACGCTGTATGCCCTCCCGGGAGATTTATTTTAACTTTTTAAAGTGAAACGCATGAATCTGGTGCACTTTTTTAGAGTAAAATTAAGAGACTTAATCTGAAGAATTTTGCGCAAAAAAATTATTTGGAGACACTGTCAGATTAATTACAAGCTATTGAAGAAGGACACATGGATTTTCCATAATAATATTAATTTAAAATAAAATATTATGCAGGGTCCTCTGGGATGGGCTTGGTGCTCCTTTTCTTTTATGGGACATATTTCTTTGTAATATAATGGATGCATTTAAATTATTTAAAAACTAAAAGGGCCTTATTACATAATATTTTTTAAATGTGCCACGGGCCAATCAATCAGTTTTGACACCCCTGCACTAGTGGGTTAACAAAAAATAAATAAAAAATTAAAGGGCCATATTACATTATATTTTAAAAATTGGCCACGGGCCAATAAAAAGCGGGGGCCGTAGTTTGGACACCCCTGGTCTAGAGAAACACACAGTTGTTTCTGAACTGTATTTTTTGGTTTCATGGGTTAATAAATGTGAGATTTTTTGGCAAATAAAGTTGTTGTTGTTTTTCTAGTGCCAGCTTCAAACTGGCTTTGGACGCCCTCCCTCAGCTGCATAGTGGAGCCGATAAGAAGTGAGTCTCACACTGGTTCATGTTAATACTAAAGGGGATTTCACATGATTCATGGATGTTGATATTTTTGATTTTTTTTATCTTTTCCAATCCAAGGTTATTGGAGGAGCAGTTGAACAAGTTTAAGAGCAGCATGCAGCTCCAGCTCACCTGCTTCCAGCCCTCCTGTGTGCAGCCTGTGAAGAGATAAACTCAGTCCACTCTGCACTGCACCGCCTCTCTTTCACATGTGTGCTAATATATCAGCTAAGGAATCTTATCTTTTGACATTCAGTTATCACTAGTTTTTCAATCATCGCTTTTTTTCAGTGTCACTTTCAATTTCTGCTTCACTAGATTGGACACAAATGTCTGTTTTATCTAATCTCAACGACACTAAATGAGTTGATTTCATTGTAACTGTCTAGGACAGTCCCAATCACGTCAGTTATGCTAATCGCATGCGGACTCTCACGCAGCTAACAGGCATGTGGCTAACTGAAAGAAAGTTCTGGGTGCAGTGGGATATAAGGTGAAATATAATTACGTCCTAATTAATGTAAGTGTGAGAGTTGATTTTCCTTTGTATGTGCCAATCTCTATTGAAATAAAATAAGAGAAACTCACTGTAAAGGCCATTTGTTTTTATTTGGTTGCTTTGTCAAAAAAGTTACCCTTACGCAATTGGTGATTTTGACCTCAGCACAAGCAAAAAAATCAAAAAATTTAAATAAATGTATTTGAAAGTTTCTTCATATGGCTGGTCCTTGGCTGGGGATCTGTGAGAGCCAAACCCTTAATGTTTTTATTAGGTCTAATGTTGGAGATTCACTTTGTTGTTGTTAGTAAACACTTTGATCATCCGACATGGATATATTTAATGAACGTTTGATATTTCATTCTGTTTATTAATGTTAACTGCAACAACACGATTCTCCTTAGGTATGAATAAGGTATCTATCCATCCATCCATGCAGAAGTTATGAGTCAACATGTACTTTTAAAGGTCACATGAATGCAAAATGCACACCAAAAACATATACTTATTGATTTGCCCTTCGTTTTTTGTTTGTTTCCACCTAATTTTGCTAAAGATCCAATGTCTCAGTCACCTAATACACACGTATTGGGTAGTTTAACTAACTGACAAATTTACGAGACAAAGAACTTAATCTCTGGTGGACCGATCTTTTCTTATTTCACTATAGTCTGTTGTTTGTTGGTTATCAATACAAATTCTAAATTATTGCATTTTTAATTATCCATTATTGAAGACACCGTTCCCTATAAATGGTATGCTTGTGTTACAGTGTGTGTGTGTGTGTGTGTGTGTGTGTGTGTGTGTGTGTGTGTGTGTGTGTGTGTGTGTGTGTGTGTGTGTGTGTGTGTGTGTGTGTGTGTGTGTGTGTGTGTGTGTGTGTGTGTGTGTGTGTGTGTGTGTGTGTGTGTGTGTGTGTGTGTGTGTGTGTGTGTGTGTGTGTGTGTGTGTGTGTATGACTGCAGACTGGGTGGTGCTGGTGCATCATGGTTCAAACTAGCAGGTTTAGCCATTCATCTCAGGAGCTCGTGTTCACCGTTTCCCTCACACTGTCTGGGGAGGGAGCGCAACAGGGCGTGTGCAGGGTGGGGACACTGCAGGCCGTTAGACAGGCCACATGTAATCAGATGTCAGAGGTAGAAGGTGACAGGAGAAAGTGTGATTAAGATGGTGGGTGTAGGGACTCACTGAGCAAGCAATACGGTTGTGAGGGCAGACAGTGTCACACCCACCACAGCTCACATGAGAAAGTTATACAATACATGAGAGGTTGACTGAGGACATTATGGACGTGCTGTTGGGCTGGAGCAGTATAGTCAACCAATTTAACCTCAACATCTCGATGTACAAGCTACAACTGCTTTGCTTTGAAGCTGTCTGTCGGCTACAACTTTCTGTTATTGTCTCCGCCTTGTAAACCCCGAGCCTTTGCTCTGTCTTGATGTCCACCCCCCCCCCCTCCATCTAGATTTAGGGGAAAGCCGTACAGGGCAGGCAGGAGTTGTTTTGATTCTTTCTGCTTCTAAACTTAGCTCTCCGTCCACCCACGGATTCATTCACAAAATAAGTTCAAAGCCCCAAAGCCTTATCCGTTCTCCGCCAGCTCTGTGTTTACAGTAACAGAGGTGAGAAAGGGGAAGTTATTTTCATGTTATTTTTTATTTGCCGGTACTCTGTTCCATTCAGGAGGTGAGGTGACGAGACCTGCAAAACACATTTTACTCTTTGATGTGACTTGACTTCACAGTGAGTGGGTTAGTAAAAGGATGGAAAAATATGACACATCAGAGGAAATATGATTGAGATCACCTTTAGGGTAAAATGTATGGTTTTTGTAACGGTTGTTTTCTTGAAGTCTAGTAAACATTTTATACATGGTTTATAATGCCTATCATTTTATTGTAAGCAGACATAAGGACACGTGCGTTAGTGAACAGTATATTACAAATAGGTATGCATTTTACGATGTAGTCATTATTTTTCATGAAATTCATAGTTCTAATCTTAACTACAGAAAACCTTGTTATAATACAATGTTCATTTTAACAGTGACCTGGCTAATGCGACATAAAAAAATAATGGCCAAGAGATAGGTGCTATATACAACCCTAGTATAATACTTTTTTTATAATTTTACTTGTTCAAGTTAATGGGCCTATCTGACTCATCTCTTAAAACTTAAAGGAATACTTTACACCCATATGGAACCGGCGTTCTATCATTATAAAATCGCTATTATAATATAATGAATGAGGTTTTTCTTCCCTCAGTCTTCCCTCAGTCTTGGCCCAGCTGTCCTGTTCATCCTAACACATGAGAAAATGTAGGGTTGGACAGTAAGACCATAAAACACTCTTTCTGGCTTTTCTCAGGCAATGATGAACTGATTTCCAAAATGTTTGCACATTTATAATACATAGGATCTCAGAGTTCAATACACCGTCATATGTTCACCAGTGAAGTAGGTCTTTAAGGGACAAACAACGTAAGCAGATTCTTCCTCTTTTTGACATTTGCTTTCAGCCGCCGATTAATACACAACACCTTGGTGCATAAACTATAGGTAAGTTAAGTTAAGTTACTTTATTAGTCAATGGTTGGTTACATTGAAATTTGTCTTTTTCGCATATCCACAAATTAATTAAAATTTCAATAAACAATCATTAAAATGATTTTCTTACATTCTATGGACCAAGCTGAGTCCGTTATTAAAAACCTACTGAACACATGAACGAGAAGGATATTCATGAGTTGCAGCTCTGACTTGTTGTGTGCCGTCTCTTAGCTGTGTTAGTCATTAAGCATCAAAGTTGAAACAACATTAGTCAGTGGATTTCAAAGTCAAACGACTGAAAACTGTTTTTCACAGGTAGGCTCGTCATCAGTGATGACACCTTTCCCTTTTCTTCTAAATCTTTTTTGTGGTGGTGAGTGACAAATGTTTTTGCGACTGTTTTTCCATGGAAGTGGAAACAAACGCTGATCTGTAAAGCAGAAGAAGCCAGGAAGATTTTTTTTCTGTCTCCAGCACAGCGTGGAAAGCGCTGCCGACCTCTCTCTCTCTCTCTATCTCTCTCTCTCTCTAGCTCTCTCTCTCCTCCCCTTGTAATGTCATCACATTGTTTGTGATAATGAAGCGTTTGATTAACCAGCCTCATCCTGCATCTGAACCACACTTCCTGTTCAGCAGACACGCACACATGGTACTACTGACACTATACCCAAAGGGCTCACACATTTATGAACACAGGTCTTCACTCTTTACACTTCAGCCCTTTTATTGTTTGTGTTTGTTTGTTTTATAACAGAAATGTGCTCTGTCAATACAATACATTCAGTTCTGCTCTTTGACAGATATTGATTCATGAAACTTAAAAAACTTACCATGTAATTGAATTATTTGACACACAAGTTAAGTTGAAAAAAGCTTATCTAGAATCAGCTCCCTGAGAGTTTCTAACACAAACACAAGCCACCGGGCAAAAGACTTCAATAATCACTTTCCTCATTTATTAAACAGTGCTGATAGGGTCTCCAAGCAAAGAATAATTCAAAATGATTTAGAAGAAGAATTTGAACAGAGAAAAAACCCACACCACTCTCACGCCTGTACAGTTTATGTATCAGTTTAGCTTAACATAAAGACTGCTAAAGCTAATAGCTAGCCTAGTTCATTCCAATGGTAAAGAAGCTAGTATTACACAATGTATCAAGTGAGGTTTTTGTACAGGTTAAACTAATTGCAATAATAAAAAATAACATTTTATTGGAAGTTATGCACCATGAAATAAATAGTTCTGACCAGGTTCTGATTGGTTCTGGTTCTGACTGATTATTACAGTCTTTGGTTCTGACCAATAAATATAACGATATAATAACATATAACAGCAAATTGATGTTTTTTTTTTTTTTTTTTTACATTTTATACTTTTACTTTTATACAAATGGGCAAATTATTGCCAACCTTGAGAAAGGCCTGTTGAATAACTAGCTGTTTTACCCGTGTGGAGTCTTTGTGTTAAGCTAAACTAAGCCTGCTGGCTCCAGCTTTTTTTCATTTATTTTATTTTTTATTTTTTTTACTGCACAGACTCGAGAGTGGTACCAATCTATACAATGTCAACACATTCAACACATATCAAGAAGTTTCTGTTTTTAACAAATTAAAGCAGTTTCTGGGCCAGAAATCACTCTTCATTCTCTACTGCTTTCTTACCATGTTTAAACTACAAACGTTCATTAAATGTACAAACTATTCTCCCAAATAAAGCAATACACATTATCTACAATGTCAGATAGACAACACTCACTCATTTTCCCCACAGTCAAAATTATTAAAAATGTACAGATCTGGTGGAATTTCGAAAGCTACAGATATATATTTTTTAAGTAGGCTAATGAATCTAGAGATAACAATGAAAGATAAAGGTATAGATTTAAATCAATAAGGTAGCTGATTTTGAGTTATGGATACTTGATTTAGGGAGAAGGGGTGTGATTAAATAAGTTATTCTTCTTCTCACCCCTTTTCCAACATGTAAACCAAGTATTGGACAGTTTATTTTGCTTTGTGCTTTTCATTGTTTGTAAATATTATTTTTGCATGTCTGTCCACTTTTTTGATCATTTTCAAATCCAATCTTCCTTCATCTAACTCTCAGCCATGAAGTGATATTGAGTATTTTTCCCTCCACACTATCTCCATTAAGGCACTCAAGTAGGCTAAGACACAGTTTTGTACAGTACAATTACCTAAGCTGTCGGTTTTCGGTGCATGGTCAGTATGGAAAATGGTGCATTAAATATACAGCAAGTAAAAATGAAAAATATTTTTAAAAATACGACTTTGGTTTCAACTCCACACACACACACACACACACACACACACACACACACACACACACTGACAAACACACACAGGGCAAACAGCCACTAAATGTCCATTATTTTATGTATAACACTGTCCAGGTTTGTCCTCCTGTCCTCAGAGTTGCCTGCTCTCCTGTGTAAAAAGGCTGACGTTTTCAACAGTCACTTGAACCCTCCCTTACAATCACTCCTGCAGGCTGGTGCTGTGGTGATGTGTGACGGCTCTGGGGTAATCCTCAGAGGCATTTATGTGCTCCGGGACAGCCGGGTGTTCATAGCTGCGGTAGTAGTGGCTGCCCATCTGCTGGGTGTAGTACAGGAGCTGACGGGCAAACAGCGGCTCCACCTGAAAACATACATATAGTTTTTAGACGGGGTCAGTGAAAGGCTTTAACCATCATTGTTCTATTTCAGCTAGTTTCTATGAGCTCAAATCTGTATCAAAATATCAAAGCTAATACTTGAAAGCCTGAAAAAGGTATGTTGTGAAAGTTTATAGGGGAAGGTGGGGTGATTTGTGCATTTTGGAAGTTGCAAAACCCCTTGTTTCTAGAAAACCGTGGAAGAAATTGGAAATGTGACCACATATTTAAGAAGAGCCATCCATTTGACTCATCCTGTAAAGAAGGGAGACACAAGGAATAAGATATAAGCACATTTAAGCTCAAAAAACTGTGTTTTGCCTTTCAAAGTAAAATTTCCATGATCAAGGTTTTTCGATTATTGTGTCTGAACAATTATAGACACGTTTGAAAACATTTGACACATGTTTTAGTGCTTTGGTATGCTACACTTTGAGTCTATATAGTTAGCACAATGTCAACCCTAAATTGCTGCATCATGCCTATTATCCAAAATTCTGGGGATGGGGTGATTTGTGCGCAAGGGCCTGGGTGAGTTATAAGTAAGTAAGTAAGTAAAATGTATTTATAAAAGCACATTTATGACAGTTTGCACTGTCCAAAGTGCTGTACATAGTGCATTCAGTAGGTAAACAATGAAGGTACAATAACAATAACCAAAATAAAAGACGTAAAGCCCATACATCCACATAAACACAGATAGTAGTGCAGAGGTAAGATAGTTAATGGGGAGGAAACACCAGGGTGTACATATGGGTTTTGAGCCTTGATTTAAAGGCAGAAATGTAGGGGGAATCACATTTGTCAGGTGGCAGTTGGTTCCACAAGCACGGAGCAACTAGTGCAAAGTACATTTCTGAGAGTTGTGCCAGTGGCATGGCTGTATACGCTGGTCACCAAAAGAAAGTGATTGTCTACAGTAGCTCAGAAGAGAGTGACATCTCAATTCCACTTAACGACACCACTGATGAGAGTTCAGATGGCCAGAAAGATGATGATGGTGACTTTGTCATTGTGACACAATGACGCACAAATCACCCCACTACGTGGGGTGATTTGTGCGACAAGACAACTTTTTTTCCGAAAGCCATATTTCTTAAACAGTTTATTCCAGATCCAAAGTTTTTATTGCCAGGGATGCACAACATCCTGAAATATATGTACATATTTGAGTTGGAGACATAACTGTCAAGGCCTCACTTTAAAATCACTTTGAGTAAAAAGTTGCACAAATCACCCCACCTTCCCCTACTATGGTTTGAAAATTTCAAAATTAGGATTTGAAAGACCTGAAAGTCTGTCAGAGCTGTTCTTTTCATCTTAACAATGTTTCATAACTTTCAATTCACGTTTGACAAAAAAAAAACTTTTGTGGTGGGAACAGGAACCATAATCACAAACAAACTGCATTTGAGCCACTGAAGAGCAGTGCTGTGCCCGTTCTGGACGTGCCCATGGGGCCTTTTTGGATGTACTGTAGATACACGTCTATTTGTGCAGTTACCATATTGTTTTTTTTTCACTGTTTAGTGACGTTGTATTCCTTCACCTTAAAAATGAAATAACTCCTTAATTTTCACTTAACCCAACAAAACAAAAGTCAGACGTCTGGAACCAGAAAGTGAATGTTTCAGAACATTTGAAACGGTATGACTATGAAGAAGTTCTTACAGACTCTCAAATCCTAATTTTCACTTTTCAGAGAACACTTTGAACTCTCGAGAGGTAACTCCCATCATTTCCGGTTTTGTTTCATTGAGCTCATGCTCATGAAATTAACCTGAGTTTGTGTGGAAGTAGGCCTACTGTGTGCAAATATACGAGGAAGGGCCCATTTTCATTTTGACAGTCTATGGGTAGGGCTAATAGAACAGTGCTTTAATACAGCTTGTAGTACAGGGTGGACAGTCACCTGCACAGTGAGGGTCTGCCTTTGCCTCTGCGGATCCAGACAATCGTCTCCAAAACTCAGCTGCACCTGGAATCGAGGCGTCGGCCGACCGTGGAGACCGTAACTCTGGAGCTCTGATTGTCAGGAAGGAGAGATATTGTATCAGATTGGCAGCTTTGATAATCTCAAAAAAAAACTAAATCTAAATCCAAACTGGTAAGATTCAAATGAATTCAGCAGCATTTCACTTGAAGTGGTATGACCTTTGGGGAGATTTGAATGGAAAGTCCTGGTCACAGCAGCTCGTATGTAAATTCAATTAGCTGGCAGTTTGCTTCACAGCTGTCTTAGCATGTGGGCGGGGGGGATGATGTGGCGATGAAGAAGAAGTCACACGAGTGTTGCCTCATTATGAAATACCAGTTTGAAAAGGTTTGTCCACCACAGTCCTTAGGTGAAATGGACTTGGAGGGGGGTTTCGATCATGTAATAAGTTTTGTTCTTAGGTGGCCTTTATCCAAAGTGATTGACAGTCAAATACAAATAATTCAAATCTGCTAAGCTGATCTGCTGATCTACTGTAACTAAGTCTGGGTTGATGAACAACACTTTCTGCTTTTCTAAAGGATTTTTTCCAGAATCCTAAATGTATTTTCCAAACATCTGGATCAAAAATCCTATATCTGCTTCACTTAAAAAAAACATCTTTGTTTAGTGCTGAGATAATAACTTACTCGTAAAAAAAAATCACAATCAAAATACAGCATTGAACATTTCAAGTTCGGCCACTTTTGATCATTGAATATACAGTATGGTATCACTAGAAAAAGTATAATTTTGATATTGGTATCAAACATTGTCTAGGCTCATCTAGACAATCAAAGACAAAGTAACCAAGGACAGTAATGAAGGTGATGGTTTGGCTGCTGTCTCACTCACCTGTGAGGTAGTCCTGTGTGTGGAGGAGTTTACAGGTGACCTCTCGCTCCAGTTTGTTGGGCTTGTCTCCGTACTGGGACAGCCCTCCCTGCCAGTACACTCTGCTCTGACACAGCCTGCGGGCGTAGAGTCCATCTGGGCCCAGCCACAGTAACACTCCCCTCTCCAGGGCGGATGGTGGGGGACTGGGGGGGCACTCGTCGGTCCTCCTCTGGTCCATGGCGGGCAGGGGGACCACCTCAGGGCCCCCGGGCTGCAGGTAGTGCTTCTCTTCTGGGGGGCAGGGAGTGAGGTGGCACCCCTCCGGACTGGAGACGGTCACCTCCCTCACCAGAGCGTCCCGGAAATATACGGACACATGCAACCGGAAGTCTGAAGGACGCAGAGGATACAGGTAAAAGTCAAGAAAACATGTTTTATTTTTTTATTTTTTTCAAATTTTCTGATGTATTATTGATCTTTTCGAATGTTTCTCGGTGTAGTGTTGAGCTGGTGCGATTTTCTCTGCATACATTCATTCCTAAGCTACTAATGGGAGTTTATACAATGACTCCAATATAAGCAAAACTACAAACTGGTGGCAGGCAGCTTCACTGCTGAACTTGATTGTTTTACTATTTCGCTGAATGATCACCCAGTCTGGCTTTAATCTCAGTGACTTTACCAGTTGTTGTAAAGATATTCACGGGTGATATAAGTAGTACATTGAGTTGAAAGTTGACAACTTTTATATTCACACGTGACAAATAATTGTATTGCCCTATCTGCTGCAGCATCCGAAGGTCCGTTGACCTCCAGCAAACAGGTAAACAGAAAAAATTAACTGAACAAACCGTAACAAGCCGTAAACAGTGTGTGAATATGCAGTCAGCGCTAGAAAGCACTTCTGAAGTACATATATCTTCTTAGTCACTTCAGACATGGCTGATCAATCACCAACACATTCAGAGCTTAAACTGAAGCTAGTTTAAGTTTAGAGCCTCCCTCTGACGTATTGTATTTACATTGCAGTCCCTCTTAAGTTTAATTAAAGCTGCATTAAGTCTTTTCGTGCCACTAGGGAGCAGTAAATAATTCAATCTAGCTGAGAGACGCACACAATTAGGCTACATCCTTTAGAAAGTGACAATTACACTCACATGATACATAATAGGATATTCATATGTGTATAAAGATGTCTTCACTGATTGGTTGTAATCCATAGCTTCAATAAAAATAGATTCTAGGGCTACACTGAGCCACACTGAAATCAAATAGAACGCTCAGCTGAGGATGTCACTTTGACCAATTCTGATTCCATACCGTGCAGAGAAAACAAGAGGTGAAGTGAAAGTGTTTACCCGAGAGCGCTTCTGCTGATCTGATGCTGGCGTCCAGTGTGAAAGGCGAGGGCTGGCTGTCAGCGGGACCGTACGAGTAGATTGAGGCTCTGAGCTGGTATCCTGCACACACACACAGCAACAGACAAGCGCTCAATATCAACAAGACAGAGACACATTTACGTGTGCAAGACTTAAAACCTGTTAAGGATGCTGCAGTTGCTTGTATCTCAACATTGAGTACCGTACCATTCTCCATGGAGGGGCCCTGCCATGGCAGGCTGCGGGGGGGACAGGGACACTGGGTGAAGGGTAGCTCGGGCAGGGAGGCCTGCTCTTGACAGTAATCCCTCCAGCCACACTCTGCTGTGGGCATGTACTGAGGCATCTGTACACAGAGAGACGATACCAACATGCACATTTAATAACAATCAATTGCCAAGTGTGTTATTGCTGTCATGTATAATCCTTTATAGACGCATAAAGGGAGCACCACAGCTTGATTAAATGGCAATCAAACCTTTTAAATATATTCATATTGTTAGTATTCAGTCTTAGTTTTGTTTTGTTTTATACGTAAGAAGTTTACATGTTATAGTTTGAGTTATGATACAAAAATTTTACTATTTTGAGACATTATAAAAATAATTAAATACACTAAAAGGAAATGTATTTAATCATTGTCCACCCGAATGCTATTCCTAAGAGTGTGCAGCAGCAGAGACCAATACAACAACAACTTTTTAATGTAGGGAACTCAAATTTACAAAAGATATTACAGACAAAAAACATCAATTTAACCCAGTGAATGGTGGTATTGTGCTGGTAGAATTTAATCTCCTGACATAAGTATTCCTTACATACTGCTTGTGGCTTTGGCACAGACATATATAACATACAGTCTTATACTCATAAACCTGTGACATCTACTCTGCATGTGGTGCATCTGATATCATTGATGCATATACATGGGATGCTTTCTCATCCACTGTTTCTGTTCCACCTCCCTCTCTCTCTCTTTCTCTCTCTCTATCTCTGTCCCTCTCTTACTCTTACGCCCCACCCATATCCTTTCCATGTGTGTGAAAATCACCTGAGGCTGCAGTGCAGGATAGGAGGGGTGCACCTGAAAGCTGGTCGGACTCAGTGGACTGTCCTCCTGTCGGGGTCCTACAGATGCAAGACAGAAAAAGAGACAAAAACTGAACAAACTTACTTTTTTTAAAACACACACACACACGTGTTCATTTTGAATCATGACCTTCACTGGTATTTTACATCACAGAGGAGTCAGCGACCTTTACCAATCACCAAAGGCATAGTCAGAGAATTTCCAACACTCTCAGATAAAAGAGTTTGGCTTATCATTACAGCAACAAATAATCATATGAAAAAGTTCACCAACTTTGTTAAACTTAAAACCACAATAATCCTCATGCTACATTAGTCATTTAGCCTACTCACTCAAAAAAACTAGCCTACTTTTTAAAAGCTGTGTGGTTTTGATATGAGAAGTGTTTTAGGTGGGACTGACTTTTCTTGGCTCCCTCGGGGATGATGCGGTAGACTTTGTACGGGTCTGAGATGTCCAGCTGGCTCCTCTCCACCAGTTCCTCAAAGTCATTGCTCTTGTTGAGGGCGCAGCGGAGACGAGTCTTCCAGGTCGGCGGGTCCGGCTTGTCGATCCCCTCCCGAAACTTGCCTTTAAACAGCGCCCAGGCCTGCAGACAGGTCACCGGTAAAAAGTTGAACAAATACTGACAGGAAAAAGATTTCAACCAAGGTCTCCAAACTTAGCTCCTGCGTGTTTTACAGAGGCCGCAGGAGTGAGTTTTCATGGAAGCAGATAAGAAAAGGAAAAGCTTAGAAGCTTAAACAATTAGCCTAGTTGAAGTCTCACTAAGTAATCAATCAACAGAAACTGAATCCGTATTATAAATATTTCCTGTTGTTCCTCGATTGTTATGACAGTAGACGCATTAACTATGGGTTTGTATCGGGTAAAAAACGCATAAAGAAGAAGTGTTTTCACAATTACATGCCATTCTGACAATAATCGATGCAGCCCTATTTATTTTTCAGTCTTTATGCACAAACACAGTTCTTAAGGCTAGGCCTACATACAATCCTACATTAAGAAATATAAAAATGAAAAAAAAAAAACATTAAAAAGTCTTACTAGTAAAAGTTTATGATTAAGTTGGTTGTAGGCTAATTTAGTAATAAAAGCATCATGATGATAAAAGTATACGTATAGGCTTTTAACTAATATTTACTTTCGCTTGGACTTTAAAAGCACACGGAGCGATGTGTTAGCCTATAGGCCTATATCACTTTACCCTTATTTTTCTATCTTTTATTCTGAATGTGGCACGTGTTCAAGGCTACTCCGCTGTCAGATTCACACCGGAGGAAGCAGCAGCAGGTGTTTTTTTTTTACCTTGAAAAGCGCGGCATCCTCATCCCGGTTGTAGTCCTGTTTCCCGGCGTGTTTCCAGGGTATCCTGAAGATGGACTTCTCGTCGTTCTCCCACACCAGACCGGGATACTTTCCGCACTCCACCTGCTCTATCAACCAGGCGCGCAGTTTTCCGTTGCCGCTGCTCCCGGAGCCTACGTAATCCGCCTCTTGGTTCATCTTCTGAAGCATACAACAACATCCACTGTTACTTCCCCGTGATGCAGTGTGTGCAATGTAGCCTACTGGTGTGTGTTTTGAAAGTAGGCTAGAGATAGTTGTTATGCACAGAAGGATGAGTCTCCAAGTTAAGAGAAAGTGTGCCGGCCCTAGATGCGTATATTCTTACCTGTGAAACTCGAAACCCGTCCAAGTTTTGAAATCAATCAGTCTCAGAAAGCCCTCATCATTACGGCGGGCCCGCTTAAATCCTCCAGCCTAGCGAGCAGCGGGAGGGCGGAGACATCGAGCCGGGGATGCTGAGGAGGACGCACCTGCTGCTGCTGCTGCGAGCCCCGCCCCCCCTCTCTCTCTCTCTCTCTCTCTCTCTCTCTCTCTCGCTCGCTCGCTCTCTTTCTCTCTCCTGCGAAGCTTATCATCGCGGACATAGCGGCCGATCTCCAGTAAGACACCCGGGGAAGCCCTGCCGGCGTCAGCCACAAAGTGTCACACACACACACACACGCACACGTGGAAAATCACGGAACGGAGACGAAAACAATTCTTTGAAATTATAAAGCTTTACGAAAAGTAGCTATAGAGTGATTCTGCAGTAGAATAAAACCACCAGCACAAGTTTGTCCCCATTGGAAGATTATTTAGAAACAGCTGTGATAAAACCGACAATTTGACAACAACAGCCTGACTGACAGATAAGATTAGTAGACTATAAACTGTGATCATGCTTATCACAGAGAAACCAATGTTACTACGGGCATTTGTATGTCCCAGCAGTGAAATTTGGGATTTATGTTAAAATTTGTCATATGATGCTTGATCAATGTAAACACAGTGTTATTATACACCATGGCTTAAATAATTATCACAAAAAAAGTGATTTAATGCAATTTATGAAGCATTTAATAATTGTATGGGTCCAAAAACACCACTTTTGTTCATGTCCCACACCTGTGTTCTCAATGTTGAGATATGTAAATAAAATAAGACATTATTTCAAATGCAATTGTTTAATAAACATATTACTTTACACCATATTAAAATAATTATTTTAGTTTACTGCTTATTTATATGATTTTTTCATCTTAATGTGCCTGTCCCACACATTTGAGTCCTTACCGCAACACTGAACAAATACCATTAGTGACATTTTTTTTCAAAGCCAAACAAATCTAGTTTCTATAGAA
This sequence comes from Ammodytes marinus, assembly GCF_949987685.1. Classification (NCBI taxonomy): domain Eukaryota; kingdom Metazoa; phylum Chordata; class Actinopteri; order Uranoscopiformes; family Ammodytidae; genus Ammodytes; species Ammodytes marinus. The sequence continues at coordinate 10,346,450 of NC_137212.1, forward strand.
AAATAAGTAAGTAAGTGAGCACATGGTTGACAGGCTGGGCCACCCACACTAGGTGACCCTCAAAATCCAGAATAACAAAGTAAATATCATCTTTTCTTTGGAAGTATTAATTGTGTGTCCTTACCATACAACTTAGAAATTGTGTATTTTGGACTACATTTAAAAAATAAGATAATATTACTGTAGTATTCATGTATATTAGTTGCCAAGAGTCAAAGCTAACATAGCAAACCTTGATAGCTGCCATGAATCTGCAATATTAGCAAATATGTCATTTCCGCAACATGTCTTTACCGCAACAGCTTTAGGTGTTGAGGTGTTGCGGTAGAGACAAATTCATTTTTTATTATTTTATTTTATCAGTGATTACAACTATGCACAAAGCTTAGTAATGTTATAAAAATTAAAAAAGGAAAAATATATGAAATTAACATTATTGTAATGTTGCGGTAAGGACATTGAGGAACAAACACATAAGAACAAGTGATGAAAACGATAACAAAATAAACATGTTTCCAGATTAAACTCTTAACGACTATATGCAATGCTGTGTACCTGTTCATATATATTACTGACCCTGATGGTTCAAATTCAAATTCATAGAAGTTGATTTTTTAAATTTGGGAGAGTCAAAAGTGACCATAGTTGCAGAAACACCCAGGTACTACCGTAAATGACGTTATTACCTAACCCTAAAATCTATTTAAAAAAATGATTTGAATCAATAATTCTCGACATATCAACATCCTTTAGCCTACTTCATCACCAATAATAGGCTAATTGAATAACATACTGCGTTCAAAAATTCTGCATGTTTAATCAGATTTCATGTGAAATATTCATAACATTAGTAACTTTTTCTGTCAGATTAATGTAAAAAATAATATGAATAAATATATCATTCAAAAACAAACATAAATGAATAAAATGTTAACATTACAACAAACCTAACATTACAAACAATCCCAAAAAGGTAATACGATGAAAATACACAAATTAAGGGAATTTTTTCATATATAATATGATGGATTGAACACGCAGCTGTATATAAAGTAGTAATACATCTACAGAATTAATGTTCTGCTCATGCTCACATGACCTTAACTTCTAATGGTTTAACTATAGCTTATTTTTCTTAAGGGTGCTGCGAGGAACTTATATATTTCTGAAACAGAGACCATCATTGCAGAAGATGCTATTTTTATATAGTTTTTCTTACTGCCTTTGTCATGGAACTATACCTGGCATAGTAAAAAACACTACCGCTTTTGTCTAAAGGGGGTACAAGAATTAACAAAAACTGAAAGTTCCTCGGAGCACCTTTAAGCAAAGGAGCGAAACACTTAAAATAGTGATCAGTTGTGTCAAGTTCAAACAGAGGCTGAAATGCCCTAAAGTGTATCCATTAAATCACGCACACAATTATAAACATATTTCAGTTTTGTGTAGCAAAGGTTTTTTTAATGACTTTCCAATAATTGTTGTTCCCCTAGACTGGGAACCACTGCTCTTAACAGACAAAAATATGAATAAATAAATATTCACATGAAGAAAGAAATAAGAATATAAGAATAATAATGGATATTTAATTAAAGAAAAATGCAAATGAACACTTTTAGGAGCAGAAAAAGTACAGTAGGTGTTATTAACTCAAGCTGAATACAGACTTTTACTGTGAATCATTTTCATGAGGACATAATAACTGAGGTCTTCTTTAGACTGTGCACACTTTTCACAAAACAAACAGCCATTAAATAAACAAATACTGCTTCTGATACTGTTTGACTGGAAGACACAGTATTCTTCAGCTCCCACACTATATATGGAGAGTAATACTCATATTTCAAGTAGACGACATCATAACGTTACTGCCAGGGGGAGTGCATGGGGCTAAATGTGTTCACATTCTGGCCTGTATGCATGTACAAATTTCCTTGGTGACGCGCTTGACTGCCCTTGCATGTTGTTTTGACAGTTAGAGACGAGGACAGTACACGACATGACGAGGGGGACCAAGATTATGTGTACAAAAAAAATCCCCGCCTTGCTCACATGACTATTATGGCCATTCTGCAAACACGAGATTCAACAACTCATGTTGAAATAGGGAAAAGGAACTTCTGCTGTAGCTTTCCTCTGAATAAGGGTCCAGCTTTTGGGGTCTCAGTGGGGTTTAATGGTCCGAGCAGAAGCCCCTCAGTCTCTGGCTGCCTGAGTTCAGGGTAAAAAGTGACTGAAAGAAGATGTTTTGTTTCTTTCTCTTCAGGTGCCTCCTGTGCCCAGTGCAGGGCTGATGCTGCTGCTGCTTTCAGATTTACGGGTTAAAAGGGTCTCCACCTCCATGTCATCGTCGAGTGAGTTTTTCCCGTATCGGTCCTTATACCAGGCCCGGTACTGCAAAGGGAGGGGAAGGGGGGGGGGGGGGGGATTAAGTTGAATCAGATGAATCAATGACAGCCGGGACAGAATCAAAGAGATTGAGGGTGTTTCCAATTGAGTTAGAAATAAAGACAGACAGGAGGGAAGTGACATCTAAGGTTACCGTTGGTTAAAGTGTTTTATTATGGAGTCAGTTGTGTCTGAAACACCCTCCCAACACAACCTCACAAAACCAACATTCAGAAAAGCAAGCCCGCTTTACCCAGCAACAGGCCAGTTGTGCAGAAGTTGCAACTTTTCTCTCAAAGTTTTTTTTTTCTTCACACAAGCAACTTTGTCACATGTGAATGGCTGAATGGCTTTGAGGAAATACTGTCCGAAAGTGTCAGCCCCTATCATTATCCTTTTGGATCATCATGTCTCTAAGACAGACGGCTTCTTACCAACCTTGGAGAGTGGCCTTTGGGTTATTGAGGCGCAAATAACAAATAACTGTTTTTTCTTAATATCAAAAGTACAACAGAGACCAAGAGCATTCATTCTCTCTGATGTACACTATAGATGCACAACATGAGGACCACCCAGAAAAAGTTTGCCACTGTTCAAAACACCAAAACAATCTGGCAAAACTATAGTAGATTCATCATTGACCATGGTTATAGAGATAATGCCTTAATGTGGGAGTGTGTGCTTGTGTGTATGCATGTTTTCTCTTCTATTTTTTAAGAAGTCCACTAGGCTGAACAATACAATTAATTTCTAACTCCAACAAAAAGGCTATAAATACCTATTCAATACATGGACCTTTTTGAATATGTAGGCTAATAATGCCATCTTTATTGGTATAACTTTAGGTGAGATCAGTGGAGCCGTCTCTCTTACTTGTGTCAGCTCTATGTTTTCAAACTCCTCCAGCTGTCGGAGGAAGCCCAGGTTTGGCCCCGCACACGGCCGGGCGGCCCTCACTGCTGCCAGGCTGTCCACCCAGCCGTGGCTCGTCACAGTCATGATGTAGGCCACCACCACAGTCACACTGCGCGACACGCCTGCAACACTGAGAGCACAGCACAGGGCTTCACAGCATCACCAATACTAATTCACATTCTCCTCTTTACTGTGCAAAGAAGTGAAACTCCCCCCCCCCCTCCTCCCCATAGCTGTTTGATATCAGAAAAGATGAAAGGTAATGAAATCTACAATGAAAGGGTTCACCAAAAATATTTAGTCCCATTTGGTGACAGTGGTGTGGTTGAAAATGAAAACTGGGTTTAATAAAAGATGAGAACTTCCAGCCAATATTCCAATTCCAACCTTGAGAAAAAAAAAAAAAAAAAAAAAACGACAACTCATCGTTTTAAACAAAAATCAACAAACTGAATGTTTATGCCTGTTCCTCTCGACATCCTCAAATGCAAATGACTTCAGTTTCGTACCATATATTACTATACAGGATCAAAGTGCAGTTAAAAAAAACAAGACATAAAAGAAAATTAAGAATGAAAATCCCTTTAAATTCAGTAAGGTTCATTTTGAAACATATCGATAGTATTTTAGATTTCCCCTTACCAGTGGACTAGGCAGCCCTCTCCTTTCAGCCGGGCCTCGTGGATGAACATGATGCTGTCTCTGAAGAACTGAATCCTAGAGGGAAATGATCACACACACTGAATTAACATTTTAATAATACAGACTTTGGATACAAGTATATATTACTCCACCACATTTTATATATCTGTATGTTATGGCAGTATTTCTTTAAAAAGTGTACTTTAGTCAGTCGTTCTTATTGTGTAATATTCCACTCTTGGACTTTTCTTTTTGCATTCACACTTGCCACAGATCAATCCAATCCATAATACCTGTGTGTGTGTGTGTGTGCGTGTGTGTGTGTGTGTGTATGTGTGCATGTGGCTCTGAGGGGCTCTTTATATATCCTGTTGTATAAGTACTCACAGGTTTTGCTTCGAGTGGTCAGCAGCAGATATGCACAGGTACGTCATGTCCTGGAGGGTGAAGAGGGGAGAAATGCACTCTTAATCAAAACATTAGACATTTGTGTTTGTACACATAAACCTGTTGAAAGACTTAAAGCTGGGGTATATGATTTCTGATTGGTCAAAGTGAACATGAGCGGTACACTTTGACCAATCAGAGTGAGGCTCCGATTCTAAAAAGAAAAGAAAAAAATCCGATTCTCTGTTCATATCGGCTGTTGGGACTTGGCACCGACGTTGTTGGTGTAGAGCGTGTCAGGGAGGGACCATAGTGGAGGGACCAAAGAGAACAAGTGGAGCGGTTGAGGTATTTGGATTCGAATCTCTATCCCAACTGCTATTTTCTCCCCAAATCATATACCCCAGCTTTAATGAACAACAGTTAAAAAAGTGCGCCAAGCCTTTTCATCCTGTCAGGTCATCGGTTCCAATACTGGGTCTATAATGAACTTCCTGTTTTCTCGGTGGATGGGACGCCCCCCTGAAACCTTGCCCCTCTGACCCTGCTAGTGTGGTAGGTCATGACAAAATGTTGTTTGGCTGTGTGTGTGTGTGTGTGTGTGTGTGTGTGTGTGTGTGTGTGTCAATGTGTGTGTTTTTTTTGTGCTGTGCACCTGACAGCTGATAGTACATGCAGTGGACAGAAACTACCTTGTCCCGTTATGACTGCAAGCTGCAAAAACCCCTGAGCCCTCTGGGACACAGCGAGCCCTGGAAGCGCTTCAGACAGGTTAGATCGCACACCACAGCTACACACACACACACACACACACACACACGCACGCACGCACACACACACACACACACACACACACACACACACACACACAAACACAAACACACACACACACTTAACTTAAATATTATCAGACTTGCATATATTGAAGGAGAATGTATTCATTTCGGTGAAATTGTAATTATTAACAGAAAAGCCTTTGTATGTCTTTGCACCATTTTAATAACCCATCATGAACATGACTCAGTGATTTGTAAAACCAAACCCATACTAACAAATAGCATGAACACATTCCCAAACTACAAAAGCACAGTCCCACAAATACCACAATCTGCGTTCAAATCTTTGATAAGTGCAGGAAATTATTTTCTTGACTTGAAAAAGTCACTGCTGTTGAGGCTCCTTTCTCGGTCCGTTTTGACATTTTACTTTGCGGTATGTTAATTGATAAAGCCACATACTGTGCAGTAAATGGCAAATCCGACCTGGTGGTTGCAAATTTCTACCTTCCTCTCTCAGGAACCATCATTTCCAAGAAATCAAATGACAGTCAGCAGTTTGACTGTTAGGTATGCAAATAAACCATCCCATCTGGCCATTTGGGCTACAGTGTTAAAAACAGCCCTGAGTCATCATTATGCTACAGAACTCAAAAAAAGGCCCTGGGAGGGCCTTACTTTTGTACATCTTTCCCCTCCCCAAATGAATTGTGTTTTACAACTATTATTTTTTTTACAAACTTGCATATAACATACTTAATGATACAATCTGTATGATGCATGGTTACTAAGTCAATACTGTATATTGTTCAACTAAATCAAATACTTGAGTAATATATAGACTATTGGTGATTGACACATACATTTAGACCAATAATTATTCAGAATACATCACTCAAGCAAGTTAAAAGTTGAACTACTTTGCCGCTTACTCTGGAGTTAGTTTAAGATCCTAGTTTGGACAATTTACCTGTCATGCCAATTTAAAAAAATGAAAATCACATTCCCTCTCTACAGATTTGCTCTGGCGCACATCTGGATTTTTATGCAAGAACAATCCCACGATCAAAGATGTGCACAGCCGGCGGGATTCATGAGCTGATCAATGGAGGGTGGTGCATGCAGTTCAGGGAGTCAGACTTATACATTTCAGTCCCAAAACCTTTTTAAAACGTTTTGGTGGTTGACCAGTTTGGGTAGTGATACTGTAATACGAGTTGCTCTTTCTTTTCAGTGTTCAATGAAACACGCTAGCATGGATGGAGAAAGTGTACAGAACTCTCTGAGTACATTTTCATGCTCGCTTTCAACAAGAAAAGATGAAAGTTGCGAAAGCGGACATCAAGATATGTCATAAACTAGTCAGAGAGAGGAGAATTTCACAAAAATAAAACCAAAACTATTCAACTGAAATTCCAACAGGGCCATGAATTATTATGCTAAAAGTGTATAAAAATGTCCCAGCTGCTAAATAAAAAAATTTAAAAATAAAATAAAAATTTGTCCAAGAAGTGATTTTTTAGGCTTACAGAAATGATGTTCTTACTATTACTACATTTCTACTTTCAACTCACTCACTCACTCACTCACTCACTCACTCACTCACTCACTCACTCACTCACTCACTCACTCACTCACTCACTCACTCACTCACTCACTCACTCACTCACTCACTCACTCACTCCTGTACACACATGAAAACACACTCTTTCAAAAACAAATCGCCACGTCTAAATGAAGCCATACAACTGTATGGACTTCAAGCTGCTGAGCTAAAAAGATCTTGTGTGAACATATATTGCATTGGCATAACAAGATATTTATAGGTTCTCACCATATTGAAGCATCACAGTCATCACAGAAAACAACTTTTTTTAGTGAAACCTGGTGATTTCCAGGTCTTGTGACTGATTCAAAAGCAAAAGATTTCCCATGAAAATAAGAGCATCTGACTTTCACACCAATATGTGTGAAAGTATTTTTCAACAGCCTTTAATAAAAGTCTGGCTTGTATGTAATGGATATCTATTAACATCTCTCTTCTTATGTATCATTTTAAAAAGCATTAAAAATTACCTCATATAATAAACAGATTATTGAAAAATAAACACCAGTGGAAAACAAGGGTGTAGTGAAGATTAGAGCTTAAACAATTAGTTGATTAAAAAATGAATTGATATTAAATGAGTACTTTTTATGAAGCCCAATTGTTTGAGTCAGTTTTCAGGCATAAAATACTTCAACCTTACCGATTCCAGCGTCTCTAATGTGTGGAGCCATGTGTGGACATTTTTTCAGACTGAAAAACTAATCAATTAATGTAAAAAGGAATTGACAGATTAATCAATTGTGACAGTATTTGTGAGTTGCAGCCCTAATAAAATAATAATAAGAAACTTTCAGGATGAGTACTAAGCAGCAGGGACACTGAGGGGGGAGAACAACAATGGTGTGTTCAGGGGAAATTGCACGAGTTTAATGGCTGGATTGATTTGGGGGTAAGAGGGTCACACAGGCCAATATGAGACAGAGAAAACAGCTCACCTCCAGAATGGGTGCAGCTGTGTCATGGATGGACAGGATGTGGGTGATGTTGTTTTTCGCCAATAGCTCCTTGTCTCGTGCATCTGTGGAATCGCAAAATCAGGACATTTTAAATGTTCCTCACATCCAGTCAGAAATCCCCCCCCCCCCCCCCCCACAAAAAGGTCAAACCTTAATGAAGAATTGTCTACCCGACAACAGCCCCCCTCCTCTATGGTCTCCCAAGCAAATGTGGCCTTATGGTTTAAAAGATTTGCTCTTTCGTTTGAACCGAAAGAAAAACCGGAAAACCAATGTTTCTAAAACAGGCAAACAGCTTGGCCCAAAAGCAAGAAACAGTAAATGTTCTAATCAAATTTTGGTCTTCAAAAGGAAGCCAAATGTTTTTCTACCTTGGACAGATGTGTCTTCAGCACTTTTTTTTGCATGCTTTGCAAGTTTACAGGATGCTGATGCCACTGAACTCTTCAGTGGCATCAGGTCAAGTGTGCATTATGAGTTTGTATCAACTGTATTTATAAATATATACGTATATATGAGCACTTCATATTAGTCTTGCAGATTCTTGCAGAGGAAACACAGTCTGATTATATAATTTAAACTGTAAGCTGATGACTTTAAGGTCATAAAATGTATCCAGTCCCCAAGACTGTTTGTCATGTAATAAATATGTGTATGGCTGTCATGGCGGTGCTACGACATTAGAGCCGGTTACAGGCCATTGACACTGCCCTATGAAGCCAAGACGCAGTCACCAAGTGTTACCATTCAATGATTAAGACACAGCTAAAGAAGGGAGCTAACAGCACAGAGTGAAAGCTAACGTTGGTCGGTGAGATACATCTGCTAAAGCTATAACTAAATTAACTACTGATATGTCCTTTGCTGTCATCTCTAAATAAACAGTTTTGATAAACTGACATCCTAGTAATTTCGTCTCCACAAAATGAGACAGAATAAGAACTAGCTTAGCCGAGTAGAAATCGGCGGGAGCTTATGTTCCCATGGCTCAATAGTGCCAGGGCTCAATGTTCCCAGACTCAATGGGGTAATATGTCAGTTTCACTCCTATTCTAACCTCTCCCTGTCCCCTTACCCCATCCCTAACCACCCAGCTGTCATGCCTGAACCTAATCACCTGTCCCCTTACCCTAACCCTAACCACCCTGCTGTGATGCCTGAACCTAATGTCCAATTTCAGGAACATAGGGCTGTGGGATTAATGATGTCCTATTTGGTGCCATACAAACCTGGGAACATTGAGCCTTGGGAACATTGAGTCCTGGGATCATTGGGATGACCCCCAATGGGCTATACCAGTATTTTTGGTGTAGAAAAGCTACCTCAAAATTGTTCAAGTAAATCTATTAACTACTAAGTTTAATATATTTTTTAAGTTTATTTTTATGCGTGTACATACGTTTTCCCCATATTCCCTAACGACTGTATTGGTCTTGGTATTCTGTTGGATCTGTCTAATTAAAGGGATAGTTCAGTATCTTTGTATCTTATTATTCTGTAACTTTATGGACATGGCTGTCATTTTTGCACTTTTTTCACACGTATTTCGGCCATGTATTACTATGCCAACGTGCGTGGTGCAGTGCAGCGTATCAGTCTGCAAATCAGCAGTGGAAAAATCTTAAATTTAGCGTACAATTGAATGGAAATGTATTTATATACAGTATGTGACATTTATCTAGTGGCTCCCTCTGCAACAGTGCAAAGCTGACTTCTGCTACAGCGACACCTCCTGCAAACTCCTTAAAATGAATGCATTGACAGCCATCTCCATAAGATAACAGACTTATAGACTTAAGTACAGGTACTTGTATTAGATCTAATACAACTCCACTTTAAAAAATTAACTATCCCTTTAAAAGGCTTCAAATTGAACTATTACTCAATTTGTGAGCCAAAACATTTTTTTTTTTAAATTCAGCGACACCGTAAGAGAGTGAGAAATTGTGAAACAGGCCATCAAAAATAGATAAAAGATGTGGTTAAACATGAAAAGTTTCAGATTTCCCATTTGGTGGTGGTTCCTTGAATGTGTCATGTTTTTAAAATAAGTGATCCATATTTTCAAGACATTTCCTGTGCAGTCATTATCTCACGTTTGCACGGATAGAAAAACAACCTACTAGTTGCATTTGCAGCATTATGGAAAGATGTGGATGACAATTGAGTGTCCAGGGGACACCCCCATACCGTGGGGCATCCCCTCCCACACCAAACCCTTACATACTCCCAGCCGTCTTCATCCAGCTGCTGACACTACACAGTGCACTCACATACAAAGAAATACAGAGTAATAGTTTTTTTAAAACATCAAACTACACTTCTTCAATCATTTGGCTCCACGCTGCGTCAACTCCACTCTATAGAAACTGAGCTCAGTGTAGCATCTCAACCACATGCCTCTCTGTATGAGGAACTGAAACACACGACACTACTAAATTGTCCTGGAAATAAATACATTCTTCACTCAAATGACAAGAGGCAGGACTTCTTACCTTTGATATTTCCGAGGTAAAGATCAGGCAAGATCTTTAGAAATTGAGTCAAAAGAAGAACATAGCTTGTGTAAGCAAAGTGAGGATGTACTGTAAGGAATAGAACATTAAGGTTTCGGTAATGGTAAGAGAGTTGATGCTATACCTTGTTTATTCCATTACCCATTTCAGCCAAAGGTCTCGAGAAGCAAGTTAGGGACACAATTTGGACAATTCTTTGTTGTTGTTGTTGCTGTCTTTCACCCAGTGCTCCAGAAGTGTTTAGCCCCAGGTCAAGCCCGATCCCCCTCAGTCACCAGGTGTTACTGTGTCCCAATGTTCTCAGAACAACCTATGACAACTTGCAAGTGTGAGCCAGGGTATCATAAAGCCTTTGAGGCGTCCGCAGCACATGCCCTCATGCTTCTTAAACTCAGACCACGCTGCTCGGGATGATGTAATGTGACCTTAGCTTTGGAGCACCCTGCTGGGATATATTTAGAACAGGAGAGGGTCATGGGACTGTCCATAGGCACATACCAACCAGACAAAGATGGCCCAGTGCCAGAGGTCAGAGACGAAGAGATACAACAGAGGCTATCACTTTCTGCTGAGGTGTTCTACCTTACAAGGAGAACTCCTGAATGATGCTCAAAATAACCGCTCAATGAATCTCAATTGAGGTAAAAGTTAGAGGTATACGTGACAGGGGGATGTGCTGTTGCTTAAAGGCCCTGTTTTTTTTCAATTAGCTCCTAAAGTGAAAGTGTCATAGTTTAAAACGCTTATTTCACATGACTTTTACTTTTTTCGTCTGTGCTCCTCTTTCTACTTGAAGTGGCCGGGAAAGCGATTGGAAACAAAGGTGTTGTCACACGCTTCTGTGAACCAATCTGGTTTTATCAATATATATAATAGGTATATATATCTTTTTTTTGTGGGTGGGGGGGATTTCAAAGATCTAAATGCAACAGTTGTGGGGATGTTTGATTATGTTGCCATGTGATCAGACAGTCCGGATCATGCAGATTAGCTGAGTTTTAACTAACAATGTTCTTTCCAAGCTGTAACTTTGATTGTTGCACGTTAAATTGTGAATATTTTTTATTTTATAGAGATACACTTCAGATTTGAGACCCTGTTTTCAGGGGCTGAACTCTGATTCATCTATCAGACATCGCTTTGATTTCTCAAGTGAGTTTTTTTCAATTCTATCACAGCCAATCTATGTTATACATGTATTAGTTAGTAAATAACAAAAAAACCTTGACCAACTGGTCAAAGTGATCACTCTACCCCTTTGAACCCTGAATGTTTACACCAAATGATATGTCAATCAATCGAATAGTTATTTCAGTCTAGACCAAAGTGGTGAACCGACCGGCCGACGTACAAACATTGCCATCTCCAGAGCCATGCACCAAACATTGTTTTATCAGCCTCAGCCTTATACTCATGACTTTTCCTAATTTATGATAATTGTTTATCAATCTGATTTTTTTCTAAGGACTAAGAATTCCCCCTTTTATATTGAATTGTGTTTTGATTGTCAGTGGACATGCTGAATCTACTTCAGTCAGTGCATTTCCAGTAAACAACACGGCTACATCTTCAACCCGTCGCTTTAGGTAGGCCTATTTTTAGCTCCTGGCTTTGTCATGGTGTCTTGTGTTCCTATGTGTGGTTCAATGTGTGGCACACAACTCAGACATGCTGACAGGCAGAGCAGAGTGGAGGCGTTTACAAAAAGCTGCCTGGATGCCTGTCTCAGGTCTGAAGAGCTCATTGGCAAGTGACAAGTCAAACCCATTCATAAACTGACACATCACACCTCAGCAACAAGGGCCTTTTTTGAATAGGCGGTGTATAATAGAAACACCTAATGGCAAAGCCTCACTGTGTGTGTGTGTGTGTGTGTGTGTGTGTGTGTGTGTGTGTGTGTGTGTGTGTGTGTGTGTGTGTGTGTGTGTGTGTGTGTGTGTGGGTGTGTGGGTGGGTGTGTGTGTGTAGGTGTGTGTCTGTGTGTGTGTGTGAGGGAGGAGTGGGTGGGGGCTGTTTCAGACACTAAAGGATATAAGATGTTGATGATTAAATTGGTCTTCAGAAAGAGAAAGAGGAGACATTACTTTGGGTATTACTTTCAACGTTGTTGCCAGTTTGTTTTTGGTAGCCTACAACCAGCAGGTAGTTGTTAGGTCTGCTACAACAAAACACTGTGAAGAACCTAGTTATTCTATGGCTGAAACCAATAATCATGTTAATGGTCGATTAATGATGATTGATTTATTAATTAATTTATTAAATGCCAAATTATTTGATTTGATTTATTTGAAATTCATTGTAAAGACCTGTTTCCTGTTGGCACATTTCGAATAGGCCTACGTCAATTTCACTGATTTGCTAGTGTCACTTTAGGTCAGCTGAACATGCCAGCTTTGTTGCAACTTTGTTTCCAGGCAAACAATCCACACATAATAAATAAAGTGTCCAATAGTTGTTAAAAATATTAGGGGAACAGTGGTTTGTTTGGAACGTCCAGAGCTGGAAAAATATAGCCTAATATATATTTTTTTTTAAAGATTTTAACTCATATAATCGCCTGTTTTCCCTGTTCCACATTGCATAATGTTGCCTTCCGGGGACACTTCCTCAGACATTATTTGGAAATGTGTAGACCATTCAATTCGACTCAAATATTGGAATATTTTACGTGTAAGCCTATCTTAAAATAACACACAACCTTTACATGAATGGTGCCTTTCGGTTCGTTTCCGCACTTTCGCTTTAAAATATGTTTCAATAAAGATAATGTGGAAAGTGCCAAACTTCCTGGATACCCAATAGAGGGGGAACAAAAACGTGCAGTGCAGGTCCGGTAGTAGGCTATATGACCTCCTGTCGGACTCTGATCTGTTGTGTAGGCTACAGCCTAGGAACACCAGCTGGACAGACACTGTACTCCGTCTGAAGAATGGCGTTGTTTTTACTCGGACGTCGTTTCCCTAAAAGCAGAGCAGGCATTAACAGAGTCATGACAGCGATCCAGCCGCACTGGTAACTCACTGTCTTCAATGTGTAGGTTACACTGTGGTGTTTGAATATTAATGCACATCAGATATGGACATATGGCCTTAAACCCCGGACTGCTGCAGTGAGAAAACTGGGAAATGCCTGCCATTGTCGACATGTTCGTCCTTTTTGTTGCAGAATTTCTCTGAATGCTTTGTTTGGTTTAAATCCACTAGATGGCGTAGTAGCCTATAGTCCATATATATTGCACCATGCTATGAATGAAAAAAACATTGAAGAAATGTTTACAATCTACAGGAAAAACACAGTGCAAGTGGTTGTATTCATTGTATAATTGATACTGTAGTGTTGTTTTGGTAGCTGCTTTTATTATTTGTTAGGCTAGTCGTGTGTAGCATTGAAATGTGAGATTTTATATTTAAAAAATATTTTTTAAATGCCATTTATTAAGAACAGCAGCATCCCCTCTGCATTTAGGTAATTCTAGGCTAAATAGCTGAAAAAAGTCTTCAAATACATGCCCACAATTTAGCCTTTTAATGGCTTTCTATAGGAAAGAATTGTGATAATTGGTCGTGCATAGGCTTTTATTCCCTATAAAGATATAACATAATGCATTTATTTGCAGTGTAATCAAATAAATTGTCATGACTGTCATCAGGATTTTGCATCCTACAAGATACGGTTTAGAGGTCAGAACAAATCAAAATAGCTACACTTCTTTTGTTTTACAATTAAGGTGAGACTGCTGTAAAAAACCCTCCTGTACGAAAATAATAACTTTTTCATAATAAGTCAGTGTTAATTTCACAACTCTCACTATCTGGGGAAGTACGGCTAACAAATATTAGTGTAATTTCCAAATCTCCTGCAAGACCACAAAAAGCCTACAGGATCTTTAAAATGTCCACAAGAGTAATTTTCATGTGTGACAATTAGGTGCAGTTTTATGAACGTATCGTTGCAGAGATCTTTCGGTGAGTGACTCATGTTTCACAGTTGGTTACAGTGAGGTGCAAACTGTGAAACCACCACAAGCTTCTAGTGCAGGAAACATTTACTGTAAGCTTTGGGGACCAATTGTGTTGTGCATGTACTGCATCTCCTTCACTTATTAAACTTACTTTATCAAGGTCAAGAAAGATGCATAGACGGATATATATATTCTCTTCTTTTCACCTGCTATGATCATTACTGTACCCATCTAGCTGTGTGTCTCCCTGTAGCACCTCAGTGGCCTCAGGCAGGCAGCATGTTAACGGAGTGGATCTGTACTATGAGCAGACAGGCAGAGGGAAACACCCTGTGCTGCTGATTCCTGGTGCTCTAGGTAAATAAATCCACCAACACAGCTCTGGTTAATAATGGGGAATACCCACCACATACACATACAAACAACATCATATTTGTTCTAGGTACTAATCTAAAAAAAATTTAAAAAATGTGTTTCTCTACTACCACAGGAAGCGCTCGGACTGATTTTGGACCCCAGCTGAAGTCTCTGAATAAGGAACGCTTTACTGTAGTGGGCTGGGATCCCCGTGGTTACGGACATTCCCGCCCCCCAGACAGAGACTTTCCCCCTGACTTCTTCGAGAGGGATGCAAAGGATGGAGTGGATCTGATGAAGGTCTAATTTTAGTCAAATTTTGACCAATGGGTGATATACTAAGAAGCCTACTAAGAGGGATTAGTATATGGTAGAAAGTAACATGGGTCGGTGTGATCAATTGTTTGCTGAGTTTTGAAAAACTTTGAAGCAAGAGGCTGGAATATACATTTGGCATAGGAATAAAAGTGGGAAATGATTATTGTGTAAAATAATGTTTTACATTGATGTATTGCAGCATTCAAATTTCACACCGGCTATATTCAAAACCTTTGCTTTTCGAGAAAATAACAAATATATTAGGGTGATATCAAAATCTCCTGCGACAATTCTGCCTGTCTGACTGTCCCTGTGAAAGCAGCAAATCGTCACTGCAGCTTCATGCTTTATGAATATATCCTTCTAGTGGTCACCTACTTTTGCAATGAGAATAAAGGAAGCACAATTTTCATTATTAAGTGACATTGGAGAATTTGTTAGTGATGTGTAGTATTTAGATTTTTTGATTTTATTGTCAGGCATTGGGCTTTGGCAAGTTCTCTGTGTTGGGCTGGAGTGACGGAGGAATCACAGCTCTGATCGCAGCAGCAAAGAACCCAGACCTGATCCGCAGCATGGTCGTATGGGGATCCAACTCCTTTGTCTCTCAGGAGGACCTCAAGCTTTACGCCGGTAATCCAACTCTACCTTACATTGTCATGCCGGCAAGTATAAAGTCCTATAAACTGTGTGATCTGTGAAAACTCTAATCTCTTCTTTTCTTTTTTTCTTCTTTTTGTGGAAACGTGTAGCGGTGCGTGATGTTTCCAGGTGGAGTGTGAGGATGAGGCAGCCCATGGAGGAGGTGTACGGAGCAGAGGCCTTCGCTAAAACCTGGGAGGCTTGGGTGGACGGGATCGCACAGTTTGCTAAGAGACCGAAAGGTGAAATCATAAAGAGAATGGGAGTCATAATTCAGAAAAATGAAGGAAGCTGTGAAATTGATGATCTTGGTTTATAATAAACTTTATTTTGTATAGCATCTTTGAGAACTATTTTTAAATGTTAGCTTAAAAGTATAAAGACAAAATGTTGACTCTGAAATGCTGTTTGCTCAGGGAGTATCTGCATGGAGCTTCTGCCTATAGTCAGCTGTCCAACGCTCATCATCCATGGAGAGAAAGACCCCATGGTGCCTGGCTTCCACCCAGAATTCCTCCTCAAACACATCAAGGGATCCCGGTGAGACCACACGCACACACGCACGCACGCACACACACACATGGACAGACGCACACACACTCAGACACACAAATGCACGCAAATGCACATACACACAAAAATAAAATACATTTAAACAACAAAATACTACAAGCATCCCGATTTCAGGAAATGACACAGTTTGTTATCCCAAATGTAGATTGCACCTGATGCCTGAGGGGAAACACAATCTCCACCTGAGGTACGCTGATGAATTCAACAAACTGGTGGAAGATTTTCTGCAAGACTGAGTGTTTCAATTAACAGAGTTAATACCAATAGATCCTATATATATATATATATAAAAAAAAAAAAACTGTAATAAAAAAAAAATGTATGAAGCAAGTGGGTGGATATATTGCATGTGTTACTACATTTTTGTTTGATGAATTCAATTATTAGTTCCTTTATAGATTCAGATTTTTACAATACCATATAATATCAAATTAAAGATGATAATATGCAGTAAGCAGTAGGCCTAGGCTATATAAGTTATTTAAAATGAGCCCGATTTGTTTTCACAATAAGTGTATGTATGTTACAGAATAATAAACAGTGTTTTTCAGTACACAAGAGAAAACATGACCAAATGAGTTCAAACTAAAATATTAAGACGACAAAAATGAAGATAGGCTAAGTGACGGATAGAAAATCAGAAAAAAGAACATTTTGTCCTTGTGCCAATTTCTCCTTTGAGGCGATACAAAAACAAAACTAAAAAGATAAAGCATAGGCCTATGTTGGATGGCTGTCAAATAGATCTGCCGTGCTTGCAAATATTTAGATTTTATTTTTAGTTGATTTACGAGGTCAGTATTGTTGTGTCTTTATTTCGTAGCTAGGTCGAGAGCTAGTCCTATACAGTATATCTAGATCAGTTGTGCTCGTTCTGCACATGGACATGGTTCTGCACTCATGTTGCGCTGCACATCTTGATCATCGATGATCGATTGCTTTGGGCTGCCATTATTTTCATTAACCAGGAAGTAGCCGTTTCTTGTGCATGGATCATCCGTGTACGGCTCACGGCTAGCGCGAGTTTCAATGGGATGCTACAAGCGACAGCTAAAAACAAACAAAAAATGACTGAAACACAAGCAGAAAACGGAGCCGTGTGTGAAGCCATCACCGTGCACAACTTCTCGGAGAGGATCCTGGAGCAGACGGTCCACTTCCACGTGATGAAGCACAGCGGCGGGTTCTTCCTGTGGGTCGGGTCGGCCCCGGAGCTGTCCAACCTGGCGGTGTCCATGAGCAGCAAATATGTGAGCTAAACACTTATCTAACTGTTTGGTTTGACTCCGTATGGGCTCCAATAGTTTCTATTAAGACAGTTTTGATTCTAAATATCAATTTATGTCACTAGGGTCATTAAAAGGTTCGTCCAAAAATAATAATTAGGCTTTAATTGGTCCTAGGCTAACCCGTTCTTGCATAGTGGTCACTACAGATTTTAAAAGCTGTTTTCTTATATGGGGGTTTGATGGTATAGTTGCACATCAGCCACTAAAGTGACTTTTACATATTAGGCCTATTTATCGTATTCTATAATTTCACATAGTAGGCTAAAGCCACTCATTGTTTTCATTGCATTAGGAGGAACGAATCCTGGCAGAGTTCGTTTTAAAATGTCAATCTCAAGTCAACTATTTATTTTCTTGTTGATGCTGTAAGGACCCAGTAATTGATAGCTTTTGTTTTTCAAATGATTTAATGCAGATTAGTAACCCTAACCTGTTTCAATGTATTCTTTAGGTGTAGGCTATATTTTGAATAAACTGAAATAAAATGACAGACCAATATTTTTTTGTAAAATTGGTCTTTAATTTAATTCTGAGGGGCTTTAAGAAGTGTTAAAATCGAATTTGCCTTAGGAACCCTGTCTTACTAACATTAACTTTTTTTATGAATCCTTTCATGCATGACAACTTCTGTCAAATTACTGAAGTATTATCTGTTTATCAGACCAAGGGATGCAATATTTTGTGAAAACTATAAAATGCAATATAAAAATATAAAATCCACTGTGGTGGCAACTATACCATCAGACCCCCATGCATAAGAACAGGTTTTGAATCCACTGTAGTGAACACTATGTGTGAATGGGTTAAAACGCATGCAATGGTAACACTTGCATGTTTTCACTTTTAGTTGTATTGTCTCATACCAGATCACACTATGATAACAAAACTATAAAACCAGCGTAGAACCACAGCATGCATGTTGTATGGGAACTTTGCAAAGTAATTCAGGGACTTCCTTGATACCCTTACACATTATTTTGCCATTAGTTTGAACGGCCCTGTATGACTTACAGTTTTAAAGAAAGTAAAACATTATTTTGGAAATGGGAGCAGATGATTCATGTCCCTGCAGATAAGACTCATGCTGTTGTTCTACCTATTGTTTTCTCTTTCTGCAGGATTCAATGCCTTTGTCTACTTTACTATTGGGGGACCCGTCAAATACTGCTCCAAACTCCTTGGCACAGAGATTAGGTAATCAATGTATGACTATTGAATATGTGTTTCTTTTTTTATTATTGCCGCCAGTGTAGAAAGTTATTATAAAGCTGGAAAGTGATTTGCAGCTATTATGTCATTTAGATTTTTTTTTGTAGGTTTTAGCCCAAATCACTACAAATGTACTTTACTGCTTACAATTCTCCAAACCTTGTCTTCCTATAAATTCCTATGTTTTTTTTTGCCTACCCTCAAAAGCAGCCGCTGGCCTCCATTATTTTTGTAAATGTTTTACATTAAAATGCCAACCCTATATGTAACCATGAATCTATGATACAAGTTTGACCAAAATAACAGAAGTTATAATGATGTTCAATATGATGGGTTTGCCGATGTCAAGCAAGTTTGAAGTCTTTAACTTTATATTTGTACCACGTTTGTACCACTGTTTTTAAATGCATGTAAAAACAGCGGATTCTTGACATGTGCAAAACACATACAAAATAGCTTTATAGACATTCAGATGTCCTAAAAGATGCCAAACGTAATGACTCACTCTCTACAACTTTAAAGATGGATGAATTTGGTGTATATGTGTGTGTAGTATCTAAACCAAAAGTGTGATAATTGTCTTATTTCTGTCCGTTTTGCAGCGAAGAAGACCAAAAAGCAAGTTTTTGTGAGTTACAGTGTTCCAATGACGGACTCCAAGCTCAGTCTTTTGGTGGAAAACAGGATCAAAAAGGAGCTGGAGATTCACCCCGAACACTTCTGAACACAATGGATTGTTTCATCGAGCTCTTTGGTAAAGGCACTGTAATCATAACTCCATCACAACACAATAACCACAAACGGTCACAGCGAGTGTTCTTTTATTGACATAATAAATTAAGTGGTTTATTATCAAAACATGTAGGCCTATGGCTTTTTGTACAAATGCATCATATTAAAAAAATAACACTTAGCAAACAGCATTAGTGGTTGAGTTATTTCTTTCTTCTTTTTTTTGCCTCAGAGTGTTTGAACAATTGAAAACATACAATCTAGCAAAAAACATACAGGTTGTTGAAAATACGTGCTGTGTCCTAAATATGATGGTAAAAAAAATGGAGGATGTTTGGATTCAGGTACATTTGGATAAAAATGGTTCATGGGAAGGTTCCTCTATTCACTGTGCTTATATCCTATAAAAGTAGGTTGCGGGTCCATACATTATAAATGAATGGCACATGTATACATACCTTTTTAGATCTTGTTTGCAGTCCTAAGGGATATCTACATAGCAAAGTGTATAAACGTCTACTAATCACAACTAGGTCAGGACTACGCTGTCTATATTCTAATCGTCACAAATGTTTATTTCAAAAAACTGTAAAATATTGTGCTTTCTGGCTAGAGTTACACACCCTATTTGAAGGATTACAATGTTACCACAGTACAGAGAACCAGAATTGAGAACTGGAGTGAAGATATATGCTAATCAAGAAGGTATAATTTGAAGCAACACAATTGCCCCTCGGCAGCATGACAAAATAAATACTGTTTTTTTTTTTTTTTTTTTTTTATTATTACATCCTCTGTTTTGTTAAAAGAACAGAGCCATTGTGATAAAGCCCATTCAAATGCTGAGGTGCATCATTAGACATACAGTAACACACTGACAGGTCCGTTCAACTCTCAGATTTGTTAAGCATTACTCACAGTCTCTATAGGCTACACACAGTCTGCCAAGGTCTCCAGCTGTTCAGACAACCATCATACACCCACATTAACAGCTGTAATGCTTTCTATGTAAAAGGCAGCCTCTACAATGAGCCTCACCTCTGAGGATAAAGTGCCACATTGGACTTCCAGTATACAGGGACCACAAATAAGAAAATAACAGGTCAAACTATTTGTGCCCTCATGCAAATAAAGAGTGGTAGTGGTTTAGCCAATCCCTGGATCTACAATGTGTTGGCTTCAAATCACAAACACTTGATTGTGTGTCTGACAATTAGTGCAAAAATAACTTTTAAGAATTATAAGATGCAGTGGAATGGTCTCTAAACAAGTCCAAACCGCTCGACTTTGCCTCTTCGCTCGCCTGCGTCGACAGTGCAAGAAAATCACAGACACCACTGAATACTTTCATATTATAGAACGCACACACCGACTTCAGACTTCAAACTTAGTCCAGCACAATATTTTTTTTTGGCAACTCCTGAAATAATCATAGTCACTACTACAAACTACACAAATGCACTATCATCATCACCTTATCAAACCTCACCTTTACAACATTTCATCTGGTTCTATTCACCTATTCTTTTTTTTCCCCTTAGAAAGTTTGCTTTTTTTTGCACAAGTCCATAATCATTCAGTCAGTTGTAATGCTTGAGCAATTGATAGCACTGTAATGATGAGACTATTGCTATATGGTGCTGCTCACACCCCATTGGCTACGACACGATTTCCAATCACCTCCCCGCAAGTCGCCAGGGCGTATGTTGCAGGTACCGCTGCCAGAGCGGTGGCCACTGCTACTGTGGCGCCCCCGGTGGCTGAGAGGTGCAATGGCGTGTCGTGGACGCGGGCGTATTCACCCTCAGTCTTGGCTAGCAGGAGGTGCTGCTCCCCCGGATGGAGCAGGGTCTGGCGGGTGAAGCTCTCCCCGTCGGCCAGGCTCTCGGGCAGGGGCTGGCCCCGCGGCTCGGGCAGCAGCAGCAGGCAGATGATGCACAGCAGCGTGCAGCAGGCGAAGATGACGTGGTGCAGGAAGTAGCCCTTCTGGTTGTGGAGCTCCATGATGGGCGCGGTGAGCATGCCGAAGCCCGCGCTGGCCAGCACCAGGCCCAGCCCTCCACCCCTACACACAGAGAGGAAGTATAGTAAAGTCCTTTAGCAGGGTTGTCTGACGTCACTACAACTATCAGGAGCTCTTAATGCTATCGTGCCTAACGTCTAACTGTCGCCCCCCATGAGGAATTCCAACAATACTGTCTGGTTCAACCCCAGCTATTCTTCTTTCCCTTAGAAAAGTTGTTTTCTTTTGTGCACAAGTCCATAATCATTGAGTCAGTTTGAATGCTTGTGCAAATAATAGCACTGTAATGAGACTATTGCTATGATTCTGCTGACACCTTTGGATCATACTTGGTACAAACTAGTTTGTTCGAGGCATAATGAACCCTTTACAGGCACACCTGTCATTCAAAAGTGCACCACATGATTGAACCAAGAAGCAACATAAGAAAAGGGAGAGCACTGTGTCCAAAGATTCAGTATGGACTACTTGCCTAGATGTCAAATTATACTGTGTTTGCAGTCATTACACAAGAAATCAATGCATTTCTATAATAGATATTCTCATATTCAGTTTAATTGTGGTTCTGAGGACACACTGTAACCATTTAAGAGTTAAAAAGTAAACCGTTCCCTATGGATTGCAAATTGAAATGATTTGTCATACACTGCCTGCAACTTCCCCCTGCAGCTGGCCGAAATGAAACATAAAGAAAGGCTCCACCATAGGGTTGTAAATATTTGTTTATGACCATGCAGCATCCAGGCTCACCTGATGACGGTGGGAGTAATTTCTGCGCAAAAGAATATGCTGAGTGTGCTGACTGCGTGAGAAGAGAACATGCCGATGATTGAGAAGGCCACCGAGAATTTCCTGTTCAGAGAGTCTCTCAGAACTGTCCAGAGGAGGACAAGAGAAACGTTAGTTCATACCAGAAACAAGCAACGTGAAACACAGAACAAAAGCTACGCCGAGGGAAACTACTACATTGACCACAGTGACTTATTATAATAAGTATACAACAGCATATGGAACCTCATTTTATATCACAAATGAGCAAACTGTAGTTGTACCTGTGTCGTGGCGCAGGCTATACTTCCCAATCACTGGATGCCATTGGCGAGCATCGGAGAGCAGAAGAGAAAAGAACATGTCGTTAGTAAGCACGAAGGGCAGCACAGTGTTGACTTGAAACAAGCGGAATATAAAAAAGGTCTTCGGGAGAAATCTGAGCAATTTACTGAAGTATGAAATAACGACTACTGTCCAGCATATCTAAATCCAAACTAGCAGAATGAGGGCTCCCATATTAGGCCAAGAGTTGAACTGCAGTTTTAATGACAAACTACTGTTCTAACGACACATGGTTAGAATGCAAAATGTCAGAGTACAACTCTACAAGTCTACTGTTGGATGTCAACTTTCTGCTTTACAATTCCAAGACGGAAATTGATTTTTCTTTTGCTGAACCTTTATTTAGCTTAAGAAACGCGACTACACACGGCAGGTCTGTCAACAGTTCAGCACAGCATATTCTCAACATGCAGATTGAAGTCCATGTCCACACAGACGACATTGTGTTGGTGCCACTCTAGGCGGGCGTGTTTGACAGGTGTTGTAGCAGCAGTAGCAGTAACTAAGGGCTGATTACTCACAGTTGAGTAAGCCCAGCTGTAGTAGAGATGCCAGGGCTGTTATGATCATGAAGGTGAGCAGCCCTCCACGCCGGCCCATTAACCCCACCGCGGGGCAAACCGCCAGGCAGGTTGCCACGGCGATGCCAGCCATAGTGTAGTAGTCGGCGTGACACAAGGCGATAGGCTTTGCCTCTGGGTCCATCATACTGCGGGCGAAGCAGTGGTGGATCCCATAACCTGTCAGCCTGATGAACAAACAACACACAGGGAGACCATAAGAGAGAGGACGGGGATTTTGGTATATACCTGAGACGCGTCATGGTTTACTCACATGCATGCCTGTATATCTGGGGGACATGCTCATGTGTAACGCATGCACTCTGTCAAAACAATGGCTGTCGGCTTTTATTAGAAACGGTCATAAACATGACACACTTACGAGTTGACACAGAGCACCACAATGTTTTTCCACAGGTTCCTGGTGCTCATCATCTTGACAATGCATGTCCTCTTGGGTTTCTTGTGCAGCTCCTGCTCCAGCTCTGGTATAAGGAAACATGAAACATGCACCGTGGTGAGACCCTTGACAGACCAAAGTAATGAGAGAGAGCAGCCGCTAAGGGACATTTAGTACATGCCTTTAGACAGATATAGCACATCCCCTTTGCCACTAATCCTCTATCTGTGTGCTTGGCCGCCATGGGAGATGCAGGAACAATGAGTCAATCACCAAAGCATTAGAGGAAGAGGTGTCGCTGGCAGAGAGAGTGAGAGCTCTGAAGGAACATGTCACTTTAGGCCTACTTTGAGGCTGCAAGGTCGCAGCACAGTTAATTATTAGCATTCTTGATCATCCATTCATTGTTTAAAGGTCACATATTATGCTAAATGCACTTTTTAAATGTGTTCTAACATATCCATGGGTCCACGGTGTGCCTAGAGACTGCCAAAATATTACAAAAAATAACAATCTCTCCTGTTCTCACTCTCCCCCTTTCTGAAACCCCCACCCCTCCCCCCCAATATACTCCAGTCAGAATGTTCCCCTTTTCTGACCTCACAAACTGGAAAGCCAGAAGCTTCCACTGTGCAGCCCACACCCCTATTTCTTATTGGTCCACGGCCCTGACAGACAGAGGGCGAGGCGTATCTGGCTTCGCTTCCGGACAGGGGGCGGGGGCAGCTCAAAGATTGTATATTTACGAGGGGAGTTGCAGCTCTTTTTAAAAAACAGGCCATTGTGAGATTAGCTGAACATCAGCATAGTACAATAAATTATCTGAAAGTTTTTTTCAGCAAACAATTAAAGAAAAACGTATTAGGGACCACTAAGACCATATAATATGGTGTATAATAGTACCGAAAAGTGTATAATATGGGAGCTTTAAGTCATGTAGGCTACTTGTGTTGCCAGGTTTGCCTCTAAAATGGAATAATTTGTTGGGGCCTATTGTTATTGTGAATTTAATATCTTTGGGTTTTCTGCTGTCGATTGGCCAAAATCAAGCAATTTGAAGATGTGACGTCACGTTGGACTCAAAGAAATAGTCAGTTTTCATAATTTTCAAGAAATTATGAATCACAAAAGCAACTGTCAGATTAGACTTTCATTAGTCAGCATTAGACAGAAGTCTGAGTATAATGCTTTTTCATGGAGAGATGACTAAAGATCAAGAGGGGCATGCATGTGTTTGCCTGATTACGATTGCATTTCGTCATGTCAAGAGTCGGAAGATGCTGCTTGAAAGCTACAACGCGTTTGCACATATGAGAATCTTTGAGTCTTTGTAGTGATTAAGAGTCTTTGTCTTTGTTGCATGTCCATTTCATCACACATCAAGAAGCAGCTGCAACACAGCACAGATGATGAGTTAATATAAATTGCATGACGAAGTGGATGACCTCAAAGTGAACTGGATGGGGAAACGCTGATTTTGTTTTAATTTTCATCCTAAATTCCTCCTCACCTGTGAGAACCCCACTTGGCTCGGTTGTCATGTCAACCTGGTTCTTCTTTGCGATGCACAGCATCATGGCTTTGGACCGTCTGTAGTGCTGGGTGGCCAGCAACCAGCGCAACGACTCTGGAAAAATCCTGCAGATAGAGAGAGAGAGAGAGAGAGAGAGAGAGGGGGGGATAGGGATGGGAAGTACATGGAGAAAACAAAAGCAAGGAAGGATGAGCACACATTTGTAAGAGCAAGAATAAGAAACAGACAAAGTGGGAAAGGAGACAAACAATAGAAGAAAGGGGGCATTGTTAGTGAGTGTGCTCAGTGCTGTACTGTACAAGCCATCGCCTGGCTCAGCGGAGAAGATTCTGCTCCCCCTCCGCCCTAGCGTGGAATTCCTCCGAAGGCGGGACTCACCAGACGTAGGGCAGCATCAGAACGAAAGGGCTGATTATGACCATCTGCAAGACCTGCCAGTCATCTCGGTCCGGCCAATTACGGCAGAGAGCAGCAACTCCTGGCATCAGTAGCTGCCCGCCCACCATCAGAAAGCTGGCCACCATGGTCATGGAGAAGCGCCAGGCTGGCAAACAAAGCTCGATCCCTATAATAAAGACACAGAGAGAGGAAGATTAATCCTACGTTCCAAATCACATACTGTTCCTTTTTAATATACTACATACTGCAGCTGATCATAAAAAGTATGTAGTTTGCATGCAGTACAGTAGACATACAATTGCAACCTACTTATATTTGTATTTTTCATCATAACATCGTGCCTTCAACTTGAGTCGTTTGCTTGTACATTATATCTGTCGCATTGCTTGTTGTTTTCACTCTGAGGCTCAGTCGATGTGACAAAACTTCTGCTGCACAGTGGTTTGTGGGTCAGAACCGCCCAAAAAGCATGCTGGTTTGCACACTAAAAATTGCAACTGGATGTAGTAGGACTTCAGGGGTATTTTTCGGCGTACTGCATTAGACCTCATATGTTGGGACATCCTTAATATTTTTGAACCATACTAAATAGCAGAGAAGTATGGGTATTGGAACGCACCCCTAGTTTCACATGAAATATACATTATTGTATTGTTGGCACATCAACAGGGACAAATTAATTATGTAGAAACTGTATGTGTATACAGATATGTCTATAGATGTGATTACCATCATAAACTAAGCAGCTGCCTTAATGGCCTGGAATAGTGTGATTTGTGTCTTTGTTTATTGGGGAGGCCAGTATTGAATTTCCTCTGTAAAAAATTGAGGACACTATTACTGATTGTTCCCCTGAGAGCGCACAAGAAACCCCAGACCTCTTTCAGAGCTGAGGATGAAGTATACACGGCAAGGCTTTTGAGAAGGTTCAGCTGTTTCGGTGAGAGCGTCGCTGTAACCGTCACTTCATTTGCCTCTCTCTCCTCCCTCCCCTACTGCATGTAACATGGTACAGTCCAGATGGCCTGCCCCATATGGCAAGGTCTTTTTGAAGGTGACCACTGTGGGAGGGAGGGGGGAGACTCGCTAACCTGGCCCCATGCACCACCACTTCTTATTGTGGAGAGGGGGAGAAAGAGGGGGAGAGGAGGGAAAAGAGAAAGCAGATACACATGAGCAGAATACAAATGACCCCCCCCCTCCCCCCTCCCAGAAGGACACCAAAAAGTCCCTCAGTTGGCCAGCGGGATCACCAGAGGAATGATAATAAAGAGCAGCGAGAGGGAGGGAAAGAGACAGAGGGAAAAACACTTGGAGTGAGGCGGTGGGAAGAAAGGAGAAATGGAGAAAGAGACATAAAAAGACAGAGGTTTTCAGATAAGACAAAGACAGGAAAGCGATTCAGTTATTAGAAAGCAAGGCAGGAAGGCAGAGCAAAACCAAATAAAGGGATTAATGGAAATCCCTTCATCTCTGTTCCCAGACACATAGTTTTAGAGCTTTGCCGCAGGAACCTAAACAGTTGAAGGAAATTACATCTGAACCATAATCCTCAACCTGCATGTCTTCTCTCTCTCTTCTCTCCCTGTCTATGTGCATCAAATTGCGCTTTTCCATAACATGGTTCCTGCTTTACTCTACTTGCCTTTTTTTGGTTTTCTACCATGATAAAGTACCTGGTACCTACAAAAGTAGGTATCAGGTACCAAATGGTGATTGGTCGGAGATTGAGCCACACTGTGGTCGCTCAACAAGGCATAGCCGCTCCTCATCTTGGTGGCCGATGAGAAATGAGAGAATCGTCCAGCGAAATGGTCAGACAAATTCACACAGCTTCACACAGGTTGTGACAGTATAGACACCTTAACCACCTAATTGGGATACAACTGAAAGTGAATGCACTTGAAATGTTGCTAGTAATCCAGCATTGTCCCTCACAAGAAAACTGTGGGTGCAGTGCACCAGAAGTATAGGTCATAGTTGATCCAGGAAGCTTGAGTGTCTCTGCACATTGCTCGTCTCAGAGGTGCTGAACTGCTGTATACTACGTACTTAGAACCAAACAGACAGACATATATTGGACAGGTGCACAAAAACACAACTCCTGTCAGATTGATGTTGTGGATTAAAACTATGGGGCAATTATTGCAGCAAAGCATATTGCCTTTTGAAATACAGTGAAGTAACAGCATGGATGAAGTGGAATAAAATTGTCGTGGAAAAGTGTTGTCGTACAAGTACCTCAAAAAAATCATACTTAGCCTAAGGACAGTGCCTGTGTACATGTACTGTATTTATCTACTTTGTACCACTGCTGGCGCCCCGTTTTTCTGTCCTGACAAACAACAGTCTTTGTGGTACCCCCTGTCCATAGCGGTCAATAGGTATTGAACACACACACACACACACACACACACACACTAGTGGTATCAACTGTACTGTTGTAAAGGTAATGCATCCCAAAAACCACTCCCCAACTCTCCAAGGAGGTTTCTGATCCTACCGACTCTACTGGGATATCAAAACACACACACGCACACACACATGCACTTGCAAGGACCTTTTGTTCCAGCTGAGTGGGAGAATAGTTCTCCTTGTGCTGATTATCTCATTGCTCCCCCATGTGGGCTGATCCTCCCTCGCCCCCCTCTCCTGCCCACTTTCCCCTCTTGCTCATCAGGGCTAGAGTGGCTCTCTCACCCTTTGTAAGGGCCCCATCCCCCATCCCCCACCTCTACCCATCCCTCCTTCCTTTCCCTCCTCTTCCTTCTCTCACCAAGCATGCAGCTTCTCTGCTGTCTTTACATCTGAAAGCGAAGAGTTGCAGAAGGCGAGTAAAACTAGAACTAAACTAGAATGGAAGAATGAGAAACAAAGAGACGGCAACAAAAAGCAGCTGATCTATTTGGCCACAGTAGTCTGTGATGACAAATGGCTGCCACCACCGCCACCACACACTTTCTGCTGTCTGCTGCTCTCTTGCTAATCTTGCCTGGGGCATGAGAACATAGAGTGCAGAGACAATTGACATGCTAACAGCATGAGTTCAGAGTGAGAGAAACGCGGGCTGTGTTTGCCTGTGTGTGATGTGGACCTATAGGAAGAGTGTATGTGTTGAAACACACATTTAGATTTGTGTATAGATACAAATGTATGAGTGGAGATATCAATTTATCGAAATACATCTTTGCAAATGAATCGGCAGCAACGGTAAGGTCTGCTGAATAATGCATGCAGCCCTTAACTCCAATTGGTTCTATCAGCACGGACTTTATTTGATCATCTTTGACAAGGTGAATTAGACACCCCCTCATTGATGTTTACACATTTAAAAGCCTTTCAGTAAAATGATCAGATGACTTTACAGCGAGGCAGGAATGGGAAACCGATAGCAGGCCTGACAAGGGCACAGCATGACAGCACAGTACTTTACCCCAAGCTGAGTCAGCAGGAGCAATCCCCCCATCCACACTCACACACAGACACACTCATAAATACAGTATGCATGTCTTGGTCACTATCTACAGGATTATATTCAGCAGATATAGATTGGAAGAGGCAAATATATTAACCTTGTGTCACTGCTGTAATGTTGTTGCAGCCTTATTCATTTGGGTGCATGCAAACCTATCTGTTGAGTACGGACTGCTTGTTTGCTGTAGGCCTTGAAAATTGTCTCTGAAATATCTTGTGGCTTTAGTCAGCTGGGAGTCACAGCATGAACAATAAATTCAAATGATGACACACTTATTGTGGGAAAGGTATTCTTTTTAAACGACTCATGCAGTAAAATGTACTCATGCTCTTGTTTGTTCCAACTCAGAACTGTTCTCTCAAGGCCATCTTTTGTGTAAAGTTCAAGTCAAATACGTGCCTGAACAAGTCCTCAAATCCTTGTCTCTAAATAAAAAGAAATAAGTTGCGAGTCTTTCAGGTGACAGTTATGACTGTCATCTGAAAGACCTTTTTATGATTTTTTCATTCTTTCAGGATTTTTACAAAGTCAAAGCTTGGAACTTTTTTTTATTTTTTTTATAAGTTTTATAAGTTTATTGCCGGTCAAGTCATAATACGGGTTGTGTTCAAACCAAGTTTGTTTGAAGCCACGTCCCTCTTAATAATCTGAATCAGGCCAGTCGGTCGACGCAACGCAGAGCCAGAACGCAAACGCAACATCATCCAGCAAAGCAAATTTGCAAGTGATTACTTTGTAACATGAAAGCCATGTTTCTCTTGTTTTCCTGGCAATCAGCTTAGATCCTTCCTCAAATTCCTGATGTTATAAACTGTTGCAGTGTGTTGGCTTGAAACTCAAGGATGTTATACTCAAACTCTTGATTTTCAGTCAGTGTGACCCACAATGTCAAGTCTCTCAGCCGTGATGTGCAAGTCAAGTCTCGAGATCTGTTGTTCCAAACATAGTTGTTCAACACAGAGCTAAATGCACTACAGTAGGATAGTTAGCAATGTTACGGATGACGCAATGATTTTTAGAAACATATGAGCCTTTTGATCAAGTGGTCATGCTACAGCACTGGATTGATGTTTTTTTTTGTGCGGTGAATTTGAGTTGCCATTGGAATTTGTTGTATCTGTAATTGCTGTAAATCCAAAAATGAGTACAGCAGCTGTTGGCTGTGAAGGAGCAGCCTTTCAAGCCAATAGAGTGTGGCCATTAAATACTCAAAAGATACTGAAATGGTTTGTCTTTTCAACATTGGTATTACCATGATAATACATAGCAGATGGCCCTGGATAATGGAGATGGGATGACGTACAGTAGCCATGTTGCCGTCAAATGTAGAGAGAAAACAAGAAAACTGAGGACAGAGAGGCCCCTTCCTTATAGTACCCGGTGGACGGCCCTGAGGAAGGTGCTAAATTACAAACTAATAAACACAAAGCAGAATTGGTGCAACAACCAAATATGCACACAGGACACACACACACACTAAAGCTTCTGCTGGCAGCTCCAGCGTAGTGTATTATGAGCTGTGTGCTGCAGACAGATAACCGAACGATGAGAGATTTTGTAATGAGCCTCAAGAAAAAAAGAGAAAGTGAGGGTGAGAGTAATAAAATGGTTGAAGGAGTTGGAGGATGGGGTGAATGGGGCAGAGAAGAGTTGAGGAAAGCATAGAGTGCAAATGAAAAAAGGCCAAAGAACTGCATGATTTTGAAATAGAAATGTGTTGTGCATTTACACACATTATAATAAAGATGGAACAGTGTAACCGCAGCATACAGTATATGCTTGCTACATGCATATTTTCATTTTTTTTTTATCTGCCCTGTCCCGCTGCCACCTCAGCATGAATATGCCTCTGCTGTGTGGAAGCATCATATGCTTCATTAGAGAACAGTTTAAGGACGATGTTTTGATCACATTGACTCATTATTTATGCATGTGCGATTCCCATATTGTGCAAATGCACTTTTCCGATGTTTTTGAACATAATTATGGGTGTACGGTGTGCCTACAGACTGCCAAAGTATCAAAACAAAGAAAGCTCTCTCCTTTTCTCGCTCTCCCCTTTTCTGAAACCCTCCACCTATCCCCCCAATATACTCCAGTCAGAATTCTCCCCGTTTCTGACGTCAAAAACTGGAAAGCCAGAAGCTTCCACTGTGCAGTCCACCCCCTATTTCTTATTGGTCCACGGCCCCGAGATCCTCTCGAAAAATATTCCTTCACCCCCATGTTGTTTGCTTGTTGCTAAAGGACAAGATGCCTGTAGTACAGAAAAGCATGGTGAATGTTGCATAATCCACTCATTTATCTTAACCACAGCAGTCTATGCCTCGTTTTTAATAACACAACGGATAGGAAGCTACTTGTGCTTTTTTTCAAACAGTGAAACTGAAATAAATGTTTTTATTGGTATTTCTGGTGTATA
This sequence comes from Ammodytes marinus, assembly GCF_949987685.1. NCBI lineage: Eukaryota > Metazoa > Chordata > Actinopteri > Uranoscopiformes > Ammodytidae > Ammodytes > Ammodytes marinus. The sequence goes on from NC_137212.1 coordinate 10,377,646, forward strand.
GCTATTAGCTTTGGGACAAGCATTCAGCTTTTGCTCATAAAAACATATTTCTATTCCCCACACCAGTCTGGAAATGCCTCGTTTTTAACAGGACAAAGGATTGGAAGTTAATAGTGTAGAAGTCAACTTTGAAGATAATTTTTTCACTGATTTTAGTGGTATTTTTAGCCGCTAGCTTCCGAGCTAGCTTCGAGACAAGCATTCAGCTTTTGCTCATAAAAACATATTTCTATTCCCCACACCAGTCTGGAAATGCCTCGTTTTTAGCAGGACAAAGGATTGGAAGTTAATAGTGTAGAAGTCAACTTTGAAGATAATTTTTTCACTGATTTTAGTGGTATTTTTAGCCGCTAGCTCCCGAGCTAGCTTCGCAGTAGCCACCATCTTTTGCAGCATTTTTATTGTGAACATGCCGTTTCCATTAGCTTGTGGCTGTCAGTGCATCTGTATGAACATAGTCTTTCATGTAGACAAGGATCGGTCATGTCAAACTGTTCAAAGTGCGTTACTAGCACTAGACTTGGTTCTTCTCATGGGTAGGCTAACTGTGCTAACAGGCTCAGCAAATACGTCATCATTGTTTACAAACAGACAGAGGGCGAGGCGTATCTGGCTTCGCTTCCGGACAGGGGGCGGGGGGAGCTCAAAGATTGTATATTTACGAGGGGAGCTGCAGCTCCTTTTCAAAAATAGGCCATCGTGAGATTAGCTGAACATCAGCATAGTACAATAAATTATCTGAAAGTTTTTTTCAGCAAACAATTAAAGAAAAACGTATTAGGGACCACTAAGACCATATAATATGGTGTATAATAGAACCGAAAAGTGTATAATATGGGAGCTTTAATTTGAAGGTGGTTGCATCCATAATGGTTTAAGGTGTGAACATCTGAACCTCTTTATACAAAGTGCATTCAGCCTTTGATTTAAAGAAATCTGTTCTGTTAAAACGTTGGACACTGATTTGTTTGTTAAAAGTGAAATAAAGATTTTTAACTGGCTTTACCCAACATCCAGGAATTTTTTTCTTAAAGAGATGCAAATCTTTGCATAATTAGATAGATATTGCTTCATTTGCACATCTATTTAAAAAAAATCTAAAAATTGAAATACAATAAATAATTGTTTAAATTAAAATAATCAACTGGCAATGTTTCATGATGATATCTATATCGTAAGTATAATTTTTTTTTTACCCTATTCTCCTGCAGTGTCTATATGGTAACATCATGTGTTGACCACACAGAAGATGTGAAAGCCTGACACAAGCAATAAGTGAAGCTGTGAAAAACTGTGAGTAAGAACAGCAGATCAAAGGTGAACAAGGAGATCGATTGGTTAACTGTGATGGATGCGTTCTCCTCCAAATAAGACTGGATAAGACTGCTGGCCTGTTAACAACCTGTGTGATTGCCAGCTGCCCGTGTTTCTTGCCTTTTTAGGACTTCAGGTTTCAGCCCAAATGGTACAGCCATACAACCCTAATCAAGGCGGTGTCATCTCATTTTAGAAGGCCGTAACTGGATGGAAGACTCCTTGTGAAAACTACAGTAGGTTATGTTAGCTCAGTCAGTGAGTACAGTATGTATAACTTCACACAGGAATAGTGGTTCAAACTATTAAAATTAGGTCAACATTTCCCCTTAAATAAGCCAAATTTATTCCATCCTACGTTTGCCCCCTTAAAGTGAGAGAATGTTTATGTAATGGGATACACTGTTCTTCTATCTGATGTGGATGAAAACACAATGGGTTGCCTTGTTCGTTTCCAAAGGATCACTGTGCTGCTACATTGTCTTTAAAAAAGAACTAGAGTCCCAGTGTTCACACTATATGGACGTATACACTTTCAAATTACAGCTGCAGGTCTACACTTCAAGCTCGGCATCATTTTTCATTTCAAATCAAATGTAGTGGAATACAAAGCCTGCAAAAAATATTTTCCGACTGTTGCCCCTCTCTTGGAAAACGATAAAAGGGAGAAGCTAGGTACAGTAATGAGACATTACACATTCAGTGCAGACTGCATTGCATTTCCCCCACAGCTTATTTGTCTGTATAGTGAGTATACAGCCTTTGATGTGTTTTATGGAAGCTTCACATTTCACATGTCTTCATGACACGCTTATATATATATATATATTAATATACTTAAATGGGATGGATGCTAGGTTCTATAATTTGCCGTCGTATTGTGAGTTCCCTTCCAAGCAAGTAATTCGATGGCAGGGAGCCTGCTGCTGCTGCTACTGTATTCATCCACACCTCACACAAACTCAAATACACACCTTGGTTGCATTACAAAGTGTTTGCATACAATCTGCTCTCTCATGCAAACAGCACACATACACACACACACACACACACACACTGTTACTTATCCCATCAGCCTCAATGGATAGACACACAGACAAAGTGAAATATAGAAAAATGTTCTCTCATTACAAGTGATCATGCTTGGCATCATCAACTAATAATATTCCTTGCAGTGTGGAGACAACATGAACAGTTAGGTGACTGAATAAATGATGGCAAATAGTGTTACTGTGTGATCAACGCAGTAACAATATATGTTATTTTTTTCTCTGTACTCCGGAAACAATAACATCCATCACAAAATAACTCAGAGCATGCTACTGTCACTGTCTCGAAATGTCTATATAACATTCACATGGACCACCAAACACAACATTGCGCTTGGCTTTTGTATACGTCACAGATTAAATCTCACTCTCAGGTGCCTCTCGGCGAGTGGCTCCATTGTGTTTGTTTGTTTTGAGAAGCAGTTCTGCAGAGACTGATCGGGAACCCCTGCTGAGAAGGGAGATAATACCCCTGTCCCGTCCCTTAGCGCCCAAGCACAAAGTCTGTTCCCTTGGCTTCACGCATAATGTTACTACTAATCCCCTACTGGCCTCAAAGAGAAGAGGCCTGCATAGGGTGAGAAAGAGGGGAGACGGTACAGTGGGGGAATGCAGCGAAGGCATGCTCGGTGGCAAACAAAAACACTATCAGCCGTTTAAGGGTCATTCGAAAATCACCTTGAACACCGGCTTGTATGCAGAGCCACAGAAGGGAAATATAGAGGGTACATTTTCAGATGAACACAGCTACTTTTAGCTTCGCACTACTCAGGTAGCATGGTCTGTATTTAAAAAAAAAACACAATAAAAGGAAGCGGAATGAGGAAAAACAGCAGCTGGAAGGCAAGAGGACAGGCATGACGAGGTGACAGCGTGTACTTACTGAGGACGTAGAGGGAGAGAGCGAGGCCCGCCAAGCAGAAACCCTCAAAGAAGCGCAAGGTGCTGAACATGGTGACGTTTACAGAGAAGGCCACACTCACACCAAACACCAGCATGAAAAACACCGAGAGAATCAACACCGGGTGTCGACCAAACCTTTAGGAACAGAGAAAAGCAGAAAAAAGGAGAAAGACGAGGCAAAGCGTTTAAAAAAAGGGCCACAAAACTGAGAAACTAAACCTTTTTGATCTGGAGTTATCGGGGGGTGGAGAAAGCAAGTGGTAGTGCCACTCATTAGTTATTTCAGATTCTGTGGACTTCCCGGTCTATGGGATGGGGGGGGGGGGGGGCAGTGGGTCAATGGGTCAGGTCAGAGCGGAGGCCTCCTCAGACCCCACATTTCTTTACATTGTTTCTATGGCTACTGATCCCAAAGACAATGCAGGGCCATTTTTTTCCCACGAGGCACCGGGGGGCGGCTGACAGGCTGAAGTGCAGACGTGAAAGCAGCACAGTGAATTTAAAGGACAACTTAAAGGGTCAGTTGACCCAATTCACAAATAAACACATTTTCTCACTTACTCATGCATATATTTAGTTTTAATTGTCTGTATGTTTATTTGAGTATTTGTGCTACTAGAAAACAATCTCCTGGTTACTCCTGGACAGTTTTTATTAGAGCTATAGGCTTACATTATATTCCCTGTTGGCAGTAGGGCCTGTAGATAAACCAGACATGGAAGAATCAATCACAATAACTGATGTGTGTGTATGTGGCTTAAACAATTGATTTCAGACAATGTATGACATACATCAATTTATTTTTTTGGTTTGGTTTATGACCTAAATGTGTACCTGCTAAACTCATGACCTTATTTATGAAATACTAAATGTGAAGGTAGTGAACATATTCTGAACATTATACACACTAAAGCCTGTAGCATTGTTATTTTGAGCATGATAGCAGGCTGATGTTATCACCATAGCGCCAAAGTACAGCCACACAGACCCACTGGCATGGTTTTGAATTATTAGTCTTTTAAGAATATAATTTAAAGTACTAAGCGAATGAACAAAACTCTATTCTGCACTATTGTTTTGTGTTGGAGGGAAAGACCAAATCGTTTAGTGTTAACTCACAGACGCTGTAAGGAGGAAAAAAACAGACATAAAATAGGCAACTTACCAGTCGGCCATGACACCCATCACTAGGTAGCCAAATATGGAGCCCACCAGCAATGAGAACTTGGCAATGTGCACCTTCCAGGCTGAGTCACAGACCAGGTTCCACTGAAACAGGAGACGAAAGACAGACATAGGAGAGCTTGTCACATTTTCTGAGAAAAACAACAGGATAAAAGGGAATTAAACATCAGCAGCTGAGTAGTTTTATTTTGAAAGCTGCACGGTGACAAAAAAAAGAAAAGAAAAAGAAGAAATGTGGGCTTCTTTCATCAGATGTCTGTCAAAACTCTTTCACTCTCTGATTCACTGGTTTTATAATTCATGAAGGCTGATGAGTGTGCAAACAAGCTACAGGCACTTTTGAAATATTCAAAAGTGTGTGTGTGTGTGCGAGTGAGTGAGAGAGAGAGAGAGAGAGAGAGAGAGAGAGAGAGAGAGAGAGAGGGAGATAGTATGGGAATGTGGGCGCGTGTCAATGATAACTGAAATCAATAACTTTACTCTTTCCTCTGAGCCCATGGGTCAGTGCACACTCCGCCACAGCTCTCAGCCAAGGACACATGCGGAATGCACGATGTGTACTCTATATTTGTGCATGACCCTGACATTGTCTACAACAGCCCAGCAGTGACTCGGCTGTGTGTGTGAAAGTATAGTGTTGGTGTTTAACAGTGATTTACAGAACTCCCCGTTGGGCTTCCGACTGTGCCGAGGAGCAAAAAGAATTGAACAGAAGCGGAGGGTTATTGGTTATGACTGATAATTTTGCTTGTGAAATGGCCAGCGGTGATGTGGATAACTCAGTCAGTATGGGTTTATTATGTACGGGCTATTAGCACCGAGGCTATCTGTGAAAACACATCATTCATCATGCACACATGCCAGATAATTTGAACGATTTATATGATATAATGTTATTTAAGGTTTTAATTTTACACAGGTGCACGGCAGGATTAACCCTTTTTTTGCTAGATTTGGCTCCAGATTGGTTTTGCTGTAAAGTGATTGTGATGTAGCACATGGGCATACAACTGAAATAATTAAGGTTTCAAAACTAGATTTTTTTCCACATTGACCCTCTTTAAAACAGGATTATAAAATGAGGTTACAAGGCACATGAAGGTCCCTATTGTGTAAGTGTTTTAGTTTGGTATATTCCCAAAGGCATCTAGGGTTAAATTAGCACAATCCAGTTAAACAACAGTAAATCTCCCTGGAGTCCTTGGCAAGGACACATTGATTATTATTAAGTACAGTTCCTTTCCCAGTGCCGATAAATTGCAGTGTTTCGCTTTTAGTTCAAGCACTAAGTAACAGCAATTGACTCGGTTAGTTTAATAAATTCTGGAGAAGGATTTATCGATGCATCCCCAGGTCTCTGGCTCTGGGATACTTTGCACAAATTGGTAATCCAGCCTCGCCAAAAAAACAAGTGTTTTGTGTGATGTAATGCATGTATAAAATAAATGTAAATTTGGTGATTTTATTTGTAATTTGGTTTTAAAGTAGGCCTACCATGTTAGGATGTCCAGACCATGTCCACACACACACACACACACACACACACACACACACACACACACACACACACACACACACACACACAAACTCATATTGAGGTCAGTGGGTAACTTGTGTTGGTGCTCTGGCAGTAGTGATGAAGACACAGGACAGTGAGGAGGAGGAGGATGATGATGGAGACCATAACGCCTCTCCTCTCTAGGTCTGGTACTCAGTTGTTACCTTGGTAACCACATTCTGACTAAGTCCCGTCTGCAGCTCGAGTCTCCACTCCTTACAGGCGCACAACAGAGCACTGCCATCGCCGTATCCCTCCCCGGTGTCGTTGTCTCTGAAAAGCAGCGCTGGCGCGCCACCAGTGCCACTGCCCGGCGGGTTTGGCGCGGTCCAGTTACTGTGGTTCGAAAGGGGTTGCACGCACGTGCCATTGGGTTGCGCCAGGAGGAAATAATCCGAAAACTGGCTAAAGCCGATGAACAATGCCGGTATCCAGGTCAGGACCACGAGCTGTTTCTGATGTTTCCCAAAGCCCCCCAGAGACGGCAGAACCGAGCCGTCGATGTGCGGTAGCAGCCGGGGCACTGGGTGCTCCAGCGGGGTGAAGCCGTTCTCCGGCGGGTGGTCCTGCGCCTCCGTCCGGCCGGCTGCCATCGCGCTTCGGCTACAAAGAGAGTAGCTGGGCGCAACAGCGGGCGAAGTAAAGCCCCCGCTCTGTTGCCGTCCGCGCACTCTGCGTTAAGCCCTTTGACACAAAGAAGCCCACGGCGCAGATCAATCCTGTGTGTAGGCAACAGAAGCCCAATCTAAAAAAAAAAAGAAAGAAAAAAAGATGGTTCGTGTAGGCGTGCAGTGGCACCGAATCACCGAGCAGCAGTCCTCATGGCGAAGGGGCTCCAATAAGCGACCAGGGGATGTCCGAGTAGAGCGACTGTGTCAAGAGGAGAGGGCTGTGGAGAGGTTCCCTGAGATGGTTGAACTTGGACAGGCAGGCATGCTCACCAGCATGAGCTTTGTATTCCATGAGTAGCCTACAGCTCCTAAAACGGGATCCATCCATGTGGAGCTGCACTGGGCCTGCTGGAAGAGTACAAGTGGAACATGGAGCTACATCCACACTGGGATCCACTAAACATCTGCTGGTCCTTCATCCTTGAGTGCCACAGGTCTCATACCTGTCCATTCTGTGTCCTCCTGGAGGTGTGCATCACCTAGTTTCTCATTTCTTGATTATCTGATATCCACCCCAGTCCTCCCCGGTCCACTCATGACGGTGCTGAGCGCAGAGACGTGGTGGAATATGCTGCTCGGTGTGTCGCTGTCTAGTCAATGGGACACGGTGCCAGAGCCGGGCTTGGAGCAGAGATGGGGAGGGGGGACATAAAGCCCCGCCCTCGCCCGGTCGCGCTATGCGCTGCGATTGGAGAACCTTCAAAGGGCGACTGCACCACTGACGGGCATCTGCAGGCAACAATGATCCCCTTTGTGAAGCCTCTGCCCTCTCCGCTCAATATAAAGCTTTATTTGGATTATTCACACATTCACGTTTCCATCGACGCAAGAGTATTCATCATAGAGTGATAGATAATTCTGTAGTGTTTTTTTTCTGGCGGTTTTTGCTAAACGTCCCGCGGAGGCTGAATTGCGTCATATGATTACATTTTTATTTCATTTATTTTTTTCATAGCCGTCATATAAATAAGCAGCAGCAGTTACTATAGCAGACAATAGGAGGATGCTAAGGTTTTGGGATGATGTGCTGCCTGTTAGCCGCGAGGGGGCGTCAAACAATCACAATACGCGCCCTTGCACCAGCTTGTCTCACGCAGTAATACTTTGATTATCATCACAATTATAGAAACGAAATTACAACGCATACTGCGGGACAGTCAGTTGTGCAATGAAGCGAGGAGGTGACACATGCACTGAAGCGAATAGGCCTACTACACGACTGGTGGATGCAGTAGTTGAGTTTGAGTGACCTTGAGATCCAAGCAAGTGACACATAATCTACTGCGGCCAAGATACTGTAAAATAAGGTGTGTTGTGTGTGTGCCGGGGGGGGGGGGGGGGGGGGGGGGGGTGTATTATTAGCCTGATAGCAACACAATGCGTATGGATGACATTGAGCTGATATTCAGGGTGCGGCTGACAGTTTAACAGAGAGGTGACAACTTGCTCTCACCTTTATCTTCCTCCTCAAAACACTCCTCCTATTCAGAGACTTAATTAATGTGAGACTTAATTTGTGTGTGCCTGTGCGCGCGCGTGCATTTCATCTGTTAGAGTGTGGCGACCACACCCATGACAGAGAACATACCAGGGCCTGCTGAGGCATTCTTGGGGCCCAGAACAGACGCCACCACATCAAATTAAATGATGATAAATTGAATTAAATGTCACTGTCAGCAGTCCAGTAATTAGTTTTGGTTATTTATGACAAAATAAATAACAAGGGTGCCATCAATCAGTTACACAAAAGGTGGGCATTTTTGGTGCCACCTGCTGGACATTTTTTATTCGCAAACCCCATTTAAATCCAGTCAGCCTGTAAAGTCAGTGCTGTAAAGAGGATACTGCGACTCCTGCTCATTTCCTCCCACTTCAGCTGCTTCTTTATGCTAAGCTAAAATAAGCTAAGCTAATGCCCTAGGCTGTAGCTACATGTTTAACGCACGCAGAGTGGCATCACTGGCTTCTCTCTAATCAAGACCTATGAAAAGAAAGAGAATATCTATCCAAAACCACTGAATAATTTGTAGGATATTTTATTCAATGCACACAAGAACTTAAGGAAATACAATTTAACTTCCTAAACACAAACCGACAACGTTTTGTTCCACTTTCACCAACAAATAGAGAGAAAAGACTAAGGTGAGAAACGGAGACATTGACAGTTTAGGTGGACAGTCCCTTACCAAACAAGCACTTTGAGGATTATGTGGTGTTCCTTTATACTGTAATAAAAATGTCAAATTTCCAACCAATCCGTAAACAACCACTGACCTGACTGTGACCCCCAGCCGCATCGTGGGAGGCATAGCTGTGCGCATTCTAAACAAAACACTAAACTAGACACTAAACACTTGCAAGTTTACCAAAATGTTATAGAGCTACTTGCTTAATACTGTATAACCTGGGCTTGATAGCCAAAGGAATAAAATCTCTACATCCAAGGAGAATATTTATAAGTATGCTTATATTTTATACTGTTGGCATCAAACTAAGCCCTCTAAGGCCTCCGAAATTCTAGAGCTGGCCCTGGTTAGTGCATTCCATGGCAATATGATGCTTATTGTGTTTGACATCTAGTGTGACAACTTTTCCATACAGTTAAATACGTGGAAGTAACTGTGGAAGTGTGTTACAGGACACTGCATCATACTTTGGATAACAGAGACATGCATAAACACCACTGTGGTCCTTTTAAGTATTTGAATAAAGTCACATTTTACCACAAAAAACTTCTACTCTAAGAATTCACCTGTATACGAGGAGGTCTTTTGTCTGGATACCAGTGACCCAGATTGGTTCAGGTGTCATGTGACAGCTCTCTGATGGCCCCTCTGTCCTATTCAACCCCCCACCCCTCCGTGCCTCTGTCTCCATACCCCCACGAGGCATATCCATGTCACCCTGCTGCACAGGTAGGCTACACTTCTGTCACAGGATCAGTGAGCTACATGCACAGAAGACACATTTTCTTATTTATAACTGCTCATGAATATAGTTTCCTCAGAGGCACTGTTTAGGTTACATTTTAAATAATTAACAGGTTTAAGGACATATTAACAACACCTAAGACAATACACAAAAAAACAAACAAAATACAATCATATGCACTCTCACACACAAATGCACACACACACACACACACACACACACATCCAGGAGGAGAGTCACTATTAGAAGAACTAAATTCATCGTAACCATTTGTCTAAAGTACACAAGCTCAAGCCAGTACCAAGCATCCACTGCAGCCAGGGCTTGATATAAATGAAACAACTTTGAAAATACAGCGTCGGTAAAATCTATGGGGATGGAGTCAAAGTCCAGCACTAATATTTTATAAACATGAAAAGAAAAACACAGGACTTGCAGGCAGCAGAGTTATAATTGGGCAGAGCGCTACTCTCAGTTCTCACTGTTTCTCTGCACAGTCACCTGTTTTCACCTCTGATGCAACGTCCCTCAGGCCACGAATGAGACTTGTGTTTTTCTTATCCTCCCTAACTGGTCATGGCTCTGACGCACACATAAACATGCAAACACACACACACACACACACACACCTGCACAGGTGCAGACACAAGAATAAGAACGCATGATTTCTTTCCCCTCACTCCCTATGATTCAATGTGCTCCATTAAAAATGAACAGCTGTCAAACCCTTCAGAATAAACAAACAACAGTCTGTGTGTGTGTGTGTGTGTGTGTGTGTGTGTGTGTGTGTGTGTGTGTGTGTGTGTGTGTGTGTGTGTGTCTGTCTGTCTGTCTCAAGGGAAAGTTTTCAGTCATCAAGTGAAAGGATAAAGACTATGATGAGTAATAGTGATAATTGCTGGTGTTTTGGGTGCGGCCGCATGACTGGCATTGTTCTCAGGATTCATGAATATTAAAATGAAACCAGAAATATAATGACAACCCATCCTTATGAATACGTTTCACTGTTAAGTTACTTTAATGCTGTTGAAAGAACGTCTTCACCCAATTCTGCCCAAAGTTGCAGTGTCCACCGTGTGATTGCTGCAATGAAGAAGATTAAATTATTAAGATTAACAACATACTTGGTTGTTGTAGTCCACTTAATTACCCTTCAAGCTTACTACTATGCTGTTGAGGTAGGAATTCGTATAAGGAAGAAGAAGGTAAAAGGAGAGCCGGTTTAACAGTGATGCATGGGTGCGGCCCTGCGTTGTCTCTCTCTGCTCTAATGCCCTCAAGGGTAATGGCATCCAAATGTAACAACCATGCCGGCACCTGTAAAAGAAAGGCGGTGCAGAGAGGATCGATTATGAGGTAATTATGTCCATTTATAAGGAACATTAATCAGCGTCTTTCTAAAAAAGAAGAAGAAATGTTGAAATAGTTTGCAGAAACTGGATCTTACTGAGTTTAGGTGGATATCAATTGGTATTTAGGGAAGGAAAAGACATCAAACGTGTATTTAAAACATGAAGCGAACAATCAAGCGTCTTTGGGTTTCTTGAAAGACGCTATATAAAACAAAGCTATTATTATCATCATTTTATGAATACAATCAAATTTAGCCAATGACGATTCACAGGGCGAACATCACTGCAGAATCCAAATCCAGTATTTAATCATTTTCATCAGGATTAATTAATCAGAATTTACTGCGATATTGAAGCTAAGATTTGCCATTTTAGATCTTCTAGACGTTGGCTTATCTAACAATATAAATATAACGTAAAGAAATAAACATGAAACATTTATTGATTTTTTATCTTTTCCAAATCCCGTATTAGATCTATTTAGGTTATGCTTTCAACTATTTTATTTAACTAATAACCTTAATGACCATGTGAAAGCTTTGTGCATTACTCAATGCAAGTGCTATATAAAGAGAGTGAATCTGGGATATTTTTCATCTTGCAACTACAAATGAATAGAAGCTACTGAGCATTGTTTCCTTTATATGTTTGTTTTTTAACTTATTGAATACTTGTGAATTCTCAGCGCTGAATGTTTTCGGGGATTTGTGTTGTACACACACAGACACTGTTTGCACACACTTTGCATTTTTCTGATACTGACTCAGTGGTGCAGGTAAGGGTGGAGCAAGGTAGTAGCAACAAGAAACCAAAAAACACACACACACACACACACACACACACACACACACACAAACACACACATATACACACAGGCTAAAGATGCCAAGGATCTGACAAGATGAGACGGTCCCCTCAGACAACCAGAAACTTAAAAAAACAATTACAGCATTCAACGCAGTGTGAGGAGAGATGGGCTGTCTGTACTTGCACTTGTGGTCTGAGTCGTTTTTTTATTTTATTTTGTGTGTTGGAATAGGGGGGTTTTGTTTGATAGTGAGATTAAGAACTCCTCCCTTTAATTCAAACCATTCTTGGGTGTGTTCTTGGGTGTGGAGGCTGCATTCGCCCAGGGGGTTCAATCAGCTTAACCTGAGCGTGGGACAATGCCAAGCTGGAGGTGATGGCAGGGCGTTGAATATAATAATAAAAAAGGAAGGCCAAGTACAGGTCTAGCTGTTCTTTGCATCAGTGCAGGCACACAACTCTGAGGCTGTCCTCAATTGACTCCCATAATGCTAATATGTTCCTAAGAAGCCAAAACTGAGAACATATTGTTTATTTAAAAAATATAACGTGTATAAATAATGTTGATTATTATTTAACTTACAAATATCGGGTTGCTGCTGATTTTAATGATGTTACTGATGTTATTTATTTTTAGTTCATGGTAAAGACCAAGAAATGTCTCGGAATCTGACACACTGAACTGTTATACACCAATAGAAAAAGCAATGAAGAAACTTTAATTACAAAACAAAGTAAATCTACCTAAATGTCAGAGATCACTCTGCACAGATAAGATGTGCTGTGTCCCATTTGCACATTGTGGCGGGATTATATAGAGGTGTGGCTGAAGATAAAAGACTGTGAATACTGTGAGGATAAAATGAATTCTGTTCTACGGTATATTGTCCTTTATATCATGATCTACTGCAAAAATCGTTTAAAAAAGTTTATGTTCCTGATTTAGATTTGATAGGCATTAAGAAAGGAATATTGAATTCCATTTTGATAAGGTTTTACATTTTCTGAATATGTCTCTTAATCCTGAGATAGGAAGAGGAGAGTAACGTATGAGGGATAAATCCTCAGACGTTTATTTTTAATGTCTCATTCTGATAACTGTAATGTGTCATACATAAAGGGGGCTGTGTTTTGTATTTACGAATTTGTTGTATTCCTATAGTGGAATATATCCTGAAGGATTATTTTGAAAATCTCCATATTTGTTGACGTAGATAATGTTTGGGTTTTTATGTATGTTTGGTTAATGTAGATAGACAATGGTGGGAATACACATCGGAAGGTTTGGTTTGAATAATTAGCACATATGTATGTTAAAGTTCTCAAGGTGGGAATATGTCAGGGAGTGGTCGAGGAAATGATCCGATAAGAACAACTGTGTCATTGAATTTTAGTCTTTAGTGTTTTTGCACCCAAAATATTGACATTTGATCTCCAAGCCTTTTCATATTAGAGAGCCCATATCGCACACACGCACGCATGCACACACGCACACACACACTCACACAGGAAGACCTTTAGGTGTGCAAGCCTTGTCCTGTCTCTGCTGACGGGAGTACGGAGTGGGTGGGGTAACTGCTACTACGCCTAAGATGCACACACCCTAAAATAATTCAACTTATTCACATAGAATATGAACAATAAATGTGTTTAATTAAAAGATTAGTTTGATTTGCTTTTTTACAATGGAATAAATATGCACATGCCAATGAGAATCTGTTTCTTCCGTCTTCATTTAGTTTTTCCTCTGAAGCATGTAGCATGCTCTTGCAGACTCAAGAGTAACAGTTTAATACTTAATCATTTGAAGTGACACCAGAGCTTGCAGAGCTGTTAATTGGGGCACAAAGTGGAATGCTGTTTTGGCACAAAGGAGTGAATCTGTGTTCATTTACAGGCCAAGGCGTGTTCATGAATACCATTTGCCACGGGGAATAACATGATGGTAAGGTGGGACTCATTTTTCTCCCTGAGAATTTTTTTTGTGCAGCTTATTATCTTCATGAATCACTCACAGTGAGAACTGAAAGGCTCCAGGACTAAGTCGATACCGATGAAAGTGCAGGGCAAAAAAAAGGGTGGGTACAGATTCCCTTGCACCCACTCAAACAAACCATCATGCCAGGCATAACGTAAAACAACATGTTTGCAACAAATCTTAAACAGTTAAACAGACACTGCATAATACACTCAACCGTGTTCTCGCTCTTGTACTTTCACTCTTGCCTGCTCATATGCTGAAATTACATTCACACGCTACATTCCTCAATAGCTGCTGAGCTTATTGGGTGGCACAGTGTGTATCAGAATACTGTCTTTGAATTGTAGCGTCTGGCTGCCTCTTAAATATATATATTTTTTATTGGTATACATTTTTTTACTACTTTAATTGTTAACATTATGTGTGCTGTGGGCTGTATCAGGTCAGAGTAACACAGAACTACTGACACACTAGTAACCTGCTTCTGCCCTGGGGCATTCTTGTAAAGTGTAAGAAGACATGATGGGTCTTGACAGCAAAACTGAAAATATACAATCTGGATTTGTTATTATCTTTGCTGCTATGTACCGTCTGCAGTTTTCTTCTATGTGTTCTGTCTTTCCTTGCTCTTCCCGCTTCTGTAAATTGTTAATTATGTGTAATTTGTGCAGTTAGGAAACAATCTTATCCATTGGTATAAGACATGCTAATGAGGCCACTGTTTCAGAATAATACATGAAACGATGAATAACATTTCGCAGACAGATTTCAAGATCAGTGACTTTAATGACTATTTTCATACGTTTCCCAGTTATCATTTTTCACCAGTTAAACTTTGTTAAAGCTGGGGTATATGATTTCTGATTGGTCAAAGTTAACATGAGGTGTACACTTTGACCAATCAGAGCGAGGCTCCGATTCTCTGTTCTTATTGGCTGTTGGGACTGTCCATTCACTTTGGCACGACTTTGTTAGTGTAGAGCCTGTCAGGGAGGGACCATAGGGGAGGGACCAAAGAGAACAAGTTGAGCGGTTGAGGTATTTGAATTTGAATCTCTATCCCAACTGCCATTTTCTCCCCAAATCCTCCACCCCAGCTTTAATAGGATACAACCAAAGTTAGTGTCATTTAAGAACAGCCGCCAAACTTGTTTTATCCGAGCTCCACCCATTGGCCCCAGGCAGGTGTAAGTAGTTTGTGTGAGTCTTTTTTTTCTCTGAAGAGGAGACAGTGGAGGAGAAGGGCGTGTTGAGCAAAGGTTTGACACTGGAAAAGACCAGAGGAACTGTTTCCATGGTGATTACACTGGACCGTGTTCAGATGCTGCGGCAGCCGAACAGATCATTTCAGCAGTTTGCCTCGAAGCTCTTTGACATTTGAAGTTGTCACTTAAAAAGCAAGTCATCTATTACACAGTCACCTTCAACATTTCCTCCCAGTCACACCCACGCCCTGTAGGCACAAAACAAAAATGATTAATTCTGCCCAAAATCCCCATGCATACCCCGAACAAACTAAAATAAGCTCTGCAGGAACTTTTTTTTATTTCTAAAGGTAAAACATACTTGAGTTTTTTTCATAATGCAAATATTGGATGCATTTTTATATTTTATGTATTTCTTTTTATCATATACCATATGTGTTGTAGATATATTATTTGTATACTTTGTAATATACAGTCATATGAAAAAGTTTGGGAACCCCTCTCAGCCGGCATTATAATTGACTCTGCTTTCACAAAAAATATATAAAAGTGGTATGTCTTTAATTTACCAGGAACAGCTAAGTACTGGGATGTTTTCCAAACAAAGATTTTTTGAAAAGCAGTATTTGGTTGTATGAAATAAAATAAAATGTGAAAAACTGGCTGTGCAAAAATATGGGTACCCTTATGGTTTTGTTGATTTTAATGCCTGTAACAGCATGTAAAACTGATGAATTTAAACACAAAGTTGGTTGGATTATGTTGTTAAGCCTTGAACCTCATAGAAATGTCTGTTTAATCATGAGAAAAAATGTATTTTAGGTGCCTAAATGCAAGTTGCACTTCTCTTTGACTCTCTGCTGAAGTGAGACAGAATGGGATCATCACAACTGCTCCCAAAAGATCTTAAAAACAAAGATTATTCATTATCATGGTTTAGGGGAAGGCTACAAGAAGCTTTCCCAAAGGTTTCAATTGTCAATTTCTACTGTAAGGAACGTTGTCAGGGAATGGAAGGACACAGGCACAGTTGCAGTTAAACCCAGGTCTAGCAGACCAAGAAAAGTACAAGAGCGGCATATGCGGCGGATTGTGAGAATGGTTGCACACAACCCAAAGATCACCTCCAAAGACCTGCAAGAACATCTGGCTGCAGATTGTGTATCTGAACATGGTTCAACAATTCAGTGCAATTTGCACCAAAACATCTGTATGGCCGGGTGATGAGAAGGAAGCCCTTTCTGCGCCCACGCCACAGATACAGTTGCATGGAGTATGCAAAAGCTCATTTAGACAAGCCAGATTCATATTGGAAGAAGATGCTTTGGACTGATGAGACAAAAATTAAGTTATTTGGTCTTTATAAAAAGCAGATGTTTTGGTGCAAATTGCGCTGAATTGTTGAACGATGTACAGATACACAATCTGCAGCCAGATGTTCTTGCAGGTCTTTGGAGGTGATCTGTGGGTTGTGTGCAACCATTCTCACAATCCTCCACCTATGCCACTCCTGTTTTTTTCTTGGTATGCTATGCCTGGGTTTAACTGCCACTGTGCCTGTGTCCCTCCATTTCCTGACAACGTTCCCTACAGTCGAAATTGACAATTGAAACCTTTGGGAAAGCTTCTTGTAGCCTTCCCCTAAACCATGACAATAAACAATCTTTGTTTTTCAGATCTTTTGGGAGCTGTTTTGATGATCCCATTCTGTCTCACTTCAGCAGAGAGTCAAAGAGAAGTGCAACTTGCATTTAGGCACCTAAAATACATTTTCTCATGATTAAACAGACATTTCTATGAGGTTCAAGGCTTAACAACATAATCCAACCAACTTTGTGTTTAAAGTCATCAGTTTTACATGCTGTTACAGGCATTAAAATCAACAAAACCACAAGGGTACCCACATTTTTGCACAGCCAGTTTTTCACATTTTTTTTTATTTCATACAACCAAATACTGCTTTTCAAAAAATCTTTGTTTGGAAAACATCCCAGTACTTAGCTGTTCCTGGTAAATTAAAGACATACCACTTTTATATATTTTTTGTGAAAGCAGAGTCAATTATAATGCCGGCTGAGAGGGGTTCCCAAACTTTTTCATATGATTGTACATCTTACCCTAATACATCTATTTCAGGCGTAGGTAGGCCTACTGGCAAATAAAGGTTGTGCATAGTGTGGCACACCCACATCTATACGGTTAACATTAATTCAAGTAACATTTAAACTGTTCTTACTTTGGATTTCTCCCCACTTTCCAACCTGTTTAGGCTTTTTCTTCACCCTGCAAATATGTCTGAACCTGTCAAAAGTCACCCACTTTTTTTTGTATCAAAATTTTGACAAATGTCCTCACATGTTTGCAACTCATAGTGGTCCCCACAAAGATAGGAAAACGAGAGTAAAAACACACTCTCTGCCTCCAGCTGAGTTTGAAGGGGCGTGGTGGGGAGAGAGAGAAAACACTTTTTGGCTCAGAACTTTGGGGAGAGACAGAGCAGAGAGGTGTGGTCACCCGCCGCCAAAAGCGATCCTCTCCTGCTGTACGGGTTGCAGTCTGCACCAGAGGGGGCAGAGGGACAGGTGGAGACAGAGAGACAACCTGCCTTGCCTGCTGCGCCTCTACTCCGCGCGCAGACTTCCCCCGCCGTTGGCTTCCATTGAGCCACTTCTGCTGCCATCAGAATGAGTTACGACGGGTCCAACAGGGCCCTGAGCATGAGCCGGTTTACCAGTTCCAGAGGCGAGATGACTGGCATGCCGTCTGGCATGACGACTCTGCCGTACGCACGGAGCGATGTCATAAACGCAGGCGGTTATGGATTCGACCACTCCAGAGAGGGATATTCCACCACCGTCTCCAAGTCCTTTTCAGGTGGATTGTCGGCTGCGATGGGTGGAGGCATGAGAGGTGGAATGGAAGGCGGAATGATGGAAACCGAGTATACAAACTTTTCGATGGGAAGAGGAGGCTTATCGATGAGCAAGGGAGGGTCAAAAGGAGGCGGAGGAGGCGGAGGAGGGTATGAATTGACTTTCTTGTTAACTGTACAACTATTTAGTTTTTGTCGTACTCTTTTCTGTCACCTGTGGTCCGTCTCCAGGAGAGTATTATGTTGCGTTCAGTGCAGGCACGATGCACGTCAGTCTAAAAAGGCCATTTGCTATTAAATATTAATTATAACTACCTGTCTTATCCCAGTATTACTTTCGTTGCTGCACACCTCAAGCAAACATATAGGCAGGCTAAGTCTATATGCCAAAACATTTACCCAATACACCCAATTTACCAACCAGTGATATTACTTTTACATTATTAATTACTTATTACAATTATTATGGGGAATTGCTTATAGGCCTACTTGAAAATTCCACAACTCTAAATCGGAGATAACATTTAGAATAGTCTCCATAAGGCTAACAAGGTTACCAGGAATTGGCCTTGTTTATTAATTTCTCATTAATTGGTTTAGAAAGTAGCACCGCTACCTGCCTCTTTCCTAACATAATTGACAGTAAAACTGTTGTTCATTCTTAGCGATTACTTAGCCTACCTAAAGCGGCTGTGTTGTGCAGATTTTTGAAATTAGAAGTCAACCTCTTCTCTCTTTCTCTGCTTCTCTCCCTGAAAAAAAACCGCTGAGTTTGATTTATTGCTCACAGTGAACTGCTAAAGTTCCCTCTGTTGCAACAGCGTAACACTCACTTATTCCAGAAACATATGTGTGTCAGTGCCTGCACAAAGCCTCACCCACAGTGGAAATATGTCACTGTGATACTTTAAGAAAAGGGCAGAGAGAGTGATTGGCCGAGATGACCGACATATGTTCAGTGTCTCCATTTTAAATGAAAGAGACCATAAATAAAAATGAAAACATCTGCTTGTAAGAAAACTGATATGGCATATTGTTATCCATTTGTATAGGCTCTTAAATATGTAAATCCTGTATCATCTAGACAGCAGTGACAGTCTAACTTTGTTCTGTCTTCGACTGAAGCATCAACTCTGTATTAACAGGTTACAAATACACCCTCTAGTTGTACACAGCTGAGTGTATCCAACTTGGTGTCATTCTCTAATAGGTCCGTGCTGCAAAGCAATACTGTTTATTTATTGAAGAATTGTTTCATAGAAAATGGAAGATGCCTTTTCGATGTTTCTAGTAACTACTAGGCCTACTGCATATGGCGATAATTAAATATTAACTATGCCCAGCCCACATTGGCTTATGTGCTCCCAAATGCACCCCACTACAGTAAATCACATTTACGTCATCAGATCAAATTAATTCTGACTTTCCTGTCCACAACATAATCCCCTGATCACTAATAAAGCACACACAGTTTTGAATTAATGCAGATATTAAAGTAAAGACTAATGAAAAAGTCCATCTTTTATTATTTTTCGTGCATTTCAGATTAACGGGGCAAACATAAATAAAAAATAGTTAATGATACATTGTTTATAACTTTTCAAAGTATAAAACCTGTTGTCTGGGGTTTTATTCAATTGTTAATATCAATGGATTCTCGCAAGAAACATGTAATAAAAATGACACATAAACTTCCTCCAGGAAATATTTAATATAGTATTTGACCCCAAGCTGAAGTGTGTCCTCGAACATGTGTAATTCTGCAGCTCATATACATGACAGGACAGCACATTCAACCTGAGAATAGAATATCCTAAATCAATTTGGTAACGCAACCTTGATATTGGTGTGGAAACGGCGCCATTAAAGGCACTACGAGTAAGTCGGCACGTTGGCGACACCTTTGAACAAAAGCGGTAGTATTATTACGACGCCAGCTGTCGTGAAGCTGTTTGCTTGCTCGTGCAGGGCTGCAAGATTCAAATAATCAGGAAGCAATATGGTGCGTGTCCGTGTGTGGACTCATTTCGGCTCGGTGAGAGTGGTGGTGACACAGCATCTACTAATGCCAGTAAGTGCTAAACACACCTGATTGCAATGAGTTGATGCATTGTCACCTCTCACGGAGCTGAACGAGTCTTTAGTAGGCTACCGCTCATTCATTTAGGAGTAAACACTGCAGTCTAGGTTCACTCCGTGAAATTGTGTAGGCCTATACGTTGCTTGGCAACGCCCTCCCACCCGCCTATCACTCTCCCTTTTTTGCTTTTCTTCATTGCATTTTCTTTTTTTGCTTTGATGGTTCAGCCCCGTTATCAATTATGACGACAAATAACTGTCTCAAACAAGGCTCCCGCTCCCCTTCTAGGGTGACCAGATCGCATTTCCATTACTTTTCACACGTCCCGCAAATTGAGACGTTGTCCCGCATTGTTATTGAAAGTGAGCCCCCCTTTTTAAATGCGTGTTTTATAATCTGGTAGCCTATATATCCGATAGCTGTGTGGAGACAGCAGTCTTTGAGTGTGCGTCTCTCCGTTTGTCTCTGTGTGTGTGTATCGCACTGTCGGGGGGCTGCTGGGCTCAGCTGGCTCTGTGAAGGTGCTGCCTGCTTCGGCATTTCCTTTCTGTTACTTCAAAATAAAAGCCAACTCACGTTTGTCAAGTGAAATGCTTATGTGAAGCCAGTGAAATGCTTTTAATGTGAAGCCGCAGCCTTAACTCTATTTGTTTAACAGTAGCTAACTTAACTGCTGCGCGCTGATCTAAAGATAGTGTTTTTTAATATAGAAAGCCGTGTCTCTGGCATTACCGGTGGTGACACGAGTTTATTTTGCTAAAGAAAACGGCACTTTGTCCCGCACAAACGTAGTCTTTGTCCCACATCTGGTGAATTGGGATCTGGTCTCCCTATCCCCTTCCCTCACCTGGAGCCATAGGCTTCTCAAATCGCGTTCCTGCGCCACACTGAAATCTGCGACCAATGCGGATATGTGACCATAGAGCATGCACGCGTGAACCGAAAATCGGACTGGGTGTACGACCAGATCAAATGCAGTAATAAAAACTATATAAAAACGTCTTTCTTTGCACTGATGGACTTGTTTGCTGTTAAAGGTAATTTATGATTATGAGAGGAAACATGAGGCTGTTTAAAAGATATTTAAAAGTTACTCGTTGCCGCTTTAATACAAGTAAATAATGTATTTTGAGATTTATTATAGTAATGAGTTTAATGGTGATGAGTTTTCTCTGTCCCCCCTGCAGTGGTGTATCCATCCATCCCAACCAGAAGGCCCAGTTCCTGTTCACCGAGATCCAGGAGATCCTGACGAAAGCCGAAAGAGTAACTATTTGGGGTTTTCCTTCAGCAGTGCAAGTTTACCATATACTGTACCTTACCGCAGAGCTCATGGTGTAGGTTTTTATTTCAAAAGAAAAGCATCAGCTTCACTGAACAAGACAGCATCATAGTAAAAGCATTTTGTTTATCTCTCTATTTCTCTGTTGGTTTGGTTTTTGGAGGCAAACAACCTTGAGGCTAAATGCAGCTGTCAAAACATTGATCAATCAGCACACTGACTCACACACACTCACACACGCCCTCCTAAGTTAAGTGTAGAGCAACTTCTTCTTGTGAATTACTTGTTTTTCTGCAAAGTTTACCAGAAATGCAAAATCCATCGTTGCATGCTTGAATTACATGGGGGCTGGCTCTATCTCAGTTCGCAAATAGAGAAATTTGCCGTTTTGCCATATTGATTCATTTCCATCACACTTTAGTGGTTTTGTATACACACTTTTCTGAATGCTTTTTTTTAACCCTCGTAGTGCGGGGTTGCAGGTGAATCAGAAGTCTTAATGGAGTACGCTATTGAAAAAAATAAAGAGATGATCACCTGCGCCCATGAACTCCATCAAATGGGCATTCCCAATGAGCAAGTACTCAGAAAGTAAGGAAAATTTCCTCATGACGGCAACCTCTCTGCTCTCATTTCCCTTTTTTTAAAACAAATGTCATCTGGAACTGAAACGATGTACACACAAATTCAAATGTCTTCCGTGTCTCTTCCCTAATCTGTAGTGTTCAGAAGTGTAACGAACGTCTGGGCTCAATTCACAAGAAGGTCCGCAGGAGCAGCTCGGGAGGCTGGGACGAGGCTGGAAGGAGCTTCAACGACGCTATACTGTGGATTACACAGCAAAAGGTGCGCACACACAACCACAGCTACATCCCTACAACACAAGTACTCGCGAATGTCTTTGCACATTTTCGAGCAACAAATAAAAACACTTTGGAAATGTCCGAAGGTAACCTCTAAATGAAAGTGATCTTGAAATTGATAAAAGGTGCTACGTGCGATCTCTTGACCGTAAAGTATATACATTCACAGTGCAGTATATTCACATCTGCAGGTTAATAGTCTGATTTATTGATGAAACACTTTAATTTGTCAACTGATGTAAATAAACAATCAGCATAACACATTAATATGTTTGTTATTAGAGAGCTGTCTGGAGGTTCCAATCCTAGCTTTTTCTTTATATTTTTTTGGACATTTTGTTTATCTTTCAATAGTAAATTATTCATTACCACCGTGCAAAAATCATGTGACGTGTTTTTTTCGATTTTAATTTTTTATAAGGGATAACACATGTTACAACATGCATTGTGAATATTGCAGCTTGATCCATCAAAAATAAAAAATTTTGCAGCCCTTTTTCCAGCACAAAGAAACACACACACAAAGTAGTCATGAATCTCATTAAACCAGTATAGTGCACACTATTATACGTGATTAAACATTAGACATGAAAGCATTCCTCTGCTGTGCATCATCAGAGACATTGGATGGTAGCCCTAATAATCGCAGCAATTATATCTGACCTTAACAGCAAAGAACTTGATGAGGAATCCAAAGGAGAAGAATGAAAAAATAAGAACACACACACACATTCTCACATGGGAGGAGTAGAACACTGAAATAGACACTAAAGGATTTTTTTTTTTTGTCGTTAATCCTCGGGCCTATTTTTTTTTTCTGGTAGATTCCTGAAATGTTTTCAGTCAAGAAGCTCATAAATTCACAAAACAATTCCTGATCCTGCTCATTTCTCTAACACCACCTGCTGGTCACATTGAATAAATACCAGACAGATGTTAAAAAAAAAAATATGAAATCCACTTTTCTGAGACACGTGGAGTCATTTTGTTAATCTGTCTCAAAATGACCACTCTTTGGTTTTGAGCTTCACAGTGATACCATCTGGGTTTATTTCTGTGTTGATTGTTAAAATGAATATTAAAGAGTGTCTGTTTGCTGTTTCAGCGTCTGATTGAGACTTCTAACTGGGGAGACGATGCTGCAGCCATAGAGCAGCAGATCACCAGCCACCAGAAATACCACGGCTCCATCCAGAGGTCCTCCGAGATGGACAGAGCCAGGGACGACCTGGTGGGCTCACAACACTTTACTGGAGTGTCTTTATGAGATAAAAAAAAAAAAAAATCTTATAAGAAGAAGCCCAATAATCTGTGTCCATAATAACTAAAAGAGGCGCACACACTGTACCTCTTCTGAATGACGCACAATCTATATCTCTAGAGCTAAAGATGTAAATGATGAGAATTTGTTTATTTGCACCAAGAAACACACAGAAACACTGGAAAAAAGATCCACACTCAATTTAACGCAAAAGGGGGGCAAATTGGACTACCAAACTTTGCGGGCGTGTTAGCCATGGCATATACTGTAGGCTAAGTTGTGCAAATTCTTAGCAGGCGCAACCCATTTGTGGATCATTAACTAATAGTGTTATAGTAGTATTAGCAGCAAAATACTGTTTCAGTTAAGGGGAAAGTCACACCTTTATACCTACCAAATTGTTTTCAGGCACTATACTGGTGCCTTTAATTGCCTATGAAAAAACCCTTAATTATGTGCATCAATAAAACATTACAGTTGTTTAAATCGCTATGTAAATTAAAGGGGAATTTACCCACACCTTACATTTTACTTGTAGCTTGTGAAGGAAAATAAAGATGTTTTCAGTTCAGTTTTCATCTTTTCATACGGGTGGGCATATAAAGAGAGCTAACACCTTAGCTTAGACGTGTGTGTTTTTTTCCCATATTTTTAGGGATAAATGAAGGATTACTTGATTGAAATTTAAGGGTTGTTTGTTTTTAAATTTTTCTGTATTTTTGAGATAACAAATCATGGAGAGTCTCTTAGCCAATCAGTTTGATTCTCTTCCCACAGGCAAAGCAAGGTGGCAAAGGAAATCTTCATGCTCTGGAACAAGAGTGGGACAGTTTACAGGTGAAAAAAAAGAAAAAGAGAAAAATGTTTGAATTTAGCTTGTTGCTTCTTGTTGCTCACGTATTTTAAACTTACTCTCTCGTTCCAGCAAATGTCGAATGGCCGGACCCAGCAGCTGAAAGACCTCCAGCAGATCATTGAAGAAATTTCCAAAGAGATCATGTGGGTGAACGAAAGGGAGGAGGAGGAGCTGATGTTTGACTGGGGAGACACGAAACTCACAGAGTACATTCCACAGAAGCAGGAGAGCTACTCAGTGAGTTAAACGTACACAGATGGGTTCATTTTCATACCATGATACTACAAAATCCTTTTATTTCTTATTCCAATATTCTCCAAAAAAATGCCATACTGAGAAATACAGAGAGAGCTCTGTGGAGCTGATAGGCTTAATCTTAAACTTTTTGTCAACCCATTTGGTGATGGCTTGAATGCAACCGACATTCATTTATATGAAAAAATTAAACACCATAGTTTTAAGAGCTTCATTCTAGTCGATTAACATTCTTGGCAAATCCTGTGAGTCTAAATTACACTAATGCCTTTTGAATAAGTTAATCTTGTGTCTCATGAGGGCGCAATCATCTGCGATAGATTATATTTGGCAGCTGCAGTCAGTCATCCACTTAGAGCGCAGCCATCAAGTGTTCCTCCAGCTGCACCCTGATGTTTGACTGTGTCCCCTGTGATTATCAAACCACGTCTTCTACAACAGAAACTGATGAGCGCCCTAGAGGTCAAAGAGAAGGAGCTGAATATTCTCAAGGCCAAGGTGGATAACCTCCTTAAGAACAACCATCCGGCTTCAGACAAGATCGAGGTGTGGACCCGTCCATCCATCATGTGTATCTATGTAGAAAACATCAGACTAATACTCTGTGTTTACATGCAAGTGTGAGAGTCATTTTTTGTGTTTGTGCATTTATTTCAGGCTTACCAGGACACCCTGCAGACTCAGTGGAGTTGGCTCCTTAAAATTACCAAGTGCATTGATACTCATCTAAAGGAGAACGCAGCTTACCTACAGGTGACATGACGAACCATAAAACTAAAAGCTGCTCTGATTAATATTTTTATATAAACAAATTATATAATGCCCATGTTTAATGTGTGTTAGTTGTATGGACAAACTTACACATCCCAGTGTAATTGTGACTGATCAAGCCTCATTTTCCCAACTTCAAAACTCTCGGGAGGTTCTCTGTTATTCTCCAATCGAAGTCGCAATGTGCTGAATTAAAATGTTGTCTTGTTTTTTCATAATCACAAAGGACAGAAATGGATGGTGCTTCTCCAAACCCTCACATTTAAATTGTACACGCAGGGGCGTTAATCAATGCAAAGGAAGCCTTATGAGTTATGACGGGATCAATCAGTCACTGTCATGTGTTGACACCTCTCATCTCTCGTGATCAATTAAGTTACCATTTGGTGCAGCCGCGCTCATTAAGCATGTGGACTCTTTCTATTATTATCTTTTATATATTTCATAAAAAGTACGATAATATTTTTCTGATGTAAACAGGCTAGACCTGATACTAGGTGATAAGCGGATTACCTTTACTCAATAACACTGATGGAAACCCCATAATGAATAATATAAATCACCGGTTTTATTTATCTCACACTTGTGTGCAACATTATGTGTTGTTCAATAGTTCTTCAATGAGGCCAATGAGACAAACGGCATCCTGAAGAAGGAACACGAGGAGGTTTGTCAGATGTTCAAGTGTGACAAGAACACTTCACTGGAGGACCTACAGGGGCTTTTCAATGCACTTCAGGTACGGCTTCATTAACAGATCAGCCAGGCTTTGGCCAATGGACATGAAAGTGTCACAATACTGAAGCACTTACTACTACTTACACTACTTAAGGATTGATACCATCTTAGGCCATGCTCCTCTGACTCACAGCAAAGGAGAATAAAGTGCTGCCACTTTTAAAACACATCACTTTTTAAGTCTCATACAATGTCAGTAGATTGTTGAAACTTTGTCTTTACTTTGTAATTTATTGATTTTGTCTCCTTATTTTATCATGTGCATTTGCGTGTGTGTGTGTGGTTTCCTGATTCAATAAGCTAAGTTTGTAATTGTTAGTTCACATCATAGTTGTTTTATTTCTCATATTCACAACAAATTGATCTTCATTTTGGTTTTGATTCTCTCCAGGCAAAGAAGGCGAAGTATATAGAAAACAAGAGGCAGGTTCAACATCTGGTCAATAAGTCCAAGAGCATTGTGAGACTTAAACCCAGAAACATTGACGACAAGAGCAACAAGAGCAGCGAGCCCATCCTTGTCAAAGCCCTGTGCGACTTCAAACAAGATCAGGTCAGCTTTCTTAGAGCACGCCACACTCTTACACTGTATTGACTCCTACGCATACGCAGGGTCGGTAATACATTCACATTACCAAAAGTGCATTTGTTGTTCAACCTTATTTTCTCCAAAACAAGCCTTTATGATCCAGGTGTGTTCTGAGCCTTGTCTTGTGGAGCCAGATTTCATTCTGTTTGTTTATGTATTTGGTGTTGAAATCCATCTTTCTTTGGGGCTTCACAGAAGGTGATCCTTAAGGACGATGAGGCGATCCTCAGAGACAACGATCAGCGCAGTAAGTGGGACGTGATAGGCCCCGGGGGCCTGGATATGCTGGTGCCCTCTGTCTGCCTGATCATACCACCTATCAATCCACTCAGCGTCAATATGGCCAACAAGTAAGATGAATGGCTGCAGTTTTTCCTGTTTGGTTTCGATGACACATAATGATGATTTTATAACTCGGAAATGAATATGCTGAGAAGAAAAGACAAGAAGGTTCTTAAATGTTTCCTATGTGTGTCCTCCAAAGGAACGAGGATTACTATGAGTCCATCTTGACGATCATCAATCAGCTGCACATTAACATGTGGAGTCTCATCACCTGGCAATACTTTCGACTGGATCACATACGTATCGAAACCCTCACCATCAGAATGGTAATGAATGGATAGACTCTCTAGCTCTGTCGTAGTGTTGGGCAAGTTCTTCCAGAGGGTGTAGTGATTTACTCTTTACTATAACCTATTTAAAAAGTAATACAATTACTTTTCTTTTTATTTGGTGTAAGAAGTTATAAGTTACATTACCTGTAATATTACTATATTACTTTTACAACAACCTTTTCAAAGACAGTTTATAACAACATTAATTGAACATACTGGAAGGACATTCTCTATTGTTTTTCCTATAAGTTTTACACCGCTGTGCTGCCTTAACCAACGCCTGCATGTACCTTTTGTAACATTAAAAAGCAAACGATGCAACCAAATGGAAACTTTTTAAACAGGTACATAAATTATTATTTACTTGCCTTGTGCCTATGGTATAAGTTTTGGTTTCTGAAGTTTAGACCTAAGTCAAAAATTGTGTTTTTTTCGTTTCAGCTGGCCCAGATGCCTCCTGACCAAATCCACAATATCGTCAAAAACCTTGAGGCTCACTTTGAAGATTACAAAGGGAGCTGCCACAGCTCCCAGATGTTTTCTGATGATGACAAGAGGAACATTGAAGAACAGTTCCAGGCTGACTATAACAAGTTGACAGTTCAGGTGCATGCTTACAGTAAGTATTACAAAAAATGCTTGCGCTGTGTGCTCCAATCTTTAAACATGGGCGCCAAAAAAGAAAGGCAAACACAAGTGAAGCAGGCATAGGATGTGTGGCCCGGGCGTTAGCATAGAGGACGTTCAAGTTGTGCTGTTGCTCATCATTCTGTATTGCATCCAAAAT
The DNA here is from genome assembly GCF_949987685.1 of Ammodytes marinus. NCBI lineage: Eukaryota > Metazoa > Chordata > Actinopteri > Uranoscopiformes > Ammodytidae > Ammodytes > Ammodytes marinus. The sequence continues at coordinate 10,405,573 of NC_137212.1, forward strand.
CCAAAATGTATTTAATGCTCACAGGAAAGGAGATGATTGTTTATGCAAAGCGTTTTCAACATAAGTTCCTGAACTTTTGGAATGTACTACTGCTGAGGGTAGATCAATTACCTAGGAACTACATTTAGACCCTGGTTCCTGATGTTTAAACACACAGACTTCCTCCAAAGGTTCCTTTTCCTGGGGAAAGTTTCTTAAATGGAAAAGAAGCTTATATTGTAAGGAAGCTTTTGGGGATTTCGTCACAAATTTAGAATTGTTTTAAACGCTAAATATAGGTGATTGCCCACTTTCACAGTCCCTTAATAACACTAACTTGTTTTACCGTGAAATAAACTGTTGCTTAGGTGTTTGAAAATGCAGCACATCCTGCTTCTGCATAAACGGGAATCAATTTGTGGGACGAAAACATTTGAAATTACTTTTTAATCACTACTTGCTTTCCTCCACAAATTGTGAAATGCAAATCTGTGTCTACTCACAGATGATCAACAGAAAGCAGATGATCAGAAGAAACTCCTAGATGATGCCGCTGCTGAAGCCAACAGGCTTGCACAAGAAGCTAAAGAACGTGAACGGCTTGCACAAGAAGCTAAAGAACGTGAACGGCTTGCACAAGAAGCTAAAGAACGTGAACGGCTTGAACAGGAGGCCAAGGATAAGGCTGCACAGAAGAAAGGAAAAGGCGGGAAAGGCGGTGATGGCCCGATAAAGGGTGAAAAGGTACCAGGCTTAGGGAGCTCTCAAAATTCTTCCTCCTCCTCCTCCTCCTCCTCCTTCTCCTCACAAAGCTTATCTGACTTGTACGAGCTCAGACTGAGGCTGTTGGCCATTGAGGGCACACTGAGTCAGCACGTTCACATCTGCCTCGGAGACGAAGGGGTTCACGAATGTGGCCTTAGGATCCCTCAGTTGCAGGTAGACACAAGAACCACAACCAAAGCAGACATGCATATTGTATTTAAAGCTAATCCTTTTCCAAATACATATGCACCATATTCTTTGCAATGACTGTATCTGCATCTATGTTCTCCTGTAGACGGTCCAGCGTGATGTCGACTTGATAAGTAGCGAGTACTTAAAATTGAAGCAGCTTATTTTGAAGGACCTGAAGGCTGGGAAGGATAAAAAAATGAACAGCCACCTTGAAAAAGAGCTTGGCGCCATTGACCAAAGACTGGAAAGTCTGAAAAGTTGCTCATCAGCTTACCTAAAGCGGTAAGCATACACACACAAACTTAAACTGGTATCATCAGAATAAAAAGGCACTTCACAATGCAGTGCTTGTGCTAGACTTTGTGGTTTTCCGTCATGTTGACGTCATACAAGTCATGTCACAATATTTTATTGACATCAAATGTTTTTAATGAAAGAAAGGCATATTTGATGGAATTTAATTTCCAGTTTAATATATATAATTAGAACCAGCTTGCAAATTAGGAATTTCTAAGCGCATGAGGGAAAAATAACAGAAAAAGCAACAGTGTAAACAATCTATAGAAAACCTCTAAAGCCTAGCCCCTTGCTCAGCAGGGATTTGAACTGTGCGCTCACTTGGTGCAATCAAATCAAATCAATCAGGTTCTGAGTTTTGGCCTCAGACAGACAACTTCTCGTTGGCCTTCTGATCAGATTTGATCAGTTTTGTTATCCGTTCCAGATAGACGAGGTCCAGCACTTGAGACTAAAGAAAATTTTGAAAAAATTATCAATATGTACACACAGGTGTGGACATTACTCTCAATTAACTGGCGTGGCCACATCTTTTAATCTGTCAAAATGATGGAAAATGGAAGATTTTTCCATCACTGTTAAAAAAATATTCAGTCAATGATGGAAAATATTTGGTTAACGTGACCTCTGGTATATTTTGTATATCCAAAGTAAATGATGGGGGATCTGTGAAATGTTTACAGGACAACAATCAAATCCATAGAACACAACCTATTATCTAAATGTTATATGGCTACATTTATATAGTGTTTTTTTCCAACGGACTTCACAAGGTTTTTGTCATTCATTCACTCATTCATGCACACGGTGATTGCACCGAGCTAACACACAGGGTTCCTGCAACCGCTCAAGAGCAGGGTCTTGTCCAGGGACACTTTTGGTTACTCTGCCAAATTGATCTCACACATCATCTACAAAATAACTGTATTCTGTAAAGATTTTCTCCAAACGCCCTTGTTGTTTTTCCTCCATTCAGACTGCACGCCATAAGGGACATGCTGCAGAGTGTGGCACAAACTGAAGACATAGTGAAAGTTCATGAGGCGAGGCTGACAGAGAAAGATACCACCTCTTTGTTGCCTAACGAAGTGGAGGAGTATATGTCGACCCTGGAGGTATTTTATTAAACAATTCTTGCAAAACCACTGCAGTTTTTTTAAAGTAAGATATTTTTACGTTATACATGTAGTGAAGAAGAATCACTTGTGATACTGCAGTTCTTCCAGCCTTTTCTTTTACAATACCCAGCATGAGAAGCGTCAGCTGTGACAGAATACCAGTGCATATGAATGTGTGGCTCAGTGACCATGCATCAGTTTGAATTATAAAACCTTGTGTGAGAAAGATTGAGAGCCCCTATGTGTTGCTTTTAGTATATCCCGTGATTACCCATTCTTTAAACTTATCCTGTCGCATTGGTGTTTTTCTCTGTGTTTCCGATGTCAAGACTATGAAGGCAGAGCTGGATCAGAAGAAGAATGTCCTGGCCTCCACTGAGAAAGAGCTGGCCAATGTGAGACAATGGGACAGCCAGGTTGGTGGACCCTATAGGTGTGACATACTGCTGTCTAAATACACAGAGGAGGTGGGCCTGCTGTCAGACCGCTGGAAACGAATCCAAGACCAGCTTGACATCAGGTAAGTCTCTCTCCCTCCCATGTTTGACCCCTGCTTTCCAATAATCTAAATAGACTATTACACCAAACATGAGGACCAGCACATCTTTGTGTCAAACCATTTACTAAATGTACAGCCATAGCACAGGGTCCAGGCAGGGTGTCACATTGTCATCTACTATGGTTCTAAAAAGTGTGAGCATTTTTTTTTTACTATTTCTTGACATTTTATAGATTAATTCAACAATGAATAGATAAGAGGGAAAACAATTATGTGAAGTAAAAATTTGCATTGGAGTAGAGCCTTGTGTGAAAGTTTGCTCACTCTCTCAGTCTTTCTCTGTATTTCACATTAATCCTCATCTTACTTAAACAAAAATTAGGTTTACTGACTGGGGTCCCCGGAGACCCCAATAATAAACTACTGGAAGAAATAACCATCATAGCAAAATAAACTATTTCAACACATTTTTGATTTGTAATTTATGTCATCTTTTTTTTTACTGATTATTATTATTTAGGACAATTAATTTGCATATTGTGTAAATTGAAAATATATGATGATTCATTTACCATTGATATATATATAAGGTTATATATATACAATAGGCTATATATATATAATATATATAACCATATTTGTTTCTTCAATTCAATTTGACAACTTTTATCCCAAGTACAATCCACATTAGAACTCAAACTGTTTATTTACTTGTATTTGCTCAGACTCATGGATTTGAAGTCGTATGAGCCTCAGCTGAAGCACTACAAGCAAACCAGCACGTCCATCACTGAATGGATTGATGTCACACGGAAGAAACAAGACACCCTGCAGGCCACCAAGATCGAGAACATCCCAGCACTGCAAGAGCAACTTAACAACCAGAAGGTATCATTATCAGCACTCCATTGTTATTGATTAACAGTGTTGAGTTTATATGTCCATGTGACATCAGAAATCTGAAATCTTTATATCTTTGTGTTCTCAAGGACCTAAACTCAGAAATCAAAATGAAGAGGGACACACTTGAAAGAGTGCTGAAGGACAATGAGGCCTGTGTAAATTCCATCAGGGTAAGGAGGCATACAAATACACATACTTACATTGTAACGTTGTTACTAACTTTGTTGAGTTGAACTCATCAAAAGAAGTCATTACATTACATTTCATTATAATTTTGTTTTTGTTTTACAGGACTATGAAACAGACCTTACCTCTTACACCTCTGGTTTGGAGACTTTGCTCAACATCCCTGTCAAAAGGACAATGCTGAATTCGCCATCGATGGATCTTAATCTGGAGGTAATTAAACCAATTGGCAATGTTGTCTCTCATTAAAATCCTGTAGCAGCTTTGGCATGTGGTGACCCAGTAGTGTCTAAAACATGTTTGACTTTAATTATTGTATGTTAATGGAGGGAATTGGTCAATTCAATCTGAATCATAATTTTTAACTAAAATAATCTTAAATTTGGTGTCCTTTTCTCAGGCTACACAACTGCAAACCCGTTACATGGAGTTGCTTACCCAGTCTGGTGACTACCATCTTTTCCTGGGAGAGCTGCTCAAGAAAATGGAGGAGCTTAAGGTACTGATGGTGTAGTTTGTTTGAAGTTGAAGGGGACCAAAAGAGAGCTAAAATAAGTCTGTGGATATGTAAATAGGCAAATGTCTCGTAACACCATATCAACTTGGTGTTGGTAAATTCATAATATGTGAGTGTTGTGTTTACAGATTGTTGAGCGGCCCCCAATTGGGCAAGAAAATCAGTCAGACAGGTTTAAAGAAACCAATAATTTGCTTTGGACATTGTGTGATTCCAAGAATATGTTAAACTCCAAATCAATAATTCAGTGACATCCATCAATTACACCATGTGTTGTTTTTTCTATACTCAATAACATTGTAATGCACTTAACTCAAAATTATTAAAACAACCGTTAATCTTGGCTCCGTCTTGCTTTCAGCTTGGAAACTCCAAGATTGGCATGTTAGAGGACCAACTTCGCCAGATGAGAGAAGACATCAACGAGCGCAATGCCAAGAACAAAGCTCTGCAAGATGCCCTTCACAAAAACCAACTGGGCCTGGCTGCTGCTCAGGACAAGCAGCAGTTGTTAGATAAGGGCAACAACGCCAACAAGGGTGCTCAAAAACAGCTGTCAGAGCTCCAGGATGAGATGGCAAGGCTCAAGTACTTACTTGAGGAAGAAAAGAGGAACAGGAGGCTGGCAGAGGAACGCTACACTCAGCAGCAGGCAGAGTACGAGTCTGTGCTGGGTAAGAGGCAGAAGGAGCTGGAGGCACTGAGCTGGTCCAAGGTTGAATTGGAGAAGATTGTGGCAAATAAGGACATGGAGATTGAACAGCTGCGACGGCAGCTGGCTGATGAAGCAGCAAGAATCAAGGACCTACAGATGGAGTTGTCAAAGGTAAGGAGCCAGTACAGTGACGAGATAAATAAACTTAAGCTCAGCTACGAATCCCAGATCAGCATCAGCTGTGACAATGCACTGAAGTTGGCATCCCAGGGGAATGAGAATGCAGGTGAGCTCCAGCTGCAGAATGACAAGCTAATGGCAGAGAGAAGAAGTTTAGAGGAGGAGCTCAAGAGGCTCAGAATGTATATTAACCAGCTCGAGGAACAAAAGAAGAGGGCAGATGAAGAAGCAAACAGACAGCGTGCTGTCATCACAGAGGAAGGGCACAGGAGGAGAGAATTGGAAAGTCAGCTAGATGCACTCATGAAGCAGAAAGATGAGGAAATCAGTCGGTACAGAGAGGAACTGGCTGAAGCCATGAAGAGACTACAGGAGAAAATTGAGGAGTTGGCCTACGTCACACACAGTCTAGAAGAAGAGACTCGCAGGCGGAAAACTATAGAGGAGCGGCAATGTGTGCTCGAACAGACTTTGGCCCAGCTGCAGGCGAAGCTAACTAGTTCGGAAACAGCTGCGACAAAGCTGGTGGAGTGTGAGGGGGAGCTTAAGAAGTTGCGTTTGGAGCTAGAGAGGGAGATCAGGGAGCGAAGTAGAATAGAACAGAACATGAGCAAGTTACAGGAACGCATGAAGGACCTTCAGGATGTGAGAGATGGGCTGGAGAGCCAAGTGGAGAATCTGAGGAAGGCTAAACAAGAGGAATTGGCCAGAAGTAAGCAGATCGAAAAAGAGCTGGAAAAGACCACCATAGCCCTTGCAGAGTGCCAGAGAACCATTTCCATGTTACGCCAGAGCCAAGAGCAAGCCTGCATGTCAGATAAGAAAGGAGAAGAAGAGCGTCTAAGGTTGCAGAAGGAGCTTGAGAAAAGCTTGAGACAAAACAAGAGCTCTGATGAGCGCATTTTACAGCTGAGCACTGAGCTGAGGGACCTGCAGCAAAAACTCCTCCAGGAACAGGCCAAAGTCAAAGAGGCAAACCTCAGGAATGAAAGTCTTCAAAGAACTCTAGAGGAAAAGACTAAGGCACTGAATGAGAACTCTGCTGAGCTTCAAAGGCTGAAGGAATTGACAGAAAGCCAGACCAAAGAGATGCTGAGGTTGGACAAGGAATTAAGGGCAGCACGACATGAAAAAGAGCAACTGATGAATTCGCAAAAGGGTTGTGATGATGAGTTCTCCTCCCAGATTTCTGCACTGGAGCTGAAGCTGAAGGCCAGTGAGAGGAACAATCTAGAATTCCAGAAGCTGGTCTCAGAGCTTTCCTCGGAGAGGGAGAAGCTCAAGCTGGAGACTGAGAAAATACAAAGGCAGGCAACCGAGGTACATGGAAGTTTGGCAATTAGTACTGGACTGCTCTCCACTTTGCAAATCAGAGTCCTTATTTGGATCAATCAAGTAGCTATAACTGTCTGTAGACACGTTTGTTTGCATGCTCGAACACCTCTAGATGCTTTGAAGACGACTCCCACTTGGTAACCCTTATTTGAACACATACATCTGAATGTGTTTGAATAAACTTGCATGTCAATCACTTGCATGCAAAAGCAATCTAAGCCTCACTGCCTGCAGACCTTCCCAACCCACTCCCTTACCCATACTGTGCAAAAATGTGCAGTGTTTTTTTTTTTGCATTACTACTTAATTCCAGAATGCTCAACACCATCACTTGACTTAATGATCTTGAAAATTCTTTTTGCAAACTTGTATGGAATAGCACTGATAATTGTATTTAAAATATCCACACATTCTTAAAGTATTTGAGGCAACTCCCTTCTGGCAATTTCAGACTAGTCTATCTAATTTGGCACCTTTCAATTGGCATTATATTTATTTTCTACTTGTGCACATTTGCAGAATGAAGACAGTACTATTACAATCTGAACTAGACATTCTGCTTATTCTGTAGTTTTAGTTTCTTTAAACAGTGTAGTTTCAATGTCATTTGTCTGCATGATTGGGAAATATGATTTCAATTGCATTTTGAAATTTCTAATTTCTAAATTTCTAGTACTTTTTTTCTGCTGGATCATTTTCTTCTATGTACTTTCACTTCCCAGTCTTGTTAGACATTGTCTTTTTGTCATGTATTTCTGAAGGAACATTGCAGTTGGCATAACACATTGCTAACTAAACAAAGCAAATTATGTATAAATAATTTTTTGAGGACACACACTTACTTGCTATTTATTTATTTTGTCAATAATTATAATCAATAGCGCATTTTTGTTTGTTAAATTGTTTTACATTTACCACTGTGCCATCTTGGGGTTTCATCAATTTTAAATAGAGATCAGGACAAATATGCGAGTATGTGTGCTGTCAACCTTGATAGATATTAAAGTTTACCATTAAGATTTACTGGCACCTGTTTATATTTACTGGGATGGAAGTGCAGTATATTTGATTGTAGCATAATGTCTGATTCTATTCAGTGTCATTAATTGTACAACAGTAAATACCAAACAAAATATCAATGTATTTCTGAGTTGACTTACCATTTGTCTCACGACTCTTTCTCCGCTTTTTTCCCTCTAATTTTCTGCAGATGAAAGCCAAATTGGATTCTCTTCAGTCCAAGTATGATGCAATTGTGAAGGAGAGAGATGCAATGTTGCTGAAACTGAAAGAATCAGGGAAAGACAAAGATCGCTCCCAAGGTCTAGAGGAAGAACTCAATCGCATTAATATGTTATTAGCGTCTGAGCTTCGCAATAAGAAACGTCTAGAGGAGGAGAATGAGAAATTGAAGAAAGAGTTGGCTTACTGGAAGGAACAGCATGATAGTAAGGAAGGCCTGATCAGACAATATGAAACAGACAGGGAGAATCTGGAGAAGGAAAAGGACTTGTTGAAAGAGGAGATAGCGCGGCTAATGAAGCAACTCCGGGAGCTTGAAGAGTCATATAAAAGTAAACTCTCAGCAATGCAAAAAGACCTGCAAGAGATGAACAATCTTATAAAAACCCTTAAAGTTGAGCTGAATAAATATAAGGAGGAAACCTCGGATCCTTCCAAACTTGTTTTTGATGGAGTCCGCAAGCAAGTCACAGCCAAACAGTTGCTTGATTGTGGTGTTTTAGATAAACCAACATTAAGCCAACTAGTGAAGGGGCAGAAGACAGTCCCTGGTTTGGCTAAAGATATAAAAGTCAGTCTAAAAGGTACAGGCCCTATAGCCGGGGTGGTAATTCAAGGCCCAAAAGGTTCTGCTCCCCTATTCAAAATATCTTTCACTGAAGCCATGAAAGAGAATCTCCTGTCATCAGATATTGTTGACCTGCTACTCGATGCTCAGGCTGCCACAGGTCATATAATTGACCCCAAGACTAACAAGAAGTTGACAGTTAAAGAGGCATGTAATCAAGGTGTGGTTGATGAAGGGGACAAGGAAAGGTTGCTGGAAGTAGAGGCTGCAGCTATAGGATACAGTGGCCCTGGCACAAAGACACCTCTTTCAGTATTTCAGGCCATGAAGAAAGGACTGGTTGACAGGGAAACAACACTACGTCTACTACAAGCGCAGGACTCTGTGGGGGGTATCCTGGATCCTGTACTCAGTGTGTTCCTTACCAAAGAAACAGCCATGGAACGTAACCTAATTGATGATGAAATGTATCGTTCTCTGAATCAGAGGCCTGAGCTCTACCTAGACCCAGAAAGTGAGGAGGGTGTAACTTATATGTCAATGATAAAGAGATGTAAGGTAGAGCTAGACACAGGCCTCCTGCTTTTTCCTATCCCTGAAAGAGTAGACCCCTCCAAACTTGTCTTTGATGGTGTACGGAAACATGTCACAGCTCAACAGCTGCTTGATTGTGGTGTGTTGGACAAACCAACATTTAATCAACTGTTGAAGGGGGAAAAAACTGTCCAAGAAGTGTCAGTGGATAAGAAGGTATTTTTAAAGGGGACAGGCTCAATCGCTGGTGTGGCAGCTGGACCTTTAGGGAAAATGTCTTTATCAGAGGCAAAGAAACAGATGGTCATGCTACCAGATAGTGCAGATTTGTTGCTAGAGGCTCAGGCAGCCACAGGCCACATCATTGACCTCACAAATAATCAAAAGCTGATTGTAGAGGAAGCATGTGCCAGAGGGGTGGTAGACAACAGAGATCGAGATAGACTCTTAACAGCAGAAGCTGCTGCTGTAGGCTTCAGGGAGCCTAGCACAGGTAAGCTTCTTTCACTGTTTGAGGCAATGAAGAAAGGATTAATTGACAGGAAGATTGGGCTGCGTCTGCTGCAGGCACAGGAGTCTGCAGGGGGCATTCTAGATCCACACCTCAGTGTGTTCCTTCCTAAAGACACAGCTTTGAAGCGCAACCTTTTGGATGAGCAACTTTGCCATGATCTAAACAAGAAGCCTGAGTGCTACCTTGACCCAGACACTGAGTGTGGCGCTACTTATGTGACTTTAAAGAAGAAATGCAAAGCAGAGTCTCACACAGGCCTGATTCTTTTGCCAGTCATTGAGAGGTTAGACCCTTCCAAACTGATGTTTGATGGTGTCCGCAAGCAAGTCTCAGCACAGCAGTTGTTTGATTGTGGAGTCCTTGACAAACCCACATTAAACCAGCTAGTGAAAAAGGATAAAACTGTTCAAAGTGTGTCTGTGGACAAGATAGTCTTTCTGAAGGGGACTGGACCAATTGCTGGGGTGGAAGTTGGACCTACAGAGAAAATGTCTTTTTCAGAGGCCAAGAAACAGAAGCTCATGTCCCAAGATAGTGCATATTTACTACTGGAAGCCCAGGCTGCCACAGGCCACATCATTGATGTTAAAAGTGAGAAGAAACTGACAGTACAGGAGGCATGTGCCAAAGGGGTGGTGGACTTTGGGGATCAAGACAAATTATTGGCAGCAGAGGCTGCCGCTGTAGGATACAAGGATCTTAGTTCATCAGAGCCTCTCTCAGTGTTTGAGGCCATGAAGAAGGGATTAATTGACAGGAAAACTGGGCTACGCCTGCTGCAGGCCCAGGAGTCTGCAGGGGGGATTCTAGATCCCAATATCAGTGTGTTCCTCCCCAAAGATTTAGCTATCAAGCGCAACATTTTGGATGAAAACCTCCGTGAAACTCTAAGCCAGAGTCCCAAGTGTTACATTGACCCAGATTCTGAGCATGAAGTCAGCTATGGGGCTTTGAAGGAAAGATGCAAAGCAGATCCAAGTACTGGTGTTTTACTTGGCTTCATCATTTTGCCTATCAAGGGAAAACAAGAGTCGACTCATATTCGCAGAAGGAGGAGAGTGATAATTGTGGACCCAGAGACTGGTAAAGAGATGACAGTAAAGGAAGCATATGACAAAGGGTTTATTGACAAAGAAACCTTCCTGGAGTTGTCTGAGCAGGAGTGTGAGTGGGAAGAGATCACTACAACTGATGCAGACGGTCAAACAAACATGTTACAAATCAAGGATAAGAAGAGTGGAAGACAGTATAATATTACTGACCTGGTTGTGCAGGGAAAGATAGCTAAATCAGATTTAGAACGATACCATTCAGGTAAGATCACCCTTGATGATTTTGCAGATATCATCACGAAAGTGATACCACATGAATCATTATCATCAACTTCAAAACAATCTGCATTATCGGCAACAAAAATCTCATCATCAATGTCCAAAACATCATCATCTTCAGGTTCATCTTCAGTCACATCCTCATCAACTTTAACAACACAAAAAAACTCAAGTCCAACGTCAGAGACATCATCATTCAAATCAGTTGTGTCAGGACGCTTATCACCTACTCTTGCCAAGATGACCACAACAAGAACTACCACTGTCACAGGGCAGAGCAGCACTATCAGCAGTTCATCTTCTCGAGACTCGCACAGCTCCCATAGGAGCACATCCAACATATCTATGAATCTGGCCCCCCCCATTGAAACAGAGGAGGAGCAGGAACCTGTGGGTGCCATCTTTGACACAGACACTTTAGAGAAGATATCCATCATTGAGGCTTTAGATCGTGGTCTGGTGGATTCCATCACAGCCCAGAGACTGCTGGAGGCCCAGGCATGCACTGGAGGTATCATCAATCCCACAAATGGCCAAAGGTTCGGCATCCAAGAGGCCGCCAAACAGGGCATAATAGATGATGACATGCTCAATAAGCTCAAGGCTGCCCAGAAAGCCTACATTGGCTTTGAGGATGTAAAAACCAGGAAGAAGATGTCTGCTGCTGAGGCCGTGAAGGAGAAGTGGCTGCCATATGAGGCAGGTCAAAGGTTCATGGAGTTCCAGTTTGTAACTGGGGGGCTTTATGACCCAGAAACAGGCTGTAGAAGAAGCATAGACGAGGCTTTCAAAATGGGCTGGCTGGATGGGAGTTCTGGTCAGAAGCTCCAAGACATCACACACCACACAAAGAACCTGACCTGCCCCAAAAGCAAACTCAAGATCTCTTACAAGGAGGCCCTGGATAACTGCATGTTGGAGGAAAGCACCGGGGTGAAAATGCTCCAGGCATCATTGATTTCATCCAGAGGGATCAGCAGCCCCTACAATGTCTCCTCTGCCCCAGGATCCACCACCGGCTCCAGGAGTGGCTCACGGCGAGGTTCCCGTAGGAGCAGTGTGGACTTAGGATCCCCCTCTTGCACATCAACTACTCATCTCAGCTTCTCCTCCTCATCCAACAGATAAATTCAGCAAAGGTCCCACAGAGAATGTTTTTTTCTTGCAAATAAATCAGAAATAACATTTTAATTGTTTAGAAAATAACTTTGGATAATGTGTTTGCCAGGGGGGGAAATACATAGGTCCTTCAGAGATAACATTTCTTAACTTTTGCATACTTTTAGATGTTTGCTTCGGTGTTTAAATGCTTTGGAAATACTATAGTTCATCATATTTATCATGAAAATGAACACTACCAATATATTATTTGTGGAAATGGACTTACATATTAACGGTAGCCATTTTAAAGATTGGGATTGAAAATAAAGTGTAGCCTATGATATACTGTAAGTGTTAGTACCCCAAAGAAAGGTTAGAAATGCATGCCATATTCTTGCATACTATACTTTGATATCTTTTTTTAAATCTTAATGGAATGCAATTCCTTCTAACGCTTTGCATTGGTAAGAAAATGGTTTTATGTTTACATTTATTTGACATATTCTTGTTTTGTGGGAGGGAAGGATTCAAGGTGGGCGTACACATACGGGCATAACTACGATATTTTTTTACTGAATCAGTTGTTCACCATTGGTTTCTTGCTGTTTAGTGCTACCGGTTTTGTAATAATTTCTCAATATCTCAAAATAAAATCTGAGTCATTTTGCTCACATGGATTCATGACTGAAATTATTCACTCTCTGTTGTATGCAACATTGCAGACTCGGTTCTAAACCCAGCTTGTGTTTAAATGTTTTTGATAATCAGGTTTTGATTTTGTGATTTCACTTATATCATGGATATTGTACAGCTTCTAGGTAGCTGGCCTACAACACAAGGGGGACCTTAATTCTATTATAGTATAAAATGTTACTAAAAATATGTAAGACTCTCTTGCCTATGATAATACCAAAGGATATTGTTGAGAACATTTTCAGTCAGGTATCATGTTTTCAGTTTGCAGTTGTACCAAATTGCTTTCAATATCAAGTTTTAACTGACTTGTTATAGGTTTATTTCACTTATTAACAAAAATATTAAACATTTCCTCAACCTGCCTTATGTAATTTTTGGACATCTATGCAGGGTCTGCCCATTGCAGGAGACTTTATTGAAGGTGAATAACAGGGTAAATAGAGAAAAATAAGCACCTATTAAAGCACTAAATGCCATAAATTATTATTTTTTTATTTTGAACAAGTAAAGAAAAAGAAAAAAAAGCAATAATAAACAATAAAATAAAATTATGAAGCAAGTGGACAGTTACAACAAAGTAATACGTACACACAAAATAAATAAAAAATTAGTCATTACATTGAAAGGAAAACAAGCTTATTATACCTAGGCTACAGTTGTTAGAAAGTCCTATTCTAATAAGCAAGGCATTTACTTCTAGGTTAAGGCAATGCAAAAACAGAATAATTAGCTTCCCCATGTTTTCATACACAATAATAAACATACCGTTTGGCAGATCAGAAATCAATTGGCCTATTGCTAAAGAGTTATAGGAAATGGTAGCATAGATAAAAGCAAAATACACAATCTATAATGTACCTACCATCTATCATAGGCCTAGCTAATACTGTATAAATTACTATCGGCCTATATGTGCTAGCCTATGTATATATTTATAATAAATATCAATACATTGAATAGGCTATATTTTGCAGTTTATAGCTACTGCTTATGGATCATCTCCCAACATGATTTTTAGTTTTCCTCTCTCCTAGGCCTATGGCTTGTCCTAATTGGATTTGTATACTATAAATGTAACTACAGGTGCAACATGGCTGCTGATCTGATTCAAACGAGTTGGTTTCGAATTATTTCTATTTTTACATTAGGCCTATGCATGGACATACAGATGCTACGCTCCCCTTTTTTAAAGTTCATCAACTGCATTTTAATTTGACAGTCTTACCCGGAAGTGCTTCGATGATAATAACACTGTTGGTTAGCATGGAGTAGGCACAGGCTATGAGGGTTGTACATTTATGTTCCCGTGTTCCACAGTGCTACCAGTAACTATACTTACATGTCTCCTAACCCGCTTGTCTTTCCGTACATGTTACAGTTATAAAGTAGCCTAGATCTAAAGTGTAGCGTTAGCTCGTTGGCTGGAGAGATGTTGTTAGCGAGCTAACTAGCTTACAGCTGTAGGCAGGATACATGATATCATCAGTCCCAGCGTGAAACACAGCACTGCAAGGTATTGAATATGATACTTTTAAACACGTATTGCTCGATAGGGTACAAGTCTTGTAGGACGGCGCTGTCAGTCAGTCTTGCTTCTTGATACATGGTTAAAATACAAACCAACTGTTGTGGTCTTGTTTTTATTCTCTGACAGCGTTTTAAATTGTTTGTGTCACAGGCTCACAGCTAACACAATTTACAGCAGAATATGCTACACTAGTAAGCACTTGACTAATAGACCGGCCTACACACTACACCGTTTTTTGTTCTTGTTGGAAATGTTGGGCAGGTGTCAGTGAGTGAGCAGGTCACAGTTATGGCTGACGACCCGCAGAGAAACTTCCGCTCCGCATATTATGAAAAGGTGGGTTTCAGGGGAGTGGAGGAGAAGAAGTCCCTGGAAATACTGCTCAAGGATAATCCTCTGGGTAAGTAATATCGGGCAGTCCCGAATACAATTGTTGGGGCTTCAGTGTGAATATTGGTTCATTCGCAACCCCGGTAAACATCACCCCATGTCTGTCGTGAGTCCTGACCTCTTATTATAGGTCCACATACGGCCGTGACTCACCTATTATAGGACCAGAATGTACGAAGTTTATGCAATCATTCTGTTAAATAACTTAATTCAGGTCGAATATAAAGACAGCATCTTTACTAAGCTTTAGGGGAAAACACAGATGAACTATGGTGTGCTGCATGCAAGCACTGAGAGATGATCACAGCTTCCTGTTAAGAGCAATTTAGCCAGGGTCTTGTCTGAGTTGTGTTCTCGAAATTAGATACTATTTTATAGGCTAGCTGTGACCAAAATGGTGAAGAGACCAACAATGGGATGACAAAAAAAAAACGTTTGGCTTCTGATGCCCAATGGTAATTATTCTGGATTCTGGATGTTCGCCAGGATGATACATTTACACACCTCACTGTTACTTTAGTCTAAGATGTTTGAGGTGTCGCCCCCTATCAGGCTGGGTATCACACCAACTCTTCAGACAGAGTTGTCATTTAAAACACAAGTAGATTTTGTACAAGAAGGCAAAATATTATTGAAGAATGAATCATATAAAACAAAATGTATAAAATGTGTGTCTACACTTCACACACTGGATTTAATCAAACATACTGATGTTGTCACTTGTCACGAGCACATTATATAATAAGAGTTATAATAAGTGAGTTAATTATTAAAGCCACTACAGCAGGTATCCCACATTGGTTCATAGATCTAACTTGCTTTAGGCTGGATGGATTGCATACTTACTTTATTTATCCCCATAGTACACACACACACACACACACACACACACACACACACTACAACAACAACAACAACAACAACTATACTACATATATAGCCTACATAAAATTTAATAAAAGTTGAATTATTCAAAATTTTAAGGCAAGCTATTGTGATTGCTTCACATACTTTCTCATCAGGTTGTGGCTCAGTTTTGATGGATATTATATGTCAGTCGTTGTCCTTTCACGCCTTTAACAGATCTAGATAAGCTGAGCACCTTCAGTCAGAGGTTCCCCCTCCCATCCATGTATAGGATCCATGTGTGGAAGGTATTGTTGGGTAAGACACACACACACACACACACACACACACACACACACACACACACACACACACAAACACACAATAATGGCCAACATTGCATGCAAATAATTCCCCTTCTCCTGTTCCTGCAGGCATCCTACCTCCCCACAGTGACTCTCACGCTCTGGTGGGAGGCTACAGGAAGGAGCAGTCCCAGGACATGGTGGAGGCTCTGGAGGTGATGAGATACATCAACTCATCCACACCCTCCACCCACGTCTACCTGCGCATGTTCCAGCTGGAGAACCAGGTTCTACCAAGGTGCTCTGAGACAGCAGCCCCGGTAAGATGAAACACAAGACATGGTTGTTTTTAAAGCGATTCAACAAATGTTTTACATTTGATATAGTGCATTAGAAGCATCCATATTATTTGTTACAAGTAAATCCTCGACCTAGCAGACGGAATAACAATTGTCTAAAAACGACTTGATGTGGATCCTCAGCTTTGTTAATTAACCAGGTTTCCATCTCTGAGTATTATAGTATATGTATCGATAAAAAGATCCTTGCTGCATTTCATCAAAATAACAATTATGACAATGAGTCTGACTTCGGATACACAAAAACAAAGATACGGTATATGGAATAATATATAATGTGTATTGTGTTTTTTGGATATTTCTAACAACTTTCAGTTCCAAATCAGCAGCCAATTGAATATACAGTACACTTGGTTGGGAACAGAACTAAATGTGGGAATGTTTCGAAATCATCGTTTCTACCATCAGTGTACCATCACTATATTAGCCTAAAAGGTGACTCATAATACCTGCATTTGTTAGGATAAACATACTAAAAGAATTATCCATCTAGTTCTGTTTTTGGTGTGGTGATTAATCTCCATATACCTTTTATTCTGCAGGTGGGCACAGGTTAGCTGTCTCTCAACACCATTTTTAGGTGGCTAGTACTCAAATTTCTCCTGCGCTTCCTTAATTCTTTGCCACTGTATTGATGTGCTGTTGTCCTTTTTTCCAGGATGAAGAGAACGAGGACTTCCTCTCCATCAGTCGATCCATGGAGGAGATCGTAGACGATCCTGTCGACTGCTATTGGCTGATCAAGTGTTTTGTCAATCAGTTCCACACAAAGTTTGGAGACTCCGTACCACACCTGGTTTGTGTTACATTTAGCTTAAAAGACAGTCTCTGTAAAAATGTTCCTTCACATCATATTGAACCATTTCGAATGGAAAGGTTTTCTATAGATGTTTCTTAATGTTGTGGAATGAACACATCCACTGATACAAAGCTCATAAGGGAATCCCATTGATAATTTAGTGTATAGAATGTCCACAGGATTCAGCAGTTTTGATCACATTATTTTCTACATTTACGTGACTATGAATCAAGACTTTGTTGTTCCCCCTCATTCTGTTCTGTTGTGCTGTAGCCAAAGAGCCTGGAGCATTACCTGAGTCAGGAGGAACCTCGACTGCTGAGCCATCTGAAGAACACCGGAGCCCTGGCTCAGCTGCCCTACAGCCTCTGGTTCACACGCTGCTTCGCTGGCTGCCTGCCTGAATCCAGCCTGCAGAGGTCAGCCTACTGAACACTACTGTCAGCACACAGCAAGGATTCATACATATCTTTTTATTTTTGTTTTAAATCCTCAACAAACGGAGGGTGTTTTTGCAACCTTAAAATCCAAACCAAGGTTGATGTTTTTGTTCCACCGATAGCTTTGATCCAGTTAGGTTTGGTTTTTCACAGAACTTTTCTTGACATACCTACGCCCTGTAGACATCCCTGGTGGTCGACCGTTATGTGTTTTTCAATTGTTTGATGCAAATATTTAGAGATCAGGTCCATCGATATACTGTACAATGCAGATATGACATTGCTGTTTTGTTTTTTGCATTTGATAAAATACTGTTTAATAACAAATGAGAAACAAAATTTAACTTAACAGACATTTATTAAATAAAAACACAGTGCTCACATAACTCCACAGCAGCCACACTGACGAGGCTGTCTGCAGACATTCTTTGTTTATTTTTCAGTTGGCATTGTGAGCGCAGGTATTGGCTGTTGCCGATTATATCAAAATGCCATTAATCAGCCGACGATTCATCCGTCTATCTCTAGTCATCACCGACGTGAGCTGTGTCTCCCTCTACTATTCATTCATTGGTTTTTAGATGGGCGTGTGCGTGAAATCGGGGTTTTTGTCACTTTGATGGTCAGCCCTTATCAGTTTGAATGAATGTAGAACAATCTAATGAACATATTTGTTTTGTTGCCTCTAAATTTAGTCAATTATTCAAATAATGTGTTTTGTCATATCTTGACCTGAAATTCTTCATACTGATCAAATTAACTTTGATTATTTTCAGGGTATGGGACAAAGTGATCAGTGGCTCCTGTAAGATCCTGGTGTTCGTGGCTCTGGAGATTCTGCTCAGCTACAAGATCATATTGATGGGCATCAACCGGCCTGAAGGCATGTACAAGTTTCTGTGCAATGTGAGTAGACAACAGCCGCACCAAAGTGATGTTATTGTCCAGCAAACAGAAATGCATTGTGTTCTGTCCTCATAGTAGGTGCACTCATTAAACCTCACAACAACATTCCCCCTTCTCAGACACCACAGGAAAACACAGACGCCATTGTGACTAAAGCCATCGACTTGTGGCACAAATACTGCGGCACTCCGATGCACGCTGTGTAGCCACATGTTGCTCCACACACCACAGAGACATCTGGGCCTAACAGGTGAGGACATACAGCAGGACCTGCTCTGAACTCCACTGAGGGACTAACAGACCATGTGACGTTCAGGGTCCGTGGGGATTTGTCTCTGCATGACTGACCTGAACACTCATCACAGGCTCCTTGCACTAATCCAGAAGGACTGTGTTATTGACAACCCAGCTTTTCCCCAAAGAATATGAAGAACTCTACATGGAAAGGAGTTCAATAAGAAACTTAAGAACTGCTTTAAGAACTGCTTCTACAAAGAGTGGATGGTCAATCTGATCAATGCTAATGCTGTTTGGATGAAGACAAGGAAGCATAAAACTTTTCTTTTTTTTTTAAATACGTTTCTTTCTTTAAGAAACTGCATACATCATCATAGGAGACTCACATCAAATTAATACTCACATGCAGTTTTTCTGCTTTACAAAAAACATTTGAAAAGTCTCGCTTTCTTTCTTTGCTATGTACAGGTCTTAGAATTCTGAGAATATTTTTTATCTCAAACAATTTTAAACATACAAGAGACAGCAATGTTACTGCCGCTTGCACATCAACACACACACACACACACACACGCACACACACTACAGAACAACAAGTTCTCCCATTAATATGGTCAAAACTGTCAATTCATGAACCTCATATGAACTGTAAACAATAAAAAAATAAATAAAAGTAAGGTGGCAGATTTTTCATGATTTGTAACTCATAAAGGTTTGTCTCAGACATTAAAAATGAAATTAATTTTAAAAAGTCTAGTTTCTGGTAGTGTAGGAGAGAGTTCAGAAACATTTGACTGTCGACACATAATACTCCTCAAATGAAACAAGTTAATTTGGCAGTTTATAAATCCCTGTAAACAGTACGTAGGCACAGTGACACAGCGGGTTACTGAACTCTCTGGGATGCATTCAAGATCACAACTTTTACAGCAAGTCAAGTTGCTTTGGTTTAAAACAGGAGATCTGAAGCCTGCAAAGTATTCTGAGCTCTTTTTTTTTAATGCAGCCCACACATAGAAAGACAAATAAGGAAATAAAATCAGAAGTTATTGCTATGTTGATTGGTGTTTGTGTGTTTTCATTTTTACTGTACTGGCGTTTTGGGACATTGATTCGAATTTTGTAGAATTTGGCTTATGATCCAGCTGCCTACAACAGCGTAAGCTGTCGGTAAATATTTCTATTCATCCGGCAAAATGAAATTAACGTTCATCTAGATGTAATTTATGGAGTAATACTGCAGCAACACAAGCACACCTCCAGAAAAAGATTTAGTCCAGTTGTGAGAGGAGAGTGAGATCATGGTAAAAAGGCAAGAAAACAATCCCTGTGTAATAAGAAAGAATATATTCGCCTCGTACCGTTTTCTGTCCTCACACTTGGCACAGAATGCATGTTTGACTTCCTAAAGCCTTGTTCAAAATAAAAGTGCAAAGTATATAAAAAAAAACACCTCTTCATCATAGAAAATTAAAAGCTTTTGGAAATCAAGAAGTCTTTGTAAAGCCCCGTTTTAGAGTTCAATCCATGTTACTTCTAAAAAGTGTTTTGCTCCTGTTCCCTGTAATGGCTGCTGCACATTATTCCATCCAGTCTTGGCCAGTTGAATTCAACGCTGGAAGTGGTAGCAGTCAGCAGGTAGCAGTCTGAACACTTGAGGTTTTGTGTGGGAGTAGAAAAGAACGGTTGAAGTCTGACTCAATCCTTTCATGGCCGATGAAACCTGAGAAAGAGGAGTAAGAGTAGGTGAGTAGCTTTTGAGAAACTGGTGGTCTTTCACTATGCTCCAGAGTTAAATATTTCAACAAATGCGTCATGAATAGTTTTTTCAAATTTTGTACAGACATGCAGGGACCCAGAGGATACACGCCCTGACTTTTCATCAAAGCACCACCAACAGGTCAAGTTATTTTCTTCACTTCATGACAGTTTTACACTCAAACTAAACCCATTGGGCTTTTACTTTTACTGGTGTCTCACTGGCTGCGAGTGCACCTCTGTCTCACCTGGTCAGATGCCGGCTCGACTCATGCACCTCCATCTCTGTGCTTTTAAACTCATTCAGCTCCTTCCTGATGGCAGCCTGAACAACACACAAACAAACACATATTTTCCACAATTTGCCTCTGGTCTTCATATAGTCCCTGCCTCTGCTAAATCATTTTATGTGCAAACAACGATAGAATCAGAAATATTCTCTCACTGTCAGCGCTAAAAATGTATGCGTGATAATAGAGATGACACCACAGCTACGTTTTTGTTGGCCAAACCGAGTGGCGCTTTCTACTACAGTGAAATAATACTTCAGTTTTATTTATCGCAGATTTGTTTTATAAAGTTTTTTTCTGGCAATTATGTTTATATGCAACTTTGATCTTGAAATAGTTTTTTTCTCAGAATATTATCCACCTTCCCTGGCTCCATAAATTATTATTCTTCTAACTACAATGGCCCTAATATGCCATCGTATATTCTTGCATGTTTTGTTGTGTATGATTTCAGCCACCATGTTTAAATAATCCTGCAACTGGAGATGTAAACATTAAGTTCCGAAACTGTTTTCACAAATCGCACCCTGTGTATATACAGTACATATGTGAACCATACAGTATATCATTGATTCTTGAGAACCGGGACAAAAGGCCGTCTTCCATATGTAACTGCTGTTATGTTTAAAACTAAAAATAAGAAACGTTAAATATGTCAACACCATCAGACAGGAAATCTGACTGAGTTGACATCTGACGGTGGTGATTGGCCAATGACGGTAAACAAAACAAAAGCTGAGAGGTTGTGTCAAAGCTTAGCTCAGTAGCTTAGTATATGTTGGATACATATACATGTAATTTAATTTGCCGAAACATAGGGTTTGTATTTTTTCAACATTGCACCCTGTTTTGTCCCTCTTCTCAAGAATCACTGATATATACACACAGACTACATGAGAAAGTGGCGTCATTGTGTTAAGATTAACCTTGTCAGCAGCTGTTAGCCGAGTCCACGGCTTGTCTGCTCTCCTGTCGTAGTCCTGGGCCTCGGCCACCTCCACATAGTCACTGAAGCGGATGAGGATCTTGGCCTCCCTCAGCTCCTCCACTGTGGGCCTCTGACTGAGCTGCAGCAAGCAAGAAGAGCATCTTATTAAGCAGCCCAATGCCCAGCAACATGCACACTGACAAACACGAGCTAGAAGGTCATGTGTATGACTGGAAAATAGCCGCTGCATGGCAAAATAAAATAAAAAACTACTGTCAATTCTCTACAGTCAATGCAATGTATTTATAATCATGTTCTCAAATCAATACAATATTCAGGATAAAGAGAATATGTGTGTCTTTTTTTTATAAGCTCAATTGAAATCAGTTTAAACAATCAAATTTTTATTTATTTAATAGAAAACTTAAAATAAAATAAAAAAACTGACGACTTAAAATAAATTAATTTGTGATTAAAAAATCCCTAATTGATTTTATTTTTTTTAAATGACAAAGTATATACATTCCATTTAAAAGTGATTATTTACTACATGATTTATCTCGAAGACAAAGAATACACATGTCTTTACCTGCAATATAATATTGGCTTTTGCTACATCTATCAATACACATAATCACATATCATCATCATTACTGTGCAACAACAGAGAACACACACACACACACACACACACACACACACACACACACACACACACACACACACACACACACACACACACACACACACACACACACACACACACACACACACACACACAGGATGATGTAACAGATAATACTATCATCCTCTCAAAAGGCTGCAATCTGAAGGACTGATGGTTCGGTCAGCACAGAAAAGTTCTAACCACTGATCAAACACTCCATCTTCTCCACGTCTGTCTCACCTTTTTGGACAAATGTTTCTTGATCTCCCTCTTCTCCTCCTGCTCCTCCAGATCGTTTCGAGCTGACAGCAAGGAGGAAGAGAGTGCAGTCATACACAGTCAAGATTCATTTTGGATTTTTTTACTTTTTTACTTATTTTCTTACTGTCTGATAACTTACGTTTCAGTATGTTTCTCTGCTCCAGCTCCTCTGCTGTTGGCCGCTGACTTAACCGCCTGGAAGAAATGGCAACAAAACCCATTTTAATAGGATGTTTTAGTGAATGTGTGTGCTTACTTCCACATTTACAGCCACAGGCTTTTCGCGTAAATGGCACCAATGTCACAAAATTCTTACTTTACAAATTTATTTTCAAGATTTGTATTTTTGTTTTGATACAAATCTTGATTGTAATTAAGTTTGGCATCATAAAGTAACACTGAGTTAGTTTTTAGATCTTTTGTCGATTTTGCCAAACATCCCCCTCAACTTCGAATGTGAGGATTTTATGTTTTCCTCTGGTTTGTATCATTGGATATCAAATATTTTTAGATGGTTTTGGACTTTTGGTTTGACCTATCAAAGGTATTTTTCTGCCTGCAATTTTGTAAACTCTGTTAAGTGGTTAAATATTTAAAAAAAATCAATGGTTACACCTCTATGGTCAGTGTTTTAGTATGCAAACATAGTGTTTAAAAACGGTGGATTTAAGATGGTGTCTTTAAATGTTTGTATTTATTTTGTGACCAAATACTCTTTGAAGTAATTGCACTTTTAATGAGTCTAAATAAGGAATGATTAGAGAAGATGTTGTATGCTTTTCCATTTACAGTGTTGTATCGGCACATGCTTCTTCCGCTTTCTATTTTCCACAACTTTAATCTCTCTTCTCCCGGCATCATGACTCATCCTCTGCTACCTTTGGCAGCCAGGTCACATGGATCACAGCTAACATTACAGCAGTAACGTGCACATGTGTCTGCACATGTGGCTCAGTAAAATCCTGATTCTCACCTGGTCAGTTTGGTTGCTGTTTGTTGTCGAAACACGAGTCTCTCTTGGTCCGACTGCAGCGGTAGAATGTTCTTTTCCTCCAGCTCCCTCTGCGAGGGACGGTTGTTGATCTTGATAGCCAGAGAGTCTTTTCGTAAAACCTTCATGGCCAGTGTGCCTACAACGAGCACACAAGAGGCAACATGTTTAGGGTATTAATACACAATTATCAGGTTATTATAAGCTGACTAAAGGGAGCCTGTATAGATAGTTCTTTTTTTCTTTTCTTAATGCATCCGCGTTTGTGATAGCCAAAGGCCAGCGGCATAATGGTTATGAGTTTTCCGTCCTTCCACCCATACGTACATCATACGTCCGACCGTCCAGGCCATTCTTGTGAGCGCAAAATCTCATGAACACTTTGAGGGATTTTTATCAAAGTATGCGCAGATATCAAGTCTGACTCAAAGGTGAACTGATTAGGTATAGAGGTCAAAGGGTACTGCAGCCTTACATACAGTATCTCACAAAAGTGAGTACACCCCTCACATTTCTTCAAATATTTCATTATATCTTTCCATGCGACAACACTGAATAAATGACACTTTGATACAATGTCAAGTAGTCAGTGTACAGCTTGTATAACAGTGTAAATTTACTGTCCCCTCAAAATAACTCGACACACAGCCATTAATGTCTAAACTGTTGGCAACAAAAGTGAGTACACCCCTAAGAAAAAATGTCCAAATTGGGCCCAAAGTGTAAATTTTTTGTTTTGCCATCATTATTTTCTAGCGCTGCCTTAACCCTCTTGGGCATGTAGTTCACTAGAGCTTCACAGGTTGCAACTGGAACCCTCTTCTACCCATTCATGACGACATCAAGGAGCTGGTGGATATTAGAGTCCTTGCGCTCCTCCATCTCCCGTTTGAGGATGCCCCAAAGATGCTCAATAGGGTTTAAGACTGGTGACATGCTTGGCCAGTCCATAACCTTTACCCTCAGCTTCTTTAGCAAACCAGTGGTCGTTCGGAGGTGTGTTTGGGGTCGTTATCATGTTGCAGTACTGCCCTGCGGCCCAGTTTATGAAGGGAGGGGATCATGCTCTGCTTCAGTATGTCACAGTACATGTTAGAATTCAATGAACTGTAGATCCCCAGTGCTGGCAGCACTCATGCAGCCCCAGACCATGACACTCCAACCACCATGCTTGACTCTAGGCAAGACACACTTGTCTTTGTACTCCTCACCTGGTTGCCGCTCCACACTCTTAACACCATCTGAACCAAATAAATGTATTTTGGTCTCATCAGACCACAGGACATGGTTGCAGTAATCCATGTCCGTAGTCTGTTTGTCTTCAGCAAACTTTTTGTGGGGTTTCTTGTGCATCATCTTTAGAATAGGCTTCCTTCTGGGAGGACAGCCATGCAGACCAGTATGATGCAGAGTGCGGCGTATGGTCTGAGCACTGACAGGTTGACCCCCCACCCCTTCAAGCCCTTCAGCAATGCTGGCAGCACTCATACGTCTATTTTCCAAAGCCGACCTCTGTGTACGACGCTGACCACGTGCACTCAACCTTCGTAAACTGGGCCGCAGGGCAGTACTGCAACATGATAACGACCCCAAACACACCTCCAAGACGACCAGTGGCTTGCTAAAAAAGCTGAGGGTAAAGGTTATGGCCTGGCCAACCATGTCTCCAGACCTAACCCCTATTGAGCATCTTTGGGGCATCCTCAAACAGAAGGTGGAGGAGCGCAAGGTCTTTAATATCCACCAGCTCTGTGATGCTGTCATAAATGGGTGGAAGAGGGTTCCAGTTGCAACCTGTGAAGCTCTAGTGAACTACATGCCCAAGAGGGTTAAGGCAGTGCTGGAAAATAATGGTGGCCACACAAAATATTTACACTTTGGGCCCAATTTGTAAATTTTTTCTAAGGGGTGTACTCACTTTTGTTGCCAGCAGTTTAGACATTAATGGCTGTGTGTCGAGTTATTTTGAGGGGACAGTAAATTTACACTGTTATACAAGCTGTACACTGACTACTTGACATTGTATCAAAGTGTCATTTATTCAGTGTTGTCCCATGGAAAGATATAAAGAAAAATGTGAAGAAATGTGAGGGGTGTACTCACTTTTGTGAGATACTGTATATCGTCAGGTCACAGTGACCTTGCACCATGTTGTAGCTTCGTAGGAGCATTACCATCTTTAAAGCATTGGCTTTCACCGTTCGACAATTGTAAAATAATAATAAAACATTTTATTTATAAAGCATTTCATTGTTAAAAACAATCCCAAAGTGATAGATTAGTGGAGGACATATCATCGGCAGGCGGTATTTAGTTACTGCATGCCCAGTTGACACATTTAGCCTATTCATAGGCCCATCCATGCATGTGCACACAGTTTGTTTTTCAAATTTTAGAGCAGACCACAAAGCCATGTTAGGTTACAGCATTACCCAGTCAAAGGTCATGGTCGAACTCTTTGAGATAGCAGACACAGAGAGCGGATGGGAGACACCTACTTGTAAACAGTGTATCGTCATCATCTTCCTCGTCATCTTCCTCCTCCTCTTCCTCATCGTCTTCCTCTTCTTCTTCGTCCTCTTCCTCCTCCTCTTCCTCCTCCGTACCAGGCCGGAGCCGATAAGCCGCGTCATTGGGAAGGTTCTCTTTGTCGTCGCCACACCTCATCGTCACCGTGGGAACGCCGTGCATCATGGAGCTGCAGGGGTTTCGGTGGGAAAGGTCAGAAGGTCAGAGGCAGATGCTCAATGTCCCATGAAGTCATGAAATAACATGGCTACTAGCTATGGCCAATCCCACCCTGTTCTTTTGAATGAATCGAGTTTGGCCATCTGTGATCGGCATGAGGGACAGACGCTAAAGGAAAGTAACAAAAAAAGATTGATTTGGAAAAAAAAAAGAAAACAGGTAAATAATAACCAAAAAGCACATCAGTTTCTCCGCGAACACCACCGCCACCAGCCTGGAGCAGAGCTTGGATTGTAGCAAAGTATTGGCAGACAAGGCGACCAATCAAAGTGAACACATTCTTCCAATTCTTCACTCAAATGTTAGGATATGTTGTTTTTCTGTGTTGTATAGTATTGTATATTGATTCTCTTTGGTTTGCAGGATGATTGCAGGAGATTGAATGTGTGTTTGATTTGTATATATGTTAACCCAGGCCAGTAGGTGATGTATGAAACTAGGACTGAACGGTTCAAAGGTGTATAGTGATGGTTGATTTATGAGATCACGTATTTTTTTCTAGAAATAATCCACAAAAGTGAGACCCAGGTTTTCCAAAGGAAGGGAGGAAGGAGCTGAGAGATTCAGTGGGACAAAGCTAGATCACAGGCCTGTTTTTCTCAGCATCTTATTAAAAAAGTTGGAATGTTTTGGAGGTGCAAGGTTTTCCATGGGACGTTAAAGGGTTATGTATGTATGAATGATAATGATGAGCATGAGATCTTTTGGCTATTAGGTCTCTGTATCCGAACTGTTTCCAGCTCGAGACACGGTTTTACAAGCTCACCTCTCAAACCTCTGCATGGTGAGGGCCAGGGTCTTGTTGAGCTCCTCTATGATTCGGCTGGGGGGGTGGAGTGCAGCGGGTAGCGTGCCGTACTGCAGGGAGTGAGTGCCGCCCATTGGAACGTGGCTGTGTTGGGCAGGGCACTTCTGGAAGGCAAGCGGAGAGGGCACCATGCTCCCGGCAGGAACGGCCATCATGAGCTTCTTTGGAGGCAGAGGAGGAGATAGCTTCACCGACATACAGGGCAACTTCACCGGGGCGCCGTCTGCACAAAGATGTGTGTGTGTGTGTATGTGTGTGTGTGTGTGTGTGTGTGTGAGTGTGTGTGTGTGTGTGTGTGTGTGTGTGTGTGTGTGTGTGTGTGTGTGTGTGTGTGTGTGTGTGTGTGTGTGTGTGTGTGTGTGTGTGTGTGTGTGTGTGTGTGTGTGTGTGTGAAGGGATTAGACGTGCACACACAATTACACATAGGGGTTGGGAGGTATGGTCAAAATCTTCTATCACAATACAAGTTATTTCATATCATGGTTTATTGATTTTTTTGTATTTTGTATTTTAGAGTACAAATATCAAAAGAAGAGAAGAATGACATTTTCCTGCAAGATTTGCTCATCTTTCATTTCAAAAAGCTGTCAAAATAAACTAGTGTGCAAATGTTTGGTAATAATTTCAATCTTAACAGTTGCAATATAAAATCACAGCGTCACACACATGTTTTAAAGTAAATATACCCCGTCAAAATAAACTTTAGGAAGCTTTATTTTTAGTTTGGTTTTTGAAGATGATGTGCCATACAAATTCATTTTTTTAACTTTCATAGTAGGCTACTGCTTTGCATGCTTCGTCTTTAAGTGGTAGAAGAAGTTGTTTTATTCGCTGCGGTATAGACGGTAGATACATTGCTACCAACAAAGACCAACCTTACCACCAGTGATGTGATTGGGTAGCCTGTTGAAGGGTTTGGGTGGTACCCCGGGAGGTTGTTTGTGTAACGTAGGAGGTCTGATTTGATTGGTTGACTCTGCGGCGCCGTCAGACGGACACAGGGCGGACTTCTTGGTGGGCGGAGCCAGGCTGGATCTTTGGCCGTGGTCCTGCTGACATGCAGCCTCGCCAAGCATCTGAAAGTCCAGAGAGCCTGAGGAGAAAAAAAAACAAAAGGAATATAAACAGTCAGATATGCTACGGTCCGGGGGACGAGAGGTGATGCAAAACGATGGTGGTGATGTGCACTCTGCTGCCTACCTACAGCTGCAGCCGCTCCCTCCATCAGCTCAATACCTTCTGACTCTGACAGGCGCCCGTTCTCCATCTTCACCTCCTCTTTTACAACACATACAGAGCCGTCTGAACAGACAGAGAGCAGGGGGAGGATGGATAAGAGGAAGAAAGGCAGAAACAGGGTTAATGGAGTGGAGACAAGAAAAGAAAAGAAAGAGGAGGCAGTGTTGTGTTACTGTATTTATGTTGACCCTCACCTTTCTCATAAACCTCCTTCAGCACTCCCTTCTTGATGAGCTCTTCTCTGCTCTGGCGTGTGGACATTTTCCTCTCCAGCACTTGAGGGAGCACAGGAGACATGACGTCAAATACACAAGAAAAAGCAACAACAAGAAACAGACTGTCAACCCAAATGTTATGTCACGGTTATCCTGGCCAAAATGATTGTGATTTACAATATTATCAACATTATTCATTAAAATATTCTTAAAATATTAAAATGTCTCTAATGTAAACATACTAAGGGTCACTTCCCCTTACGTTTAGTTAAGACACAAATATTGTAATTGCATCACAGATACCACATACATCTTTTTTTTGTTTTAAGCAATCTTTAAAATAAAGAAATCACTTTTTTTGTGGGGATAAGCCGAGCCTTCAGTAATGATGACAGGGTTAGGATTTAGGAATGACTGGAAATATGTAGCGCCCCCTTGAGGGAATTCAAAATAAATCAGGTGATAGATATATAATAGGACTGTACTGGATTTAATGTACTGACAACATTTCCAACTAAAACTATTGTCATTCACCATCAGTTTATGTTGATTCTAGCAGCCCCTTTGGACGAAAGCTGTAGTGTTTTTACAACAACGATCTTTGCTAGTGTGCCGGCAGGTGCGTGTGTATTTGTTTTGGAAGCGAGTGAAAGAGAAACCATGCACAGGCTGCATTGCAATCAGGTCATGCATTTATATTTGACTATGTAAGCTTAACAATGGTAATATAACAATGGTGAGGCCTTTACTTTCTCTCAATCAGACTATGATGAACCATTACTTTACATCACTTTACATGTAACACAACTGGACTGACTGATGGCAGGACTCCAGCATCAACACATGGTGATCACAACATGTTCCTTCCTATGTGCTGTGGTGAACATGTATATTGTGTTTGTATTAGCAGCACAGAGAGACAGGAAGCAGGTCTCAGGCTCCTGCAGTGTCAGCTGGGAGAGCAGCTTGTCTGTAGGAAGCCTTTGGTGAGCCCTGCACTGTGTTTGTTTCTCTCAGCGACGCACAGGATGTAAAACCATTCGACAACAACAGCTTCCATCTCTCTGTCAAAATCAAACACTTTGCTCTCTTTAACAGCTCACTACTGAGAGCACATACTGTACGCTGAGGTGTGCTAACATCCATATTTCTCTCTGATGGTTGTGTGGCTAACGTCGCTCTGGAGAACAACTCACTGACAATCACCTCTTTAAAGCTAATGTGTTGCCCTAGTTAACTTCCATGATCAACTCTTCCACATGCTGTTGTGTTTACATCACAAATGAATGCGGTAATCAACAGCTCATCATGGAGTCAGTTTTGATGATGATTTGCATCTGGGATTGTCGAACGATAAAACTTTAATTGAAATGTGTTGCACGTTGGTGCTGCTGCTGTAGAACCATCATATCAGCTCCAAAACTGTGTGTTAAGTTTTACAAGTTTATGCATATTCATGTAATCCTGCACAAAAAAAAACATTGGTTACACTATGACTGTGTCTAAAATCCATCCCTTATCATTATTCCATCAAATACGTATTTACCATTTTGTTGTGCTCGTATACCCTGTTGGGACTATAATCATCCCAGAATGAACAGTCTACTTAATACAGATTTAAATACCACCATGCCTTGCAGAGACAGCTACCAGATGAAAATAATAACCTAAACAGGGTCATAATAATCTTTTTTTAAATTATTATTATTTTTAGTTAATTATTTATAACACAGATGTTAAAACTGACTTCATAACCCTCACAGGAGGTTCCAGAAGGCCTAAGGCAGCTGCTGTGTTCATGAGCTACAGTACATCATTTTTATATTTTCTCTCAAACAAAAATTCATGCTCCAGATTTAGATTTGATTAAAATTGAGGATGGAGCTCTAGTTTAATACTTTCTATTGTTTTTCCGAATATATTTCTAAAGCATGGACTGGGAGGAGGAAAATAATCTCCTACAGATATAATCCTCATATTTGTCTTTATATGGATTAAAAGCGATTAAATCATGGACTGAATCAGATATACAATGTTTTGGTTTTACTGACAAAAAACGATGAATATATTTACATTTTGTTTGGATACAATTATGTTCATCTTTCATCAGTTTTTATCTGTTTGAATGGTGAGTAGCCTATGTTAAAAGTGGAATCAGCGATTCTGCAGAAGGCTTGTTGTCAAACTAACTGGTAACACTTTACATAAGGTACACAACATTTTAGTCACTGCTACATAGATATGCATTCCCTACTACATAGGTTTTTTCTTTGTTTTAGTAACTACTACATAGTTATGCATTACCTACTACATGGGTTTCTTTTTTGTAAGTAACTACTACATAGTTCTTTTTTAGTAACTACTAGATATGCATTACCTATTACATAGGTTTTTTATTTTTTTAGTAACTACATAGTTTTTTTATTAACTACTACATAGTTATGTACACCTATGTAGTAGGTAATGCATATCTATGTATTAGCTACTAAAATAAAACAATGTAGTAGGTAATGCATAACTATGTAGTAGGTACTACAATTGTGTATACCCTATTGTAAAGTGTTACCAAATAACTTTTTGTCAAAATCAGCATTGAAAAGAAATACATTGTTAATACACAGCTTAGGCTCTGGATGTGGAAAAAAAGGTATGTAAAACAAATTTTGACAAAAAGGAAATTGACAACAAACATTCTCCAGAATCGCTGAATCCACCTTAAAAGCAAATGTAGCCAAGCATCTGACTTGAAGCCTCCTGGTGCTTCTCCAGCCTTACATAACCATAATCACACAGCCCCTAAATCACCCCCTGCTCTGCAGCACAGGCCCTCCAAGCCTCCATCCATCAATGCTCCTGTTGCTAGGTGCAACAGGGAGACATTTATCTTCTGCTGGAGATGTGAGCGGAGCAGATTACTTGAGAGAGGGAGAAGAGAGTGGAGTTGGGTGTTAAACAGAAGTGTTGTGATCACAGGGGTTTTGCTTCTCACCGGCAGAGGTCTGCTTGAACTTTTCGCTTTTCTTCTTCCTCCATTTCCAGGGTTTAAACAGACGTCCCAGGTTAGCGAATTTGCTCCGCCGCCGAATGGGAGGCGTGTGCGTGCCTGGGACCAGCGAATCAGAGCGCATTGCTGCCAAACGCTCCACTTCCTCTGCTGGAAAAGAGACAATAAGACAATAGTCATTAAGCAACACAAAGAAAACATTTTCTGACATGTTTTAAGCACAGGGCAATAAAAGCAGAATTATAAGCACTACTATAGGTATTAATCTTCCTTTTTCCCCCCCACATAATTCACTACACTGTAAACATTCAAAAAGTTAGGAAAACTCTATATGTCAACAGTTTGATTTTTAAGGCCAACTGCCTAAATCTAAGCCAACTAATTATCTTTTGTTGAGACAACTTATCATTCAAGGATGAACACCTCAAAGAGACGAATACAAAATGTCCAGGGAAATGGTGCATAAGCAACAGGAAGAAAAAGTGTAACAGTGAACATTCATAACTTTGAGAAAAAAACATCTAGTTTTATGTCATAAGGTCTTTCTCTCCTCCACTTTTTGCGTTCACTGTCTGACTGTGACCTGTTAGTTCTCGTAGCCTACAGGGAGTGGACGTTTAATTGAAAGTAATCACACCGGAGGCTGCTCCTCACAGCATGCCACACTTTCTCATTCTGAATTACACCTTTCCCATTTCACACAACATCGACTCTACAGAACGACAGCGCAAGGACCGAGCCGGAGGCAAGGAGGGAAACAAAGGAACACTTTAGCAGGAGCAGGTAGTGGATGTATACACACACAAGCACCAGAAGAATCATAGGCTAAAAACACATATTTACAAATGGAGATGCTGCAGAAGTTCCACTTTAACATTTCATTTAATTGAACTGCTGTGAGTTCGGTCTCTGGGGTTTCCTCAACGTTTTCTACAATAGTCTTATCTCAGTAAGTGCTCTAAATAAAGTTTGTTTCCTTCCGATTTAGTTCTGACGTGATGTGTTCTAAGAATGAAATATCTACGACTGACAAGCGGCCGAAGCTGGTGTTTAATAATCTTATTTGTTTCATTCTATGATCATAAAGCTTGTGACCTCAAGCAAAATCATTCTTATAATCATGCAGAATGAACCAAACACTGCCAAGGAAATATTGACGGCCACCAAAAGAAAGTCGGACAGTGTGTCAGTGGAGAGGAAGAAAGAACTAATCCCCCTGAAGCAGTCAGCAGTAGCTGCAGACAGGTGGAGATGTCAGACCTTGATGTGGCCTTGTTACAAGAGGGGCTGTCAGTTCAGATCTGTAACAGCTAAACAGAGAGCATGATGACCTGAGCACTCCTTTTCCTTCAACAGCAACCATGTCCAACACCTCCCCTCCTCAGCTGCCCCTGTGGCAGATGTGCTCAGTGAACAGTTTATGTCTGTGGTTGCTCTCTGTGGCACCCTGGTGTGAACATCAGAGCACTTAAACAAACCCTCCTAGGACAAATAAAGGAAAGGTTTCTCTCACTATCAACATATTAGCAGGGCTCAACAACACAGTAACGCTTGCTTGCCCCTTTGGTTCCCATCAGTGGCAATCACTATTTAACATAAAAAACAGGAACAGTAAACAGCAGACTGTGCACCGTGCAATAAATATATTTTTAAATATATGCTGTTTTATAGTGATATCTAAATGCTGCTCTCATAATCAGAACCAGACGGCGCATCAAATGCTAGAGACGCACCGATCCACTTTTTCTCAGTTCCGATCCTATTCCGATACCTGGATTTGGATACGATATCCATACTGATTCTGGTACGAACCTGAGATCTTTTTACTCTTTTGTTGATAATTACTATTATCATCATTATTGTTTTGTTGCTTTATTGGTATTGTGTGTAAGGTAACATGTGGCTGCAGTAAACCAAATAACACATCGAATTAAAAAAGAAAAAAATTAACCAAATTTAAATTAACAGCATATTATATGAAATATTCTCTATATAAAAACGGAGACCAAATGTTCACTTTCAACAACAAAACTTGATGCTTGGTTGAACCACATTGAGCTCTGATAAGCCTCCTCAGGTGATTTTGGGTGTGAAATACGCATTATATTGCATGAGTGGATTTTTGCTGTGGGGTTAGGAGTTTCATATCTCTTTCCGAGGTGAACTCATAACCCTATAACCCCAGCTGTGGATGGAGTCAGAGGGCTCAGACTCACACTGCATGGCCACATTCCTTCAGACATACCCCGGACCTGTTCACTTCGATTTACTCACTCAACAACAACCTCCACCAAGGGCTGCTGCAGCCAAGACCTCAAACCAGGTCCAATCAAGGGCAAGGCAGCTGTTTTTTTAAATCGTCAGACACACTATGTAAACAATACAAGAAAAAACTTGGAAATCTTAGATTACTTGAAACTGAAGTGATGTAGACCTACTTATCACATAGCCTACTTGCTCTGCTTGGATTGTTTTATATAGCCTACTTTGCTTGTCAATAATAAAATGCCTATCTATTGCTCCACCTGAGCCAATATGTTGCCACACAATTACGATTTGCACTACATGAACAGTTAACCTGCTGTATTTATTGTCTTTTGCTCTTTTTTTCTTAAGTCAATCTTTATTGTTTTTATTGTCGGCTAACTACGGTCAATTCAAGCAAGGACCATGAAGTGGCTGATGCCGCAGATTCCCCAGGCAGGCAGGGAGCGGTCACCTATGGCAGTCACCAGCATCTTCATCAATAAATCCACCTCTTCCTCCCTCCCTGTCCCTGTGTGTAGTATAACCTGTGGGTCTTATAATAGGACCATGGTCTGTACTCTGTAGTAAAGTGAACCGTGCGCCCTCACCGTCCTGCGCCTCGGCTCCCCGGCAATTGCTGCAGATGTGTTTGATCTCTTTCCCGATTTGGCTGTGGATCATAAACGGCGTGTTGTTGTTGATGTTTGTTGCGGGCAGGTCTAGGTGCTGTCCGCTGGACTTCTTCATCCTGCTCAGACAGAATGCTCTCATCCTCCTCCTTCTCCTCCTCTTTCCCCCGGGTTTCTGCGCCTCAGACGCGGGCACCGCTGAAGATGGGGAGTCGGTGGATCCGGTAGATCCGAACCGGGACCATGAGCGCATCAAGTCGCCTCCACAGCCCTCCATGTTCGAGCCCGGACCGCGGTCAGTGGGACTGATCTTTGAATACGTCCATGGGCTGGAGTCTCTCCCTCTGTTCCGTTAAAGGAGGATTTTTTTTTTTTTTACTGGTTTGCAGCTCAGTCTCCCATTAACAAGTTAGCAAACAGTACTTCCGCTCATTTCTTTCAAAACAAAAGCATTTCATATTCGTTTTAGAGCAGTTCATATTTTCAATAGTCAAGAAGACCCACGTTTTTAGTTTGTCTTTTAATTGATCGTAGCCTATTGACCTCAATTAGGCTAGTTGTCAATTTCCTTTAGTTTACGATATTTTTCAATTACATTTAGGCCTATTTAACTTTAGACTATTTATTTGTATTATTATAAATACATTTTCATTTGTAAAGGCTTCTTATTCATTTGTATTGGCCTAATTGAGCAGGGCTGCATCGCTCTCTCGCACTAGGAAATTCTTACATACATGAAACTTACCCCACGTATTAGCATCAGCCCTACAACTATACACACCAAAGGATTTGATTATAGGATGAAGAGAAATAGATTTTCATAACCCTAAGTCAACCCTAACCCTGGGCTATTTACATTGACCTCCACTCATTTCCTGAAGTGCTAGGGTTAGGCTAGGGTCGCTATCTCCCACTAGGAAAGTCTTACATACATGAAACTTACCCAACCTATACAAGGTATCAAAACAAAGTAACAAAGTGCTTTATGCCAATTATTTAATGATACAACCTAGATGATACAAATAAGATTCGGAAAGCACCTAAGTGATACAATTTAACTTTCTTTAAAAAGAAGGAATGAAAAAGAATACAAAAAGGGATATGTGAAAAACCACCTGAAAGTCATAGAGATTTGACTTGCATTGCAAAGAGTTCAAAGCTCAGGTTCTAGCCCACAGCAAGTCTTGACAGTAATCAATATGATCATATAGCCTAATCAATTGTGAACTACTGTATACTGGAAATGAATGGCATTGTGCCAAGACTGGAGTACTATGTTCAGTCAGCACTTTATATTTATATTTATATTTATTATTCTTTCGGACAATTCCACACAATACACAATTTTCTCTTGCAAATATTCATACATCATACTTTGTGTTGTCCGAAGGGAGACGGAAGGTCCCGCCCCCATTTTCATCAAATTCGGATTCAGATACACAGATTACTGTTACAAAATAAAAATAAAACAAACAAAAAACATTATTTTTTTTATATATATATAGCTATATATGTATATATATATATATATATACATACACATACACATATATATATATATATATATATATATATATATATATATATATATATATATATATATATACATATACTTTTTTTTAAGAATTTGCAGTCCAATACACAGTCAATTTTAATCTAATTGCTTCGACATCATGTTGTGTTCGCATAATCTGCTGGATGCAAAAAATGATATCCACTTTGCAAACAGAGAAAGATAAGGTTAAAAATAGTAGATGAAAATGGTTTGTTAAACTCAACAGCCAATAATTGTTAACACTTTACAATAAGGTACACAAAAAAGAGTAGTTACTGTTGAAAAAAAGAGTAGTTACTGTTAAAAAAAGAGTAGTTTGTTCAAAAAAGAGTAGTGTTGGGAATTCATAGGGGGTAGATTTGGTCAAAGTCAAGAATATTATTAATTTCAAGGAAATTATAATATTAAGAAAAAAAATTACAGTTTTTTTCGATCGCTAACCCACAGACGTGCGTCTTTTGCGGAGGCGGCTATGAAGGAAGGCAGTTTACTGTCTGTTGTGTTCAGGAACGGCTCTAAAAATAAAAAGCTCTAAAAAAATACAAGCCTCTTGTTTCTGGACGGATTAAACAGAGCTACATTTGGAGAGTCATATACGCTTTTGAGAGATCATGTTTATGTTCCGTGGAGGCAAATGATGCGTCACAATCTGTAGTTACAAATCTCTACCAGCAGGTGGAGCTGACTAACAAGTATTAAGGAGAAAATGTATTTGTCTCTCCCTCCACAAAACAGTGACAGACTGAGCTACAAGGGGCAGACTGGTAAGGAGGAGTCAGTGTACTGTGTTGTGTTACACCACTGAGCTGCACATGAAACCTCAGATGTGTGTGTGTGTGTGTGTGTGTGTGTGTGTGTGTGGGGTGGGGGAGACATACCTTCCTTTTGGGGACAAAATGGAAGTTCCCATAATATAATAATGCCATTTTAGGGTGAAGAGTGAAGACTTGCTTTAAGGTGAGGGTACACTTAGGTTAAGGTATAGGGTAAGTGTTAGGCAAGTATGGTTATGGTAAAGGGGAAGTCTCTAGGAAATTAATGTAAATCTATGTCCTCAGAAGTGATGAAAACACTTCAGAGTGATACACAGTCTATGTGTCCGTGTGCCTGTGTGTGTGAGAAAGACAGAGCATGCTTGCGTACGTGTCTGTGTGCTTGTGTGTTTCAGATGCCAGAAGCGGTATGACTAGACTCGGTATGACTACAATATATTTTCGTCATCGTCTCTTTCACATAACACTGAGCACACATCTAACATTTAACACACATCTAAAGCATACGCTGCATTTCCCTTGCTGCAGGCGATGACGCACAAAGGCTTTCACATTCAGAGCACAGGGATGTGGATCGAAAGATGACACAGGGAACAGTTTAGTGAAACATCGTCCTGTTTGCAATCAGCCCTCCTTAGACTCTATAAACATTAACCTATAAGAGATTTGCATAAATCCGCTTAATGTAGAAGACAGTTAAACTATCAGCAGCACTAGATCGAATTGAAGACACTTTCTCTTATCCCAGATCTCAGCCAGGTTTTATTCTGGCCTTTTGTTCTCTTTCTGAGGAGCGGTCTGAGGTAAAGGACTTTGTACCTGTGGGTGCTCTCTCTATTGAGAAGGAGATGTGAGATTAAAGCACCAGTGGGTGTAAATTTAATCAATAAATCCATAGTCTCACTCTGTCTCCTACACACAGACTTAGACCTATATAGTTTGTCTGATTTGACCAGAAGCCAAAGCAGTGGTCAGGTATGATTCACATTACATGCAGAAGTGAAACAGGAACACATTGATTGATTGACGCTTAACGTACAGGAATTATTCACATGTTTTATCTAAGCACATTTTGCTGAGGAGATCTGATGCACCAACTGTGACGCAGGTTGGTACAGTTCAGAGGGGTTTATTTGTTGGACTGTCAGAACCTTAAGGCATATCATTTGGGTCTGTACTGAAATATCTAAACGTGATGGGTTGTCATTATATTTTCTCTATATAATAATGCAGCATTGAGGATCAATTCTGATGATTTTAGTAATGTTATCCTCTGTAATACTTTGTGTTTGGTGCTTTTTAGCAATTGTTAAAATAGTGATTAAAAAAACAAACCTGCTAAACATCGACATGCCATTTTGAGCATGAGCATGTAAGATGCTGATGTTCACATTTAGTTCAAAGCACGACTGCCTGCCTATGTACAACCACACAGAGCTGCAAGAGTAACAGTAGTTACTTCTTGTTAATAAAGGGATTATATGTAAAGGCCTTCAAATTAAATTGCCGTCCATGCTTCTCACTCTCCCACCAAAATGTCTGAATCTGACATTTAAACTAGCGCACCACTCATTTGTAACATGATTTATCTTTGAGCTTGGGCTGACATAACCTTGATGACATAATCAGTGGTTATTTTCTCATACTCCTCACACTATTCAGACATAGATCATCAAGAGCCAAAGAAGACACAATACAAGCAAGCTGAGTAGAGATCCTCATGATGAGTAAACTGACCATTATGTGTATAATAAATGAGCTTCCCCTTTTAATCTGCAAGGCAACTAATGGCTATAACTGTCAGAAAAAGAAAAAAGAAATTAAACCTTAAACCAAGCCTAATAAGATAAAGATATTTTTATTTGACTTTGTAATATTTTTATCTCTTCATATCCTGAGAACTACAACTCATCGTCTCACTGTACTCTGCCTCGTTAGTGAATTCTAAATTCCCAAAACCACATTAAAATATACAGCAGAGCTGCATTTTGTGTGGGTAGATTTTATTTTCTCCCAGCCCTCAGAAATAGCTTCCTGTACCCTGTTGGGGTTAGGGTTTGGGGGCATGAAGGTTTGGCAGGTTACAGCCAGATGTGCTGGTGACAGTAATAGACTTCATGCCTCAATGTGTTTGACAAATCAGAGCGCTGGCAGACATACAACATGCTCTGAGACATATCACACACACACACACAGACACATACACACACACACAGACACACACACACACAAATGTGTGAATGCGATACACACACATACTGTACATGAAATAGCCTGTGCAGCACCTGGAGATGGCTGCGTGTCCTCTGTGGTCTGTACAGCTGTCAGATTATTGTCTGTCTGTGACACTGAGCTATTTACATCTGTCTCACCACAAACCATCCTGTCCAACAGCATCTATCTCATTGTGCAGACAGTCAAGGCATGTATACCTCTCATGAGGTGCCCCACACTTTGCAGCTCAGTCACTCGCACACATCTACCCATGCTCTGGCTAAAGTGTCCGGTCAGCTCAGCACATAGCAAACCCATACACAGCCATTCTTATCTCTGTACCTTTGTGCTGTGACTGAGACCCACGTCTGCCTTGACTGAATCGATATTGCCTTGACCTGCCTGCAGCCGTGATTCATATCTCCATGGTGCCGAGTCTCCCTGGCAACTCCAACTTGACTCTGTGGCCCGTTAACTTAAAAAAAACATATCTTTTTAACCAGGTTTCTCCCAGCAGCACCTCATTGTATGTTCAAATGCCGAACGTAGATTCACACATGCTGTTCTTAAATTACTTTTCTTCTGCTTTTACTGATTTAAAACAAAAACAAAAACAAAAGGATATTTTGTTTTATTAACTGATGCCTTGTATGCTTTTAAATGCCTTTCTATTTAACGAAACCTTTAAATGGCTTACTTGCTTTGCAGCGCTAAGCACTTCATATTACAACTTTATTTTGTTGTAATATAATTATGAAGTCTAGGTTAATTTTATGGCTATTATGAAGCTCGTAATGCAAGTAATTGTATCACTGTAAAGCATTTTGATTGATTAATTTCTTATGAAAGAGTTTCTTTTTTATTACTATGAATAACTTTATATGCTTATATCTTGGTTTCTGTCCTCTCATTGCCGTTTTCTCTTAACATAGTATTTTTATGTCTAAGATGAATACTAAAACATGATGGTGATTTTGCTTTGGTTGCTCTTAGATTCCAGTTTTATTTATACGGGTAAATCCCATTGAGACCGGAGACTCTTTTGCAAGTGAGACCTGTTCCCATTTACACTTTACCATTCACACACACATTCATATACCGATAGCAGGCTAATCATCTATTTATTTACAGTATATATTTTCTGTCCTATGGAAATAATTGATCACAGTCCAGAGGTCATGTATCTGGGTCTCTACAGATCTGCACTAACTGTCAAGATCAATGGCAGCATTGTAGCCATTGTTCTGGTCGATGCTGGCCTCCCTTTTGACGGTTCAAACTAATTGTATAAGCCATGCCTTTAAGCTAAGTGCTGCTGCCTATAACAACTGATGTTGCTCCACAAAGGGAGTGTTAAGAAAGTCTATAGGTGAGATTATTGACACTGCTGTTCGGTTCTTCAATGCGTCAGTAAGAAGGATCAAATGATTATTTGAGAGTTTTTGCTTAAAAACCGAACTACAGAAAGGTTGCAGATGGACTAAGCTGTACAGAAATATTCAGCATCTTTAAGCGAATTGATTTGGTTTTTCAGCCCACAAAGTAATTTATCAACCAAATCATTTTCTTACATTTTTATTTCCTTTTTCAAGGTTTTCCTTAAAGACCATGGGACAATGTTTATGCACAGATGAACAGCTGTTGAGTTTTTTCCAAATGCATTTGTCAGTGCTGCAAACACAAACATCCAATTCACCTCCATTGTTTTGGGGCTACTTGCTGGATCAATAAAACCCAAACTATCTTCACAACCTCTTGTGGTAAGAGGTTTAAAGTTGATGGTCATAACTGTCTGGACAGCCACACAACCTTACCTCTTCTCCACCAACCCTCGTGACTATTTCTGATGACATTCCATTACCCCACATAATCACCTCTATCTCCATCAGACAAAAAAAATATTAATCATCCTCCGTCCTTTGATGGTGCTGCTGCTAATTCAGGTGCCGAACTGAGGCTCAGATTCTGACAGAGATGTAGTGTGCAAAATGAATGTCCTGCTCTGCTGTCGAGCTGAGAGGTGGAGACCAGCTGTTTGGAGTCTAAAACCGTCTGCCATTCATCTTTGTCACTCTAAAACTTTGACCTCCATTTTACCCAACCACTTCATCATCTGTCCACCCTTTACATCGCTGATTAAGATGCTGACACATCACACACAAACACTCATAAAGTTTTAGCTGCACCGCAGGGGCGCGGCCCCGATTCCTAACTCTCCCAGACTCCACAGCATTGCTATTCAGAAGACAGTCAGTCATGGCAGAGTGAGGTCCCTTCTTTTGGCTTCCAGTGGATAAACTACTGTTGTAATCATAATAACTGCAGGACAGGCAAATTATAGGGGCTTCCAAACACGCTAATAGACTGTCAGTCTGGGCGGTATGTCATTATTATCAGGTTTTTTTCTATTTATTTTTATTTTATTCATGACTTTATATGACCTTTTCAATACCGCAGAGTGCATAATGATTTATAAGGTCAAATGTGTCAAAGAATGACAGAAAACCAGTAGGGACAGTAAAAGCTAACAATATTTATTATGTATAAGAAGAATGTATTGACA
Source organism: Ammodytes marinus (assembly GCF_949987685.1). Lineage (NCBI taxonomy): Eukaryota > Metazoa > Chordata > Actinopteri > Uranoscopiformes > Ammodytidae > Ammodytes > Ammodytes marinus. The sequence goes on from NC_137212.1 coordinate 10,446,885, forward strand.
TTTATGACATTCATGTCAGTACTTTGCAGCTGTGTATCACAATATTTCAAAGTAGTATAATAAATAAATGAACCTGACCAGGTGGATGGATTTACCATTTTCAGTCTATATACTGTAAGTTGTTATTATTATGATTTCTTTATTTTGTATTTTTGCTAAATTGACACTTGTATTACACTGTATGAGTCACTGGCGCAATAATCATGTTACTACTGAGCAAGCAGTGACTAGATAAGACAGACAGTGGCTCCAGTCCTTGGAGTTTAAAGCCACTACGAGTAACATGGCACGTTGGCGTCCCCTTTGGACAAAAGCGGTAGTATTTTTACGACGCCCGCTGTCGCAAAGCTGTTTTCTAGCTCGTGCCAGGCGTGCAAGTGTGAACTGAGAAGGGCGCAATATAGTGCATGTCCGTGTGTTGAAAGTGTGAGGACTCTTTTCGGCTCCGTGAGAGTGGTTTTGACACTGCATCAACTAATGCCAGTCAGTGCTACACACACCTGATTGCAATGAGTTGATGCAGCAGCGTCACCTAACTACTCTCTCTCACGGAGCTGAAAGATTACGTGTCCTCACAGAAAGCGAATGAACGAGAGACGGCAGTTAGTATGGATCACGATGAGGTAATGTGTTTGTGTTGTTGATGTAAATAATGACTATTTCAGATAATGGTTATCTGATGATGGTGAAGCAAAGTAAACCTTGTGTTAGTACCAACCGCTCATTCATTTAGGAGTAAACAATGCAGTCTAGATCGCTCTCGTGAAATTGTATACACGTTGCTTGGCAATGCCCTCGTCCCGCCCGTAGCCTATATCACTCTCCCTTTTAGCTTTTCTTCATTGCATTCTCTTTTTTTTCTTTGATGGTTCAGCGCCGTTATCAGTCATTATGACGACAAATAACTGTCTCAAACAAGGCTCCCGCTCCCCTTCCCTCACCTGGAGGGATAGGCATAGGCTTCTCAAATCGCGTTGGTGCTCCACACTGAAATCTGCGACCAATACCGATATGTGACCATAGAACATGCACGAGCGAACCGAAAATCGGACTGGGTGTGCGACCAGACCAAAAGCAGTAATAAAAACTATATAAAAACGTCTTTCTTTGCACTGATGGTCTCGTTTGCTGTTAAAGATAATTTATGATTATCAGAGGAAACATGAGGCTGTTTAAAAGATATTTAAATGTTACTCGTAGCCGCTTTAAGAGCCAACTAAAACCTCATACGCAATAGGTTATAACTAATGTTACTGTCTTGAGGAACCTGAATTAAAAAATGTTTATGCTGTACCTCTTGAATCTAAATGATTCCGCTGCTGAAAATACTCCCTAACAAAAGCACCATTTCCTCTTTAAGTCAACTTAAAAACTAATGGTAGGGCCTATAGGAACTGATGTATTGTATGTGAAGAAATGGAACCATAGAAACAACAACACCTTCTTTCCCCTATTTTCTTTTGTTTTTTTTCCCCTACATAATCCAAAATCGGGGATCCAAGGATTACGTGGGTAGGAACCTGAGATTGTATGACAACCTGGGCCTCTGTGTCTGGTTTGGTCTCTTTGTCTTTCTCCACCTGTCTAGCAAATGTGTCAGCACCAACTGAGCAGCGAGCACATGGGGACAGTGTCAAACAATAGTGTGATGTGATGAGGAAGGGCAAAAAAAAGTTAGCGAGTTCAAAGGCAACACAAAGTTTTCTCTTCTTCCTACAGTTACTTCATCTTTGTCTTACTAGCTGCGATTCACTCTGCCAAGCCGCCTCCACATGCTACCTCCGTCCCTCACTCCTTCTCTCCCTCCTTAATGCTCCCCCTTTCTCTGACTGGAACCACTGTGTGTGTGCTGCATTAATACAAAGGGACAGAACAGCAGAGCCTGGAGGAGCTCATGTATGTGTGAGTATGGTTGTTTGTGTGTCTCAATGTGTGTATGTGTGTGTGAGTGTGTGTGTGTGTGTGTGTGTGTGTGTGTGTGTGTGTGTGTGTGTGTGTGTGTGTGTGTTCGTGTGTGTGCGTGTGTGTACATCCCTGTGAGCGTGTGAATGTGAGACTTGGCATAGCACAGGGATATGAGTCACCCCTCTCTATGTCTCCTGTATACAGATCATCTGTTTTGATTTGGTTCTTTCACCAATGCTGGCAGCACACTTAAAAAGGTGGAAACCTGGTTGCATTATGTGGTTTACTTTGTTCTTCCCTCAATACTGAAGTGCCCAGGGATGCACACCGAGGGGGAACACTTAAAACGACCACAGGGGAGGGCATCATACCAAAGAACAGTACAGCACAGTAGGCAAAAAAATGACAATTCTGAATACAAAACACCTGCACAACTACACAAATAAGAGTCTGTCCTGAAAGTATGAGGATATAGAATGTGTAAAAATAGCTACAACTGTAAAAAAGTATCTGATGTCTGAATATATGGGCTTGTATTAGTTTTGCCCGTACAGACAAACAACCTTTTATTAGAACAATGCCTTGAGTTTTGAGTTGAAGAAAATTATGTGCATAACACTGAGGCAGGATCATTTATGAATGCACAAAAAGCTACACAGGGTTGAACGGTTGAAAATAGGGTCAAATATACAGAACAATTGCAGCTACACAATAGTTATATAGCAGAAAGTAATCTAACGTACACAAATAAAAAAAACAATAACACCCCAATCCAAAACCTAATACTTTAACATTAAAACGCCCACACAACGATGCATCTAAAACAAGTTTAGAAATGATATCTGAGGGATGTGAAAAGGCAATCAAGGATAAACAAATCACTGAACTGTGCCCCAGTTCTATATTATTATTATTACCTATGACTGTAGGGCAGGTTTTGGGTTCTTCAGCAAAAGAGATGAAGGCAAAAGTAAAGACAACATTGAACGTAAACACAAAACCCTGTTAGCTTAATTGACCTACTTTGCCAGCTAGTAAAAACAATACATCGGTTTATTTCACATCACAGTAACTATGACATCACTATTACTATGCATTAGGCCTAACATGATGTATATGCTATATGTACTCGTCTGGGGTTTACAAACAACTTGAGGGAAGTAAAAGGAGATGAAGCAGGTTGTGGAAACGTGGGTTTAACCGAAAGATAAATAAGAAATAACATTTTCCTTCGATTACCGAAACCCGATTCCGCAGGTTACGTTAAAAACGTACTGTTATTTGGATATATCTGACAATCAATCCTAATACAGATTTTGAACAGCAAGCATCACACATTGCTGACAATAACAGAGTACAAACCACACTCTTATATGCATTCATGTTCTACTCTGACATCACACCAGCCAAGAGACATTCCCACTATCTTGATTCGTCATACGCCTTTTTTCCCTGGCTCAGGTCTTTTTTTCTCGGCACAATGGTTAGCTTGTCCTAGCTGAATGGACGGACCCCACGTGCCAGCGGAGGGGTTTTGTATGTTTGCTGTGTGTGTGTGTGTGTGTGTGTGAGCGAGACAGGAAGTACTCCCCCTGCATTTAAAGCCCTGACACTTCCTCCTTGTGCTTTTGTTATTCTGCCCAGGTAGCTCTGCTCCTCTGCTGCTCCAGACCTGGCTAATGTATGCAGACAGTCAGTGTTTGATGTGTGTGCCTGAGGAAGACAAAGAGGATATAATGGAGAGTTGGTCTGTATGCGCATCGTTCCCACCAAATTCAATGGGACGATAGCCAACTCTGTTTCTTTCTCACTGTGGCAGTCTTTATGTTTGCACAATTTTAAAAAAGGCCTCTGTCGTGCCACCCTGTCCTCCTCCCCAGACTCTCCCCTGCTCCTACAACACCTCCCTCTTGTTTAAGCCCTCTCTGCCTCAGCCTGTTATTCAGGTCCGTATCAGAGCTCCCTGTGTTTGAATGAGAGCGTGGTAATGCCTGCGTCTAGGTCTTTGTGAGACGGGCTGAGCGCTAACCGAGCTGACCTGGATTTACATTGAGTAGAACAGTACTGCCTGGGATCTGGCTTGCATGTTGTACTTGACGATCCTTGCTACTTACAGGACTTTACTAATGAGTACATTAGTCATTGCCTTCCAAAATACATACGCTTGTCTGATCCGTCCACTCCACTATCAAGACAACTCATATGACCATGTTGTAAAATGCCATGGTGAAGTTGGATACAACAACTATGTGGTAAGGTTGATGAAGGTTAGTATTAGGCATGACACTACTTTGTTAACGTTAGCGGGAATTTGTTGACCCACTCATTTGCCCACAAAGCACTGATAACAAAAACGGTACTATGGTTCAGTGTTGAACGTGGCTTGTCATGTATGGTGGTAATTACGTGTGATAAAACTGTTCCATTCGTACAGTATATGTATAAGAAAAAAGAAATAGTTTTATTGTGATAGGTAAAGAGTAAAAAGTTGGGTTCCGGTTTTATTGTGAAAAAACCAACGGAAGAGGTGTTGTTTTTTTGTTACCAGAGTGTATTTATTAGAAGTAATTTGTATACGCCTACTATGACGAGGTAGGCTCCTCCTAGGAGGTTTCTCAGGAATGAGACGCCTTCTTGTCTTAAAAAGAGGGAGCAGAGGAGTTTTGGGCTGGGGGTTTTTCACAACACGGTGATAGACGGACGGACATGCAACAAGCATAACCTCTAATCTTCTCTCTACTCTATACACACGAAAATGACTTGATCAAGAATTTTTAGAACTAGAAAAACGGACTGAGATGCAGGGGGTTAGATGGACACTAATGGTTATATGGGGCCCGTAGCACTGGGACTTGTACTCGCTAGTGTGTACCGCCATGTGTATAGTGTCTGTTTAACTCACTGTAACTTTTCTGCAAAGGGATAGACTGATATTGATGGTTATATGGGGCCCGTAGCACTGGGACTTGTACTCGCTAGTGAGTACCGCCATGTTGTACAATATCTGTCTAACTCCTTGTAATTCATGAAGTTTTGTAGCGCGGTGAACGATATGTACAGGCACGTAAGTGTTTGGATATTGTTTCAAGAGTTACAACAAATTTAGAAAATGGATCAAGTGAACAAATATAATGAGAAATAGGACTAAAACATTTAAATAATATGTAAGCATATACTCTCTTTTGTCTTTTCTGTCTCTCTGTTATATGAAATTGTAACAATCATGTAAGTTTGAATAAATATAAGTAAAACGTTCCGCGAGTCTTTGTCACAGTAGATTAAGTTGTGGAAAGCAGGACCTAGAATAAGGTTGTTTTTTATCCATCACGAGCGTCGCCCCGAGGAGAACACGGCGTAAGTATAAGACATCTTGGCATCGCCCACACGCTGACAACACAACAATACATAATCTCATACACCTAATCTTTAAACGTGAAAGAATAGGTTAAAAATGCCTTCTTAGGTTTAGACGAAGATGTTTAAATCCTGAAAATATTATATATGTTATATTTTAAACAGAAGGGTGGTTTACAGACTAAGTTACATACAACTTACGAACAATAAATTGTGAATTGAAATCTTTATTCTACTACAAAGAGAAGGTTTTAAAAAGCAATAGTTAAAAGTGTTAATGATTTAGCGGAGGTCGACCTTATTATAAGCAGAGGTGGCTCTGATAAAATAGGAATTTTAAACACAGTATTATATATTGAACATTATTCCTTAAGTAGACGTAAAACTCAGGTTAGTCTAGAGGGTAAATGCCGCGCTTTTAAATAAAGGAGACCGGGGTTCGCGTCTCTTTCTGGGCCTATGGTGTGAGATGAGTTGTTTTGATGAAGGAATGATAGACAGTTAAAGCATTGTGCTACAAAGTTGGTTAACAAGAGTTTGAGAGGACATAACTAATAAACTTATGGGACTGGCTTTTCATTTAGATTAGACTTTTATAGTCGAAATCGTAATAGGCTCAAGAGGGCCGGGCTCAAGAATGCCACAAGCCGTCCGGCAAAAGCCTGGATGATTTACCTCCGTTAACTAAATCATGAACCACCAGCCTCCCACAGGCACACAGGTCAAATGTATACAAGCACTTGCAAACCAGAGATGCTGTGGATATTTGTCACACATGAATGGTGACACACATCAAAGAAAAGAGTGGGCTGGATTTATCCAAAACAACAGGAGCTTAACACACAAACATGAAAGTCAATGGGAATCAAGGAGGAGTGGGCGGGTGGGCGGATTGCTGCACTGCATGGTGGGAGAAAGAATGATGAATATGGACCAAAAAAAGAAGGAAAAGTAAACAGTACTGCTTCATAGTTCATGAGGAAGGTGTGGGGACAAATCTCCCATCGTCTCACGTAGCTGGCAGTGCCCGCTGTGTTCTCTATGATACCCCTCCAGCCTGCTCAGTTTCCAGCTAATTACCACGAGCACCACTGTCTGTCAGGAAGACACAGCACAGCAGCAAAACCCCATCCTCCTTCAGATTCAAGCCATGCCTGACAACGGAAAGCGTGGCACAAAGCTCCGGGAAAGAATAGTGTTAGTCCCATTGTTAAGAGGAAAGGTGCTTGATGGAAGACAAAATGGAGAGGAAGTTTGTTGAAGGGCCAGGGAGAGGACAGCTGAGAGAGAGATTATGAGTAGGTGGGACTGAACACTGTGAGTCATAAAGGTCTAAGCAGGCTAAAAAGAAAAAAAGGAAAGAGAGCTAGAGAGGGGGGGGGCATAGTGGGCATGTCAGTTACTTCTGATCTCATTAAGATTTACATAAGGCTGGTTGATCACATACATGTGTGGCTTTAGGCTATAAATAAAGGTTTTAAGCCTTTTAAGCTTCTATTAAGCTTTAAATAGAAACAGATTATCATGTGTTATTTTGCCACACTAACCTTTAGCATTAACAGTGTAAAGACTTGATTTAATACAGCCTATTGAATAATTACTGGTACAAATCAAATCAGGCTACATGTTCAACAGAACAATAGGCAGACAGGGGAAGAATTGTCTATAGTTGGCATCCGTCCGAAATGGAAAATATAGGCTGGGGTCTAGCTAGTTTAGCCTACACTACCAGACTGTACACACACCATGTGACTGGGATTTGTCACATAGGGCAACTCTGGGGGAGGGTCGAGCACAATTCGGATGCAGTAGCTCATTAAAAGAAATAAGGAAAAAGCCCTCTCATGTAGCCTATGTAACGTGGATAAGCATAGCTAGGGAAAATCCTTAGGGCTTTATTCTGTTCGGTGGCATTTTCAGCACCGAGGGGCAGGGAACAGCTCCGCATTGATGCGATATTACAGCTACTCTCTATAAGGGACAAGGAGGGATTTTCATAGAAGAAAATGTTGATTTAAGAAAAACATGAACATATAGGCTATCTGGCTGTAAATCCATACCATGATGACGATGATCCAGCCGATCGTGACAGCTACCATCGTGACCATGGCAACAAAGGCAACAGTAACTTATCCTGTTTTCGGGCTTTAAAAGCCTCCGCATTGGGCGAGGATTTCGCATGCCAGAGCATCCATCCCTCGCCTCACCCCAGGCCCAAATGCGATAAAAACAAATGCATTTTAAATGAGTAGCCAGAGACGGCCGAGTTCGCACAGCGTGTTCACTGCGGCCCACAAACAAGGTGGAGTCTGGTCGGAGCAATAGCATATCAATCGTCCTATAGGGGTAATAGGTTCCCCATACAGTGGGTACAGTCAGAGCTGCAGTCAGAGCTGCACAATAAAAGCCCAAAGTCATGATGATGCGTGGGAACTTTCACTGAACGATAGAGCAATATCTCTCACAGCGAGGACCGATTAATTTCAATGTGTTCCCCTGTGGAGGCTGCGAATAATCACCCAGACATGGAGTGGAGAGCATCATCCGTGTGATGGGCTGGCTGCCTACCTGTCTCCAGGTGCAGAGAGATCCTCGCCTCGTTGATGTAAGGCGTGTCACTCTTGGACCGGACCCTCCGGATCGGTCTGCGGTCTACCTCCTCCTCCGGAACGGCCGCCATGTTCGGCCAGGCCGGGCAGCGTCCACACTGGCGACCGGCGGGACTGCGAGAGATTCGGCGCAGAGCAGACGATGTAGGAAGGGGGGGGGGGGGGGGGGGGGGGGGGGAGGGGGGCTATTGTAATGGTGATTATGGAGGGTAGGAGGAGAGAGAGACAGAGAGAGAGCGAGAGACAGAGACAGAGAGAGAGAGAGAGAGAGAGATGATGGGCATGTTGAGTTTCTGTTCTTTTATTTTCCTGCTCACTAATAAAAAGCAATGGACCAAGTTCACATCAATCACGTCATTCCAGCTCTCCCATGTAGTAGGCCCATCTTGTCAACTGAGAGAAACTCATCTACAGCAGTTTTGGCAATTGATTTATAATCATCTATATGAAGCAAAAATGGGTTCAGACTGTAAACAAAATAAGAAATCCTACCTTGGGAGAACTGGGAACTTGTGATTGCATTATTCCCCGTAATTTGACGTGTAGGCTAGGCCTATAGGCAGAACTGATTCATCAATAAATAATAATTGCAAAATGAAAATTGTAATTTCTTGCAGAACCTATCATCAGTTTCAAATGGATGATAGGCCTGGTTATGTCACTTTAAAATAAAACTGGAATAATGGATTATTATGCAGAATTAAACATTTGTGTTAACGTCTCCTGCTGTCTGTAAATTAACACATCTCAAAAGTATTTTCACACTGAGTAAACTGCCCCACAACATTTAAAGATATGTCCACTTTTCAATTCAAACTATTTTGGTCCAGGTAGCCTATTTCAGGTAGGTAGCCATTCCCTACATGGAGCAGAAGTAGGACATAATCTGGAGAAAAGGACTCAAGCTTTAAATTTTGGCACCACCCTTTGTCCTATTGAAATAGCTCTTGAATTTGGTATTATAAAATAGAATGGAACAATGGAAATTGTAATCTAGTGTCAGCTAATGCAAATACTATTATTCTTACCTGCTTAATTTGCGGTGTGTCCTCCTGGCTAGACTGTAACACTGCAATTCCCCATTGGGACGGCTGAAGTAATGATCTATCAAGCAATATTTGAAGTCTTTCGCTTTTATAACACAGGATTATTATAGTAAAACAATATAAATACAGTATATTCTTGGATTATAATGCTTTATACTCTATTACAATGCTGGCCTCTGGTGGAGAATAGATAATAAAACAAATAAAATTACAATGCCGAGCAGAAGCTGTACAGCAAAAGTAAATTTGGATAGTTTATTTAATTGGCAGCTATATAGCCTAGATAAAAGTTAAATAAGGCAACCCATCCGACAAATCAAAATGTAAGATATGTAACACTACTACAAACCCTACACAACCTACTGGTCTTTAGTCAGAGGTTGAGCCGCCGCAATAAGGACCTTTACAGGATTTCATCCTGTCCAAGCTATAACCATATACAGTACACATGCCTCCCCTCTGTGCAGGGGGAGGACACTCCTCCTGTGACTAACTAATATGCATAATGTACAATGTTAAGGCATTCTACTTTTGTATCTATATCTTGTATAGGCCTGTTTTTTTTCGGTTTTTATTACTTTAATTGTAGCCTGTTTTGTAAGTCAAGTGTGTTTTTTTGATCATTTAGCATATGCGATTTTGTATGACAATCAATCAATTGATCTATCTATCTATCTACAGTGGCTTGCAAAAGTATTCATACCCCTTGGAATTTTGCACATTTTGTCACATTAAAACCACACACGTACATTTATTTTATTGGGATTGCATGTGCTAGACCAACACACAGTGGTGCATCATTGTGAAGTGGAATGAAAATGAAATATGGTTTTAATTTTTTTTTTTAATAAAAAACTGAAAAGCGTGGCGTGCATAAGTATTCAGCCCCCCTGAGTCAATACGTTGTAGAACCACCTATCGCTGCAATAACAGCTGCAAGTCTATTGGGCTATGTCTCTGCCAGCTTTGCCCATCTAGAGACTGATATGTGTTCCCATTCTTCTTTGCAAAATAGCTCAAGCTTCAGATTCAGCATCAGATTGGATGGAGAGCATCTGTCAACAGCAATTTTCAAGTCTTTCCAGATATTCTCAAATGTATTGAGGTCTGGACTTTGACTGGGACATTCTAACACATGCCTATGCTTTGATTTGAACCATTCCATAGTAGATCTGGCTGTATGTTTAGGGTATTTAACCTTCTGGAAGGTGAACCTCCACCCTAGTCTCAAGTCTTTTGCAGACTCTAACAGGTTTTTCTGCCCTGTATTTAGCTCGATCCTTCTTTCCATCAACTCTGACCAGTTTCCCTATCCCTGCTGAAGAACAGGACCCCAACAGCATGATGCTGCCACCACCATGTTTCACGGTGGGGATGGTGTGTTCAGGGTGATGTGCAGTGTTAGTTTTCTGCCACACATTGCACTTTGCGTTAAGGCCAAAAACTTCAATTTTGGTCTCCTCCAACACTTGCCACAAGCCATGCGGGGGACACAGCATATTCAGATGAGACCAAACTTGAAGTTTTTGGCCTGAATGCAAAATGCAATGTGTGGCGGAAACTAACACTGCACCCTATACACACCATCCTCACCGTGAAACATGGTGGTGGCAGCATCATGCTATGGGGATGCATTTCTTCAGCAGGAACAGGGAAGCTGTTGAGAGTTGATGGGAAGAAGGATGGAGCCAAATACAGGACAGAAAACTTGTAAGAGTCTACAAAAGACTTGAGACTGGGGTGGAGGTTCACCTTCCAGAGGGACAACTAGCCTAAAAATACAGCCAGATCTACTATGGAATGGTTTAAATCAAAGCATAGTCATGTGTTAGAATGGTCCAGTCAAAGTCCAGACCTCAATGCAATTGAGAATCTCTGGAAATACTTGAAAATTGCTGTTCACAGACGCTCTCCATCCAATCTGATGCTAAATCTGAAGCTCAAGCTATTTTTTAAAGAAGAATGGGCAAAAATGTCAGTCTGTAGATGGGCAAAGCTGGTGGAGACATACCCCAAATAGATTTGCAGCTGTAATTGCAGCGATAGGTGGTTCTACAAAGCAATGACTCAGGGGGCTGAATACTTTTGCATGCCACACTTTTCAGTGTTTTTTTTATAAAAAAAAAAAAATTAAAACCATGTTTCATTTTCATTCCACTTCACAATTATGTACCACTTTGTGTTGGTCTATCACATAAAATCCCAATAAAATAAAGGTACGTGTGTGGTTATAACGTGACTGAATGTCGAAAATATCAAGGGGTATGAATACTTTTGCAAGGCACTCTATCTATCTATCTATCTATCTATCTATCTATCTATCTATCTATCTATCTATCTATCTATCTATCTATCTATCTATCTATCTATCTATCTATCTATCTATCTATCTATCTATCTATCTATCTATCTATCTATCTATCTATCTATCTATCTATCTATCTATATATCTATCTATCTATCTATCTATCATTGTTATAAACAAACAAAATAGTTCAAATATAGGCTACAAGCAGCAGTTTATTCTACAGCTAAGGCTCTTTTGGGCCAATATGAAATCACAACAAAAAAAAAGTTGCTGTGGTGCAAGTGCTTCCTCTGCTGGTCATATATATATATAGCCTAGAGAGGTTGTTATTTACCTCGCTGGCCCTGTTCATAGGCTCAGCTCCTGACAGAAATACCCAGTCCACCAACAGCTGCAAGGCTGGTGACCCAGAGGAAAACACTGATATCCTGCTTCCTGCAGCGGATGGTCCAGCTCCTTCGTTTTGACAGGTAGCTCCTTAACGTTAGCACACTAGGCTAGGCTACAAGAAAAAAAATAAGAAAAAAAAGGAAAAAAGAAGGAGCCTCGAAATATTTAAAACCGTGACACATTGTCCTCGCAGCAACAGCTTCACCCGTATCAATAGCTGCTTCCTCGGATGTCAGTGCTTGCTATTTAGCTTGCTATCTTTATTAGTTGCTTGCAGCTGACAAAGGGTGTTCGGGGAAGGTCCTGCTTGTCATTGTGCAGAAATACTATCCAAATATTATCGTATTACTAAATCAATCACATTTAATCCCTTAACTCGTGCCATAATTAGCACGTCAAACAATCTAGGCTAGTAGCAGCAGGCTAGCTGTGTGCTTGTTTATGTGAACTCATATGACCTTAGGCTTTCTAAATGACCTTTTCTGTCCAGCAAAAGTCACCACACTGTTATATTACCCCAGGTTGTTCCTCTCAATCATGGCGTTTACAAATGATGAAATATAAGCTTAAACAACTGTGGCCTTTTACACATGTGTGTATTGGCTCGGGTGTATTGGCTGCTTGCACTTTAAAGGACATATGATGAAAAACAAAACATGTCCGGTGTTTGGGCACACTTTGTAGGTTATTGGGGTCCCTACCAGCACACACAAGCTTCAAAAAGACAAATATGTCAGTTTCTTCTGGGATACTTATTTCGAAAAAGGGGGAATTTGATGGTCTGTTCCAAAAAACACAGACTGATGACGAAATTGGTCGGTTTCATTAACATATTATACTCCCACGGGAAAGCTCACCAGAACTCGACAGTTGCCCCCGTTGGTAACCACAATGGACATATAAAGATTTGGCATAATATGTCCCCTTTAAAGAAATGCATGCGCAAAAGGATGTCAGCCGGAAGTGACATAGCCTATATTACCTCTTTGCTGTTTTTTTTTGTGGTAGCCTATTGAATGAAAATTGCTTTTGAGTGCAAAAGTCTCAATTGTAAATAATAATAATAGGCTAATAATAATATAATTTATAACATTGGAGGCTTAAATTGTAATGGAAGTCAGCTGCTTTGTTTTGATATTAAAAAATATATTATTTTTCTTGCCAAGTTGCCAAATATCGATGCTACTGCGCCAGTTCACCTGTAGAGGTTTTGTAAACTCTCACCTCTATGCTCACCTGAGAAAACCGCGGGGCAGCCAGGACATGGCCCGACCTAGTTCAGGTAGGCCTAATGTTTACAGTCATAAACTGCTCCCTTCAAATCTGTTTCTTGATGAGCAATTATTATACGATCATGCTTAAGGCTTTGTGCTTCAAATTACTGCCATGTTGTGTAGGCTATTTGTGTTTTTATGTTCAGACCTGGCAGCATTCAGGGAGATCTTCTCCAACGCCAAGAATATAGCCATCATTACTGGAGCAGGGGTGAGCGCAGAGAGTGGAGTCCCCACCTTCAGAGGAGAAGGGGGCTACTGGAGAAAATGGCAAGCCCCGGTATGCAACCATTTATATTAATTAACTGTACTGCATTTTACTGAGTTTCTGTTATACAACCTCCAAACTGAACACACAGTTTAATAAACACATATCTAAAACAAAGCAAAGTGAACATTTGAACCTTGATGGAGGCAGAAACTATTGGTGGACTGCTGTTTTGGACTTGATGAGTTTTGCTAGTTGTACCTGTACCCTGTTTATTAGTTTATCGAACTTGGAAAAAATGGAGCTTCAGTCATTTATCATTTTCTCTCAGCACAGATATTTTTTGTCGGTGTCAAAAGTCATTTTTAACGTTTTCATCTTGCAGAAACTTGCCACCTCAGAGGCCTTCTCCAGGAATCCCTCTCTTGTTTGGGAGTTTTACCATTACCGCCGTGAGGTCATGCTCACAAAAGATCCCAACCCAGCCCACCTGGCCATTGCAGAGTGTGAGGAGCGCCTTAGCAAACAGGGACGTAATGTTACGGTAGTCACTCAAAATGTAGATGAGCTTCACCGCCGCGCCGGCTCCAAAAACATCCTGGAAATCCACGGCAAGTACAAAAACACTGAAGACACCGAATACCTTCATGGATGGAATAACTCATCATCTTGGAAACTATTATTCTACTCAATTAAGGATACACCTATTTATGAGGATTTGCTGCTTTCTTTTATTGCTGGTCAGACAAAGTAGGAGCTTTGATGGCATCATCTCTCTTATTCAGTAGTTGACTAATTGCCTAGTACATAAAATGTCACAGAATAAGGAAAGGTTTTCATAAATGAAGATATGCAAATCTTCCAGCTGGATAAGTTGTAGCTGACAAATGTTTGGCATTTTTATTTAACATATTACACTAAATAATTGTTGATTCATTTTCTGTATTCAAACTTATTGTTGTTTCAGCACTAATCTATTGTCTCTATTATCATCAATCAAGGAAGTCTGTTTAAAACACGCTGTTTGAGTTGTGGTCATGAAGCAACCAATCACAAGAGCCCCATCTGTAATGCTCTGGATGGAAAAGGGTAAGAGCTTTGTCTGGTGTCATTATGTAAAATTGGACTGTTTTCCTTGTAAATACGAACAGTTGTTATTAGAGATATAGATCATGTTCATTTGAGAACTAAATGCCAGCCGAATAAATATAATCAGTGACGCAAATGAAATGTCATTTTAAAAGCTACTTTGTCATTTATCTGACCTTTTTAAAATGCATTGTTTTAATAGCTGAAATGTTTCTCTAATAAACTCAGTCTTTGCCGCAGATAAAATTACTTTGCTTAGTCTGTGAACAGTAATTCTGATTAAATTACTTATTTATTTTATGCAGTACTTTTCTTCAGTCATACAGGCTGTGAAGCCTACTATTTTAATTCACAAACCACGCGCATGTGCTTGTCAATATGTCACCAATACAAAACGTCATTATTTACAAGTAGATGCATGTATACTGCCTTCCATTATGTATTGTATTAGAACATTACATAAATACTAAAACTATAAAGTGCAACATAACGTGGTATATCAACTATGTCCCAACATGTACAGGAGTGTCGTGTGATATTTATTTTTAAGTTTATTTTCTGACTGTCGGTGGAGGCAGGCTAATGCTCCCCTTGACTACTAGTGTTTGAGCTAAGCTAACCTGGATGAGTGACCTTTGCCCATTCCCCCTTCAAAAGAGCATGCACAGTCAAATAAATGGTTATGTCACCTTGTCTTGAGCCTGAGAATGAGGCAACAAGCTAAAAATCAAAAAAATGTAACTATTCCTTTAATGAACTCAAACCTTAATGAAATTTGTCCTCAGAGCTCCAGACCCAGACGTAGACGATGCCCAGATCCCTGTTGAGAAGCTGCCCAGGTAAGACACACTTCATGTTCTATTTTAGTGCTCTGCTCTTTTCAAATCATGTTATTTGTTTTGAAAAACTGTGTGTGTGTGTGTGTGTGTGTGTGTGTGTGTGTGTGTGTGTGTGTGTGTGTGTGTGTGTGTGTGTGTGTGTGTGTGTGTGTGTGTGTGTGTGTGTGTGTGTGTGTGTGTGTGTGTGTGTGTGTGTGTGTGTGTGTGTGTGTGTGTGTGTTTCAGGTGTGAGCAGACAAACTGTCACGGTCTCCTGAGACCAGCTGTGGTTTGGTTTGGAGAGACCCTGGACTCAGACATCCTCGGTCGTGCAGAGAAAGTGTTGGAAAGCTGTGACCTTTGCCTGGTGGTACGTGTGTGTGTGTGTGTGTGTCACAATCTTTATTGTCATGTACACACTACAGAAATGACAGTGAAGCATTGACAATGACATTTTCAAATCTCAAACTCCCTCTATTTCTGTTCTTACAAATATATTAGAGGTGGGCATAGATTAATTTTTTTAATCTAGATTAATCTAGATTAATTTTGGAATTAATCTAGATTAATCTAGATTAAAATGGCTCATTTGAATTCATTCATAATATGTGTGTGCTCCTAAATAATGACTCAAAGTAAGTCTTTGAGAACGTGTTTCTCAAGCCAGGTGGCGCATCAGACCAGGGGCTCATCTCCTGTTTCCAACATGCATCACAAACTGTTTGAGGAAGCTGTTCTACTATGATAATTTGTGATGAAAATAAATAATGTTCAACAAGATGTTACTTAGTAACGCGTTACCGGCATCGGACCTCTTTTTTCAGCAACGAGTAATCTAACGCGTTACTATCTCCAAACCAGTAATCAGATTAAAGTAAGGCCTACTCATCAAAGTCACTGTGCGTTACTTTTTCTGTCATTTTCCTTAGTGAAACATTTTACATAACTGCACAAATGACTGCGATTGCGATTTTATGTAAATAAATGTGTGCGCATGTGTCTCTAAACTCTCCAACTGCTCCTCTCGTCTTTTTGGTAGCGCCCTCGTCTCTGACATGCAGCGTGTGTGTGTGCCTGTCTGTGTCTGTGTGTGTGTGTGTGTGCAGCAGCATTACGGCCGAGTCTGAACTGTGGCGCAAAACAAAGTTTTCCCCCCGATGAAATATAGCGTCTGCTATGGGGATATTTAGGATTCGGGTACGGTGACGTTGAAGAGATAGTTGTTTAAAACTTGGAAACTTATAGTCACGTGGCGACCGGTGGCCACACACACCCACTCTGCGTTCCAATACCCGATTGTGTCGTGGGCAAGTGATGGAGAGAGAGAGCGGCGGGTGTGTGAGAGAAGCTTCGCCCCTCGTCTCTGACATGCAGCGTGTGTGTCTGTGTGTGTGTGTGTGTGTCTGTGTGTGTGTGTCTGTGTGCAGCAGCATTACGGCCGAGTCCAAGCTGAACTGTACAAATGACTGGCTCCCTGAGCCGAACAGGTGGAATAAGAGATTAACGGCGATATTTTTTTTATCGCCGATAAGAGTCTGGCGTTAACGCAGCACGTTAACGCCGATAACGGCCCACCACTAAAATATATATAAATATATATTTAAAAAACTATTTAGCTATAAGGGGAAAATCAAGTAAGTGGAACAAAATCTGGTTAGAAAATATAATACATCATATAGTCGAAATATAGAAAATAAATCAGAAGTGAACTATTCTTCTTTGGTAGCCTGGTGAGTGAGAGTAAAATGTAAAAACTGGAATATTAATATAACCAGCATTATGTATAAACATAATAAGAACAGATTGTAAACAGGGTGCATATAAATAGATAAACAGGTAGTAAGTAAATAAATAAGTATACTGATGTATACAGATGCAATTGGTGTTAATACACATATGAGTTGATTGGACCAACTCTGATCAGCTGTTCTGAAATTGAAAAACTCAGTGTTTCCCTGCTAGGGTGTATTTACACTGCTTTCTGCAACAGGCCCAAGAACTTTAACCTTTGCTTTTTTTCTTAAATAAAATTCTTCTTTACAGGTTGGTACTTCATCCATTGTGTATCCAGCAGCCATGTTTGCTCCTCAGGTGGCGACCAGAGGCGTCCCAGTGGCAGAATTCAACATGGAAGACACACCAGCCACCATGCGCTTCAAGTACATTTCATTTTTATTGTCATGCGGTCAGACGCACGTGTCATTTTCCGTTACTTTTGTCACATTTACAATATTTCTTTTTTTGTGTCTCAGGTTCCACTTCCATGGCCCCTGTGGGACCATGTTGCCCCCCGCACTGGCACGCCACAAGACTGAACCAAATTAGAAAAGAGTCCCGGACTACAGCTGCATACTACAGACCAGACTCTCTAACACTGAGAGACTTTATTGGTACAAATACCAAAAATAATGGGTTAAATACAATGAGTACCCACAGGAATAGTGTGGCGATGGGTTCATATACAATAAGGCCATCAAATTCAAAGACAAAAGGGAAACTGTTTGTTCAAGCTGTCGCACAGTCAACATGTACAATAAGTGTGAATAGATTTTAATATAAACACACACACTCTTCAGACTTTTTATTTCAAGTTTAAGCATTTTGTCTTTGTGTGGATTTTATCTAGCTTTAATTGTGTTATTTAATTTAATTTGGCATGGCAACTATTCCTATGATGCCAAAGCACACCAGTGCTCTTATGGCTGCCAAAACCAAGTTGAAGAGTCATAGTTATGTTTAATTTGTGTTCTTACGAGTCCTTGGAAAATAATTAACAGTGTGGTTTATAAAAATAAATACAATGTTGACAAGAACACTAAATAAATAGTGTTGACTATGATTATGATTAAATCCATAAAGGCAAACTTTATCACTTCTTTTTTAATGAATGAATGTTGGGTGTCTGACAGTAGGGGGCAGTGTTAAGCTGCTGCTCTGAAGGCTGCTATACCTCCAGTTAGGTGTGAAAAAAACTGATTTCTTCCAAAGGATTTGTGGGCTCTGCCTTTGATATTGTGTGTGTGTGTGTGTGTGTGTGTGTGTGTGTGTGTGTGTGTGTGTGTGTGTGTGTGTGTGTGTGTGTGTGTGTGTGTGTGTGTGTGTGTGTGTGTGTGTGTGTGTGTGTGTGTGTGTGTGTGTGTGTGTGTGCGTGTGTGTGTGTGTGTGTGTGTGTGCGTGCGAGTGAGTGAATCCAGGTTATCTGAATGTATAGGCTGTGACAAATACTGTGTGTGTTGCCTTCCAATGGCCATGAGTAAGCTTCAGGGAAATTAGTGACTGTGCACTACCTCGGCCGTGAAGAGAGTAGGAATGTTACATGTATGCTTCAATTTGCACGTCATTAAAACACCGTATTCATATACATAAGAATTGAATGTCTGTCTTCTTAACGGAAAGGTGCCTCAGCAGAGCTTCTGTGTGCATGCATGCATCTAAAATACTGCAAATGATGCATTAGTGTGAATCAGAAATGGTCAGGGTTTGTTACTGCAGTGTTTTGTGGGGATTGCAACAGAGTGTGTTTTAACTCTACGGTCCTCTGTATGCATGCTCGGGATGAAGATGAGATTGTAGCTGACACTTCCCTGCTTTGCCACAACTGACCCCCCCCCCTCCCTCCCCTCCTCTATTTCCATTGTGTCAACATAAACTCAGACTGCACAAGCCAAGTCCAGTAGGTACTGTGTTTGTGTGTGCATACTGTCATACCAACCAGAGGTACCTCTGCAGTTATTTACCAGTGGGTATGTGGGAACATTGTGGAGTTGTTCAGCTAAATTAGGCCGCCACATTCAGACTGCAAGTTCAAGTGGCCCACACAATTTGTCTGCTCATATGTTTAAGGTGTGAACAGAACAATTTACATGGAATCTGACATATGGCTGATATCATACATAAGTTTGAACTGGTATTTGCCATTTAAAGGATGAAATGATCCACATGCTGCAAAATATCAAAAACACGACTTTACATACATGATGCTGTCATAGACAAGTACACATGGATGATACTAAAGTCATCCCCTACGGTTTCATTGTATTGTTGAGTAATGTGCAGTGGGAAACTGAATGGATGTGCGCATGATAAGCAGGATGAGGATAATGAGAAAGAGATTTCTATCTGCCTTTTGAGTGATTCCCGTGGCCATGTTTCCCACAGATTGATGAGAAATGTCGATCTACAGCGACGTTAAAATCTGATATGACGGTTCAGACGGAAGTCTCGTAAAACAACAAACCTGTATCAGATTTAGAACCACATAGGAAAAGTGGGAATAATCAGAATTGGAAAATATCAGATTCCATGAGATTTGTTCTGTTCACACTGTCCTGATGAAAAAAAAACATCTGACTGAGTCACCTATGAGCATTAAATAAAAAAACTGAATTGGGTAATTGTTGCCTGCAGTCTGAAAATAACCTTATTATTTGGTATATAAAAACCATCCACCAGTTTTTATTGATGAGAAATAAGACTATGTTGATCGTTAATTGTTACGTAATTATCTTTCGGCTACAACACACCAAGAACCTGAAATAGAGCTAAAAGTATTGATAAATAGTTGGCAAATTTGACGGAATCTACTGAAAAAAGGATAAGTAGGCTGCACTTCTTTTTTCAAATTAGTTTAAAGCAAAAATCATATTCAGCATTGACATTGAATAAGTTATTGGTTGATCCTTTCCTAAAGTGATTCCAGAGTAAGTGATGGGGGACACAATATCATCCCCAGTCCACCTCTTTCTCTAAAATCCACCAAACGAACACATTAGGACCATGACAAGGGGTCGTAGGAGGAGGGGACTTAATTAATCTGATAGGGCTATTGCTGCATCTCAGACATGGAGAAAAAAGGGTAAAACCACTGCTCTGTACGTTCTCTGTTATGAGCGATGTTCTGATTTGGCTTACGATTCTATTGTTACTTACACTTCTACAACCAATCGTAACCCCCTGCCAGGGACGTTGGAACTATTTTCTTAGGTCGGGTGCTGCAAAAGTACAAAGGTAGGCTACAACCAAAGAGTTTATTTAAAAATTATTGAGAAAAATAACGCTAATAAAAAACACTATAAAATAAAATAATACGCCTATTTCCACACTTTGCACAACAAGCCTGATTCCAGTTCTGTCAAACACTTATTTGCAGGAGTGTCGACAGAGGTTATTAATATTTGGCTAATCTGATTGTGATATTCATCTTAGCCACCTCCTTCCCCTTCTACTTCCTCTAACGCTTAGCTTCCTTCCTTCCTTCTCCCTCTGTTCACTCTCTTCTGTAGCTGCCCTGTTTGTGTGATGTCTGAGACACCATCCATCCCTCCCTCCCTCCCCAGCTATGCCTCCATCACCTGCTCATTAGAGAAGGGATGATGGTCCGACGGTCCCCCATGACTCTGCTCCAAAAATAACAGAGCCAATTTCCCGCCTGTTAGGCGGCGATTTCACACCAATCTGAGTCGTACTGCCAGCACTGCCTGTCAGAGAGAGAAAGAGAAATAAGGAAGGGAAGAAAAGCGTTGCAAGGAAAGGAAAAATGTAGGTCAGAATGTAATGTGTCTGAAAATACAAGTTCTTTATCCCATGAACGCACCACCCTCATCAGTCAGCAGAAATGGTGGAAAAATTATCAGGGATTTAAAAAAAAAAGGATAGGCGGTTCATAGCCCCCCCCCCCAAATGAAAACACACAAGGTATAATGTGTTGGGGAGCTTTAGAGTTGCCCCCGAAATATACGCCTTTGGTTTGAAAGACAATATAATCACATCAAAATCTGTCACTTGGGGGCTTTAAGTCTGTCATGGATGGAAAGTAGAGTCAATGGCGGCGGGCTAGAGCAAGTGTTGCAATGAAGAGGGATCACAGCTTCCTCTCCTCTTCAGCCAAACCCGGTAAGGTGTTAAGGTAAATATCTCCATCAATGTCACTGTGTCACCAGCTACCACGTCAGTACGGTTACACCCCTCCACCCAGTTTTACGATCTTTGCGCCCGCAGGTGACCTCGAATGGACAGGGGCTTGTTTTTGTCTGTTTGAGTGTCTGTGACTCTGAGGATGGATTTCTGGATTTCCAGGAAGTTTGTCAGCTTTATTTTCTACAAACATTTGGAAATATTTCTCTGGTATTGGTTCAGAATTATCACCTCAGGCCGCATGTTTGACTTTCTGTATTCCTGTGGTAGGCTCGTAAAAAGCAGAGAAAATGAGATGCAAATTAACGTTGGGTCATGATTCAAGTTGTGTAAAATCTGTATATATGGAGCCTTATTTAAAGTAAATGACTGCACAGAGCATTTCTGTCCTATTTTTATCAATCTATAGATGTCCACATTCCAACATCAGTACAGACGTAGCTTACTCCAACACCCTGGCTGGGCAACCTAATGGATTTGATTAAATGTACAGTTTGTGTGTGTTTAAATAATGTGTCTCCCTGCAAATTCCCATTCAGCTGACAGAAAGTCCAATAAGAGAATATTTTCCTTCTTTTTTCGCAAAATGCAGCATCATATTTTATTTATCTGTTTGGTAAACTGAAAGTGAATAAACTTTGATTCATGGTCCCCCTCCATCCACATACCTGCATTATCCAACACTAACAATTTTTAATTCAGGAGAACTGATAAATCTGGAGAGTACAACTGTGTGTGTGTGTGTGTGTGTGTGTGTGTGTGTGTGTGTGTGTGTGTGTGTGTGTGAGAGAGAGAGAGAGAGAGAGAGAGAGAGTAGCATTCTGCTTGTCAAAATCACTTTTAGTCAAAATCATTAAATATTTCCTCACGATTCGCTTCCTATCTGTACTGTGTCTGCATAACGGTGGGCCCCTTTGTTTGAATACCTTTTGTTTACAAACCAGTTTACAGAGCCTATAGGCTGTGTAGTGAATTTGAAGAGGGTTAGGACCAGAAAATATCTGGTAATATATAGATTTATGTTCTAACGTAGTAAGTCCTCAATTTCCATACAATCCCAAAGCTATTTCTAACCCTTCAAAAAATGTCCTAACTTTAAAGAATATTTTGATGTTTTCACTTCTTAAAATGTTAAGTCCTGTAATATATCCTGTTATTCCAGAAAATAAAGAACAAAAAAACTTTAGTACACTTCCAAAAAAAATGTTTTGATCCAAAGAGTTAAAAAATATCTTTACTTTTCAAAATGGTCTTTAATTTTAAAAATGTCCTCATAAAGGTAAAAGTTCAGAAGCACACACACACACACACACACACACACACACACACACACACACACACACACACACACACACACACACACACACACACACACACACACACACACACATAGATTTTGTTTACAGGCTCCAACAGACTTGAGTGCTAATGTGTTGCTGTGGGAACTGGGATGTGTGTAGCGCCTCAGCAGAAAGAAGCCTGTAGCCCTGCTACTGTATACACATTTCAAGCCTCATTCCTTACACACTGCTGAGCAGTAACTGGACACATTGGCCTCTGCATGTACACTGATGTACATTGACATTTATTTCCAAAATTTAAACTTTTCATTTGGAAAAAAAATCCCTTGTGGAAACTTTCTTGCATAATTCAATATTCATTATTAATAGAGAATTCTTTACTGCAGCTGTTACTACTGTATCTTTATTAGCCTTTTATAGTTCATAGTTTTGGTTTTACATCAAATTAATCTGGTTCAGTCTGTGTTCATTGCAAACAATCACTACCACTGTGCTAATTATGTACAGCACCAAACAGTTAGCATTGAACTTTCTTTCAAGAGTTGCTCGCCATGCATACTGAAGACTTTAACTTTCCACCAGACGGGACCAACAAGGAGTTGTATGAGACGATAGATGAAAAAAAGATTGAGACACCCTGATCTTTGATCTGATCAGGTTGTGAAGTATCCCAGTTGTTGCATTGTTTTACAACCCCATTTACACTGAGGCAGTTTGGTTCCTGGTTTCAAAGACGGTGCCAAATGGCAACCCAGATCTATGTGTTTACACCGCAACGATACGGAACACATGAACCAGTTGCCTCAGGGGCTGGGGACGAGATTATTGTGATCAATGAAACCAACTGAAAACGTTGTGACGTAATTTTTTAAAACAGCGCAAGGAGAGATAATGTAAACATAATCGCCATATAGTGATCGCGATGAGCAGCACAAATGTATGTGTTTAGATGCCTAAAGGCATGAGAAGCTAAACCAGGAGCAATACTTGTTTCCTGCCACTTTGTGACTTAAAAACGATTAATTTTGTGTTTTGTCTGTTTTTATTTTTCCATTTTCCACCAGACAGTGACAGTTTCTGAGCGAAAGTTCTGCCATTTTACTGGTAAAGACGTTTCGATCAAAGTTTCCATTGTTTTGTTTTGTACCACAATAGTGTGTGTGTGTGTGTGTGTGTGTGTGTGTGTGTCCTGCAGGGCAGTGTTGTTTAACAAGCTTAGCAGGATCAGGTTCTGAGTAATCTGCTGATAATGAGGCTCATAGTGAAGTGTGTGTGTGTGTGTGTGTGTGTGTGTGTGTGTGTGTGTGTGTGTGTGTGTTTGTGTGTGTGTGTGTGCGCGCGTGTGCGTGTGGTAGCATTTTTGTGTGCATGTTTCAATTATGACGGGGCAAACTATACATCACTATACATCCCCTTTCCTTTAACTTAGTTCTCTATTCTGAAACTGACACCCCCCACTCATCCCGCTGCACTTCTGCTTCTACTATACTCGCTTAACATTTGTATGTATAGATGTATGTTTATATTTAGGGATGGGAATCGAGAACCGGTTCTTGTTCAGAACCGGTGCCTAGTGAACCAATTCCTTGGAATCGTTAACATGCCTGCTTAACGGTTCTGGTCGTTGCACATGCGTCATGACACTTGCGCTGCTTTGTTTTGGTTCAGAACGCAGCAAACATGGCGTCGAGGCAGAAGCGCTCTAAATGTTGGTTGTAATTCAAGCTAAAGGCGACAATACGGCCACTTGCTACAATTGCAAAGTTTCCATTTCGTCAAACGTCAAGCGCACAGACTGCGATCCTGACGGTTAAACTTTTAAACGTCCGCTGTCTTACTAGTCGGCACCAGAGTTGCCTATCACTTGGATTTGAACATAAAATGTATGAGAATTAACGTGTGTGTACGAATAGGTGTGGGCTGATAAAAGAGGGATATACTTAAAAAGGCGAGAGCAGCATAAAGCAAAGCAAAAAGGATTTCTTGACCGCTGCCTTAAGGCCCACTGTTTACTCTCGTTAATCAGCTGTTATAATGCTGCCTTTACGCACGGCGCTAGAGACGAACCCAAGACAACACACAGCGGGACTCGGCGGTCCGGTGATAAGGTTTAACAAGACACTTTATAAAGACAGTAAGACACACTTAAAATAACGATCTCTGCCTATACAAAAAAGCTCTGCCCTGGATTACTTGATGGAGCGATCGATGTGTATAAAACCATCCGCTACGTGTGTCTGATGACGGGCCATTATATTAATAATAAACAGCGTGGGGCGCTCCGGTGGCGTAGTGGACAGAGCGTGTACCATATTGGCTCCGGCCTTCCTTGCAGTGGTCGCGGGTTCAAATCCGACCCGTTGACCTTTACTGCATGTCATCCCCCCTCTCTCTCTGTCTCCCCATTTCAACTCTGTACTACAGTATCTAATAAAGCTTGAAAATGCCCAAAAATAATCTTTAAAAAATAAATAATAATAAACAGCGCGAAGCACACAAGAACAGCATGTACATTGTAAAGCTGAGATGGAGCGGTGACTCCTTGTCGCTGGGTTGGTGAAGAATAAGCAAAGCGATACATTCTCTTGTAGCCTTTATGGCGTATTTATTCTCTTCTTGAATAGTCTACATCAGTGGTTCCCAACCTTTTTTGACTTGTGTACCCCCTAAAGCTGGTTAACATGTTAAAAGTACCCCCTCGTGCATGTGTGATTTTTCGCCTTAATTTGTATTTATAATAAACTCTTTGTCTTCGTATCTAATCTAGCTGCCCATTACATTAAAACCATTTGAACAAATATCCCTTAATACAAACACATTTTGCACTTGAAAATTACAATTATTGTGAGGAGGGGTGCACAGTCATAAGCCATGAAAAAGGTGAAATTACATATGTTAACTAAACTCCTGTAGGGGGGTCTGGGGTTATCTCTCTCAGAAGATTTTTTTTGTGATTTGAACATGTAATTGAAGCCATTTTGGTGTATTTTTTGTGAAGAGAAGGAAAAGACAACATTTATTTCAGTTCAGATTAGTACTAAAATGAGCAAAACAAGTTAGTCAGCCATAAAAAGTGTGTGGTTATCAGTGGCGTGCACAGACATTTTGGGGGGCAGGTGCTCAGTGCAAAAAAAAGGGCACAATATATTCTATCGATGAATGACCAAATCATTTTAAGGGTACGCGTACAAAGTCCCCCCTGGCCTAATGACTTTTAATACCCGGCCACACATAGAGTGTTTCTCAAAGGAATTTGGGAGACTGTGTTTGGGACCCTGGACCTTCTAGGGGGAAAAATTTGAACCTTTTAAAGTCAAATGCATCAATCTGGTAGCCTGGAAATCCAGACCCTGATATCTTGAACGATAGAGGGTCTGGCGACGATCAATTGTAATTTCCAACTCAAGGGGCGGCTCCTAGTCGTGCATTTCAAATGCCACTGCACGCAGTTGGATAGCACTACAACCAATCAGAGCGATGCACAAGGCGACGTAAGCCCCTTTCGTTTAGCGAACAGCTGTTAAACTGTTAAATTAAACGTTTGCCGTTGTCGGTCGGCAAAATAGAACATTCCACTTACTTGCTAATGAAAGATTTGAGTGCCGTCTTCCAAATCATTAAGGGTCGAGGCCAAAGCAGTCTCAAACTCACACAACATATCCGCAGCCATCTCTGATGTTTACTATCACGGCTTCGACGTCGCATGCACGTCACTGTCGTCATCCGGTTATGTCCTCCCCAGAGTACCATATAAGGTGCTCTGGCGCGCCCGCCAGATTTCTGGCTTTCTTGATAAGCTTCAACGGAGCGTGTCCAGACCAACACGCGCAGCAAATTTAATTTGCCAGCGCCTAGTGGCAGGTCTGGGAATGCCAGGCTATCAATCTGGTGCACTTTGAGAAGAAAGCTAAGGCTAAATCACCTGTGTCAATGTGGGCTATTTAGTACTATTTTCTGGAATAATTTGGAGACACAGAATTACCAAAAAGCAGAAAGAAAAAATGTACATGTTTGAAAAAAAAAAACTGTCGCCTTCGGATTTTTTTAAATAATCCCTTATCCCAAATTCTCTCTTTGAAGTCTTCATTAGGCCCCTGATCTCCGTACTAATAATATCCTATTAAGGTAAATACAAGATTACTGCAAGTCTTGTAACATAGAAATAACTTATGGTTGGGACAAATAATATAATTAGCATATATAGCTTCATGACTGATTTAGTACCACCAACCCACTTTGCGTAGTTAAAATAAAATGTGTGGACAGCTTTTAAGATATTTCAATAACATTTATGGAACAGTTCAACATTAAAATCTGAGCTTTAAAATGCCCTGAACAGTTAACATGACTCTGGTCTTGACTCTGACCTTTCATCTTCATCTTCCTCCTTGCTGCTGGTGGATGCTTTCATCCAGGAGAGCAGAGAGCTGCTCCCCTGGGCTGCCTGCTGTAGCTCCCTTTCTTTTTCCTTTTTAACCTCTCCTTTCTAGGCATTTTACTGCAATTTGTAAATAAAAAGAGACCAACCAACCATATGAATAAGACTGCTTGGTTACAGAGTGCATAACAACAAGGCACAAGGCTACTTTTTCTGTCATTTAGCAAATAAATTACTGCAAGTGAAGAGTTAATTATATAGCCTAAAGTAAACCTAAACAACACTAAGGCCCTTTCTAGAACCACCCCCTACACCCTATCCCTATCCACTATCCCTCCGTTTGCGCGTTCGCGAGGAGGGCCCGCCATATTGAGTGTCATCCCAAACCACAGAGCCTCGAGTGTGAGTGGGTGATAAAGCCCTCGATCACCGAGTCTGCATCGATGGTGGCTTAGCCCTACGTTTGACACAGGTGTCCGCCAATCAATTAAGTCCGGAATGGAGGAGCCAAACCTACAAATGAGAGTTCCATGGAGTTTGTTTCCCGAATTATAAATAAAACGTTCTCTTACCTCAAACAGACATTTGATTGATTGTTTTTATGCATAGCCCTAAATGACGGAACCGGAGGGTAGCCTACAATATCGGAATTAACATGTTGTTTTACACTTGTTGATTTGATTATGCCACTTGTCTACCGTTAGTGTATTTTCAAGGCGTGGATAAAAGATAAAACGAAGCAGATGAAGAAAATGCCCACAAGTTAATAAGGGACAGTGATTATTGTTTCCTTAAATTGTTAGTAAGATTTGTGTTACTGTTAAAGCCGATGAGGGGTAGGCCTAGTAATAGCGGCGGTGACGTCAGTCAGCTGGAGCGCATGACTTTTCTTATTTATGACCACCCACCCTTGCAGTGCATTATAATTTATGCACGCTAATTAACTGCCGCGATTCGTGGGTCGAAATGGCAGATTAACGTATCATGACAAGTGGAATACATGCTTTAGCAGACTATTGTTCTTTTCCCTGGTTGTGTATGCTGCTGCGCATGTAAACTAAAAGGATAATTAAACAGCGGATAAAAACACCCACCCGTTTTCTCCACTACAGACTGAGCTGGTAAAATTAAGAATATGCAGTTACAAAATGTTTAACAAAAAATTAATTATGCAGCCAAAAAATCATGGGAGTGTTTGTTTTTATTCAATGCTACATTTTACTCTCACATGCGTAGCTTATGAATGTAAAGAGTGTTTCAGGTCAAATATAAAAGTGGTGGAATTTTATTTTAGGGTGAGAAATAAAGACTTAACAGTTTAACTAGTGTTAGTCTTCCTGTTTCCGTCTGACAGAGGCGAGGGCTTGCCAAAGCCGCGCCGTTGTTATACCCTCGCCCTTAATGATCGAGTGGCACTCCACAGCCGCGAGGGTGACTCCACAGCAAGTCACACTCGCTCACGGAGTGGGAGTGCCTAGGGAGTCGTTTGGGAAAGGGCCTAAATATTCAGCATACTGATAGATTCACATGCTGTACCAATGACAAACTCCGCCGACATTAGTTGTGTTGGGCTAGCTTGTTAAGCAGGACAGTCGGCAAATTTATGCTCAGCTGTGTGGCGCTGCATGATAGAGGCTACTTTAAAACAGAGACAAACGAATGCAAGTTATAGCTTGGCAACTGAGGCTTAGGGGGCAAACAATACACTCTTGACTCCATTCATGTATGTGTTACCTCGCTGGTGGGGCAGGGCAGGCCGGGGAGTAGGTGTGTGTGTGCAGCAACTGCTGCAGCAACGCGCCTCCGTTTGTGTCCACTCTGCACGTTCACGTTGACAAAGGAAGTGTGTGCGGAGGCGGAGGCGGGGGGGGGGGGGGGGGGGGCATATTTATTTGGGCATTATTGTCAAACGTTTTTAATCGTTGAGCATTATAGATGATAATGTCGGCATGGGCCACATACACTGTTAAAAAAAAAAAAAAAAAAACGAACTTTCAGATTTTTTATTTTTTTTTCAAAAGGGCACTTGATTGGGCCAGGGGAAAAGGGCAGGTGCTTCAGCACCACTTCAGGTCTACCCGTGCACGCCACTGGTGGTTATTTACCAAGAAAAATGGCAATAAACTACTCAGAAAATTGTGAAATGGCAGAAACCAGCTTGTTGATAAAAATTTCTTTAGAAAACGAGTGAGGGAAAACAGGCATCAATAATAATATGGAGCCTCAACTTAATCACACCAAAGTCCCTTACAATAAACTATTAAGATTGTGGCAAAAAGGACTTTCATTAACATTGCCACACAATGACCATCATTCAAACACATAGAACTAGCCAACACTACTCTCCAGTTTCACAGTTTCTCTCGTGCACACAGACACAGATACACACGATAATGTGCAGTGACTGTCCGCGACTCGCGTGAATATCAATGCAAACGGCCGAATAAAACAAGAAAGCAAACTCTGCGTTTTTTTTAATTTATTTATAAAAGTGATTCAGATAAAGTAGCATAAGTAGGCACATTAACACGGTAAAATAATAATACAGCGGCTTCTTGCAAGCTCCGATAATTTGGAGAGGAAAAAAAGTCAACTTCCCTGCAGAGGCTCTGACTGACTGATGTCACCGCCCCCAAAGACAAATACAGGTTCTGATTGGCCAAATGACCGTCAACGCACATATGATAGGAGTTACCATCTGTCACTCATAGTCAGTCACTGTGGTCACTCCGCACACACACACACACACACACACACACACACACACACACACACACACAGCCTCTCTTCAGTCTTTGCCTATTACGTGCATGCATAGATAGTGGCCTATTACAATCAACACGGGGAAGGAACTGTTACTCCTGGATGCGCAAATTAAAAACATATTATTATTAATATAAAAATATTTTTTCCTTTATTGTAGGCAAATGTCTTATCTTTCTGCGTACCCCCTGCAATACCCGTGCGTACCCCTAGGGGTACGCGTACCCCCGGTTGGGAATCACTACATGACTAGTCTGGCATGACCACTTCCGCCAGCGTCTATTCGCTTGCGTCGAAAAGCTACGCTGCCCCATGCGCTGCCCTGACACAGCCCCCTCCTTTTCCGGTTGCTGGCTTTCCCCTATTGTGATCCCCCTCAAATTCGGAAACAATTCGCTCACAGTCAACCCGTGTGCTTATGTGCAGCGCTCTCTCTCACACACACACACAGGGTGTGGGAAGTCACATTATTGTAGACAGAAATAAAGTGTGGCGATACTTCGGCGGTCCGGGACGCATCCTAGCTTAGCCTAGCTGTCCAACTTCATTGTACAACTACCCCCGGGCAGAAATACCCTCATAAACTCTGGAAAATGAAGCGTGGGGGTTTGAATTGAGCACCGGACCTTATAACCAGCTAGATTAAGATCCGCCGTTCCCTTTCTTTGGTGAATTAGGGACTAAGCAGCGGTGTTTTAGCGACGGGGAAAGATTCCAACGGCTTCCACTTCACCTAGCAACTTACGGCTACTTGCTGCAGTTGGTGTAGCGCTCACAACGTCAAAACCCTGTTCTGCCTGTAAACAGACGGACTACGGCTCTGACTACAGCGATAGGAGGTGGTGACATAAGTTCTCGAATGCTATAAATTCTACTCGACCGCCGTAGCCGTCCTCTCAACCGCCGATGATAATGTTACCAGAGATAACACTACGTGGCAAGTTAACTCCGGTTAAGTTATCCCGTGAGCTCCTCGGGGGCTAAAGTGTATGGTGTCTTGACATGCTGGTAAGAAAGCAACACACTATGTATATTCCTTTTGTCTTTAATAGTTTTTGGGTGGCGTTTGCGGGTTTAGCCATTTCTCTGACAGTCTCTGGGCGTGAAGACGTTCCATCAAAATAAGTCCCCCCCCCCCGGCACTATTTTGCAGGACACCGCTGCTGCTTCCCGGGGTTAGCCCCGCCCTAGATGATTGTGATTGGTTTAAACAAATACAAACAGGCTAGCCCAGTTTCCCCCGGTTTCCCCACCCGAATAGACGGCTCTAAACAGAGTGCTTCCAGACCATACTACTTGCTGTAGTTTGGTCTGGCTTTGCGAGACTACTACATGACTGACTACTGTGCAGTCAGTTAAACAACAACATACAACGTGACAGTTTTACCTGAGGCGCGTTAACGTAGTGACATCATCACGTTGCCCTTTCAGAGTACAGGCGCAATCATATAATAACACTTAACATTAAAGATCTCGTATCCTTCCTGAGAGGGCACACATAATGATTTTTCTGCATAAAAATGGTTAATTTGCCAAAGTTGATAGTTTGTCTTATCTTTTCAAAAGACTTGTTTGTATTTTTTTATGTCAGTTAAATTTTGTTACAAGTGCAAATGAGCACTGTTAATATTCCAAAAGGCACAAGCTCTTCCTTGACTGTTTTAAGTCTGTGTTTTTAGTTTTTAGGGCACATAATGGCATTTGGGCTTAAAAGCCAAACATTTAATTTTTTGTCTGGACCAATTAATGTGAAAATTGACAATTTCAAAAAAAGTACAAAAAGTACTCTTGATAATCTTTCAAGGCACACACTAGACACATTTCTGATCAGATATTAAAGAGAGTTAATACAAACAAACTAATTTGTACTTATTCTCTCACCCAATGAGAATCAATAAGAGAATCGATAAGGAATCGGATCGATAAGCAGAATTGGAATCGGAATCGTTACATTCTTATCAATTCCCATCCCTATTTAAATTTGCGTGGGAACATGCATGCATCTATGCTGTCTGTCCATGTTGCGCAGGGTTTAAGAGGTTAAGTGATTTAAGATGACTGAGGCTAGTGCTCTTCCCAATCGCTCCAGATTGGGCCTTGGAGTGAAAATCCTCCAGGGAAGCACTAATCCCCTGACTGTCGGGAACGATTTTTATTCTGTAAGCAAAGCTTTCTCGCTCTATCTCTCTGTTGCTTGCTCACTCTCTTGCTCTTCGCTCTATTTATAGCCCTCTTAAGCTGCTCTGCGTGCCACTGTTTACATTCAGGGCCCCCACTCTTTAGATTTAGAGCCCCACTCCTCATGCTCCTGGTCCCCCCGCCCCCCCCCCCCCCCCCCCCGTTAGGTATAGAAAGAAGGGGAGGAAGAACGAGGGAAATATAAAGTGACAAGCATATACAAATGTATGTTCAAGGCTTTTAGGCGAGCCGTCTTTGTTTCCAGAAGACAGATAGTGAGAGAGAAGATGAAAGCTGTTTCGAAGGAAAAGGGAGGGAGAGGAATTGCATTTTGTTTAAAGGGGGAAAGGAATGGAGATATATAATGAAGGATTAATTTTTTCATGTTTATTTAGTCACCTGAGGGCTTTACTTACTATAAAGCAAACTCAACAAACAGTATTGTCTATAGTAAGTTAAGATAAGGCCAAGGTTGATGATTTCTATATTTTTGTAATTCTCACCAATTACCACTGAAAGACTAAATCCGACAGAGTGTAAGTCCGTCCCTGAATTCTTCCTGACTTCCCACCCCTGTCTCCAGCTCTCACTCCAAGCGTATTGGTTCCTACTAAAGATCCCACAGTAAATCTATGAAACCTGCTCACAAGTTTATAGTTGTCTTTTTTTAAAGAAAGCTGGTTACTGTGGTATGTCACTCTAACAGGAGAATATGATGCTGTATTGAGTATTTGGGGCAGCAGGATGGTGTGTGTGTGTGTGTGTGTGTGTGTGTGTGTGTGTGTGTGTGTGTGTGTGTGTGTGTGTGTGTGTGTGTGTGTGTGTGTGTGTGTGTGTGTGTGTGGGACTGAGTCCGAATAAAATACATTGTGTGTGTTCATGGTGATGAAGGAACATGTTGCCCAGTGCAACAGTGTGGCTCACTGATGTTTGTAATGGAGGTCTATGGCTCAGAGGGAGAATACACACATCAGACACAGACAATCCTTCTTAATGGAATTTGTTGACAATAAAAATATATAGAATATCATCAGACTCAAAATTTACAAGAGGCTTCTTAAAAATGTATTTTCCCTTTTAGGTTACCACCATTTTGAACGTCAACATTGTCCTCAAGCCTTCCTTTCCGTTTCGGTGGAGGTCAGCTTGCCCCCTACAGCTGAGAACTAGCAGTTTAAGGCAGCAGCTAACATTTAGCTCATTATGTAAATGCATATCATCACTTGAAGCACAGACCCTGAGGGTTTTGTGATGCTCAGACACAACTACGGCTGGCAAAAACCAGCATGATGCATTAACAATTCTAGTACACAAACAGAGCGATGTATGGACTGCATGGCTCCACTGTGCTAATTTGTCAGTTTTGCTCCCTTCACGCTACCATGTAAACTAGTTATGTAATTTAATGTGATGGAGCAGCCTTGTCCTCTGTGTATTTTACTCTCTGATGAGGCATGTTTCCACTTGTGTTTCCTGCCCAGTGTCAATAACATAATCGGATGTGGGGCTCACAGCTGCTGTACCCGTGTGTGTTTTATGTGTGTGTGTGTGTGTGTGTGTGTGTGTGTGTGTGTGTGTGTGTGTGTGTGTGTGTGTGTGTGTGTGTGTGTGTGTGTGTGTGTGTGTGTGTGTGTGTGTAGGATAACCAGGCGATGGAATACAGTGCAGTGTTTAGACTGTGACACACTTCTTTCTTTTATGTAGTGTTGGCTCTGTCTCCCAGTAGCCTGGCACCGCCCACCTACCTACTTCCGCTAAATTTTCATTTCACTTCAAATTAAATTACTGTAAGTATGATGGTGTAGTTGGACCAGGCTAGTCTCCCAGCACATTGGATCTGAAATGGTGTGAAGTTGTGACCTTCAATGTTTGTTGGTTTTTAGTTATTTTTGTGAGGATGTTTGGCCTATGCCGGGTTGACAGTGTAGGAACTGCAAGTCTGACTTTGTCTTGCTGTTTCATCAGAAAAATGGGCAAATCCTGGGGCTGTAGTTTCAATACGATAGATAGATAGATAGATAGATAGATAGATAGATAGATAGATAGATAGATAGATAGATAGATAGATAGATAGATAGATAGATAGATAGATAGATAGATAGATAGATAGATAGATAGATAGATAGATAGATAGATAGATAGATAGATAGATAGATAGATAGATAGATAGATAGATAGATAGATAGATAGATAGATAGATAGATAGATAGATGGGTGGGTGGGTGGATGGATGGATGGATGGATGGATGGATGGATAGATAGATAGATAGATAGATAGATAGATACGTATATAGATGCATAGATAGTTATAGATAGATACGTATATAGATGCATAGATAGATAGATAAATAGATAGAATGGCCAATGAGTTCACTATGTATGATGACACTAGTCCCTTTTAACAGTGTACGATGCTGCTCAGCTGTTCACTCATTAGCTCCTCCTCTGCCAACTGAGAGCTCTGATCTGCAAACATTGTTTGGGATCAATAATTCACACTGATGCTTTAATATTTGATTTGCGGAGCTATGATCTGTCGGGGGATAAATGCCAGTGTTAGGTGTGAAACAATCACACGAACACACACACACACACACACACACACACACACACACACACACACACACACACACACACACACACACACACACACACACAGAGAGAGCTCCTGGTGATTTGTGATTATGCCCCTGGCTTTCCCTCCTCTTTGTCTACAGTGTGAGTGCCACTGAGCCGCTGTTGAATATTTGATGTGTCAGGTTGATTGTGAGGTTGACCCAAGACTGCGGTCGCAGAGGCTTTCTGCCCCGGCACCTGTTGCATTGATCAGACTGGCCACCTCCTCGTCCCTCATCTGAAAGTAATGAAACTATTGAACCGCACTCACAGAACAGGTGTTACAAAAGACAAAAAAAAATGTCTTAACTCATCTCAACATGCAGGAGCTAAACCCCCTCATTAGAGCATCCTTCGTATTATTAAACTCTCCAATCCACCTTTGGGGATTTTGGTGGAGAGGAACATTGTCAGGATGCAGAAGGTATTTGGCTTTAGATATTTTAATGTTTTATGAAACTCTCTGCAACGAAGGTTTGATGATGTCGTCTTTTACTCCTGTTTACAGTTCTGGACATATCGATTGAAGATTGAGAGAATTTGTGACACTGGCTATGTTTTTTTTTATCTATTTTTTATATAGGGGAAGGTGGGGTGATTTGTGCAACTTTTTACTCAAAGTGATTTTAAAGTGAGGCCTTGACAGTTAAGTCTCCAACTCAAATATGTACATATATTTCAGGATGTTGTGCATCCCTGGCAATAAAAACTTTGGATCTGGAATAAACTGTTTAAGAAATATAGCTTTCGGAAAAAAAGTTGTCTTGTCGCACAAATCACCCCACTACGTGGGGTGATTTGTGCGTCATTGTGTCACAATGACAAAGTCACCATCATCATCTTTCTGGCCATCTGAACTCTCATCAGTGGTGTCGTTAAGTGGAATTGAGATGTCACTCACTTTCTTTTGGTGACCACCGTATACAGCCATGCCACTGGCACAACTCTCAGAAATGTACTTTGCACTAGTTGCTCCGTGCTTGTGGAACCAACTGCCACCTGACAAATGTGATTCCCCCTACATTACTGCCTTTAAATCAAGGCTCAAAACCCATATGTACACCCTGGTGTTTCCTCCCCATTAACCTCTGCACTACTTACTTACCTCTGCACTACTATCTGTGTTTATGTGGATGTATGGGCTTTACGTCTTTTATTTTGGTTATTGTTATTTTACCTTCATTGTTTACCTACTGAATGCACTATGTACAGCACTTTGGACAGTGCAAACTGTCATAAATGTGCTTTTATAAATACATTTTACTTACTTACTTACTTATAACTCACCCAGGCCCTTGCGCACAAATCACCCCATCCCCAGAATTTTGGATAATAGGCATGATGCAGCAATTTAGGGTTGACATTGTGCTAACTATATAGACTCAAAGTGTAGCATACCAAAGCACTAAAACATGTGTCAAATGTTTTCAAACGTGTCTATAATTGTTCAGACACAATAATCAAAAAACCTTGATCATGGAAATTTTACTTTGAAAGGCAAAACACAGTTTTTTGAGCTTAAATGTGCTTATATCTTATTCCTTGTGTCTCCCTTCTTCACAGGATGAGTCAAATGGATGGCTCTTCTTAAATATGTGGTCACATTTCCAATTTCTTCCACGGTTTTCTAGAAACAAGGGGTTTTGCAACTTCCAAAATGCACAAATCACCCCACCTTCCCCTATCTATTTTTTTCTTTTTTGCACTTATCTTAGGACAATCGGGTAAAACTAAACCTGTTAGGATCGTTTCAAGTTGTGATGTCGCTGTTTTTCAGATTTTCTATTTGTATTGTGACCAATAGAATGTAACAGGAAAAATGAACATTCACATACATAATGTCATCATATACCGTATTTGCTTTTGGATCCCAGTGTAGTGTCGGAAGTTTTTGACCCACTGACATCAGAAGACCCCAAATAACCAGTTCGTACTGCAGCCTGCTTCACTGATTTACACAATCAGCTGGACATAGGTCATGTGACTATGGCTTGGTTGTGACTTGTTCTTGTTCACAACCGAAGTCTTTGGTTGCAAATCTACACGTTCTGAAAGGCCTTTGTGGCATTGGAGCAGTGTCACACTCGTCAGACAAACTAAAGAAGGCTTTAACTGTAAATGGCAAATATTGCTGTTTTTGCAACAAGGGTGAATCCTGTGAATGTGAGCCTTAACCGTCCCGAGAGTCTGCAGTTTTACCTCAGTAATAATAAAAAAAACGTAATTTAATACTCATGAACTGCATTGTTGTTTATGGTTGTCTCTGCAAACCGAGCGACATCAAGCAGCCTATACATTCAGAGAGTGTATTTCTACAGAGAAGGCATTTTAATCTTCTTGTGACTCACCTTTCGGGATCCATCACAAGTTTAATAATGTGCAGGTGCATCATGAGAGGCTCTGGAAATATTATTTTTATCCCCACTCATAGCCTATATGTCTAGAGTTTGGACGCTTATAGATTTCAGGCTGCAACTCTGTGAAGTCTGGATAATCCCACAGACTATGCGTATATATCTCTCATGCAGAGGGTGGCCATACAGTTCAAAACCAGCACACACACACCGGTGTGTTATTCAATGTGTGATTTAAACGATTGTGTTTTGTCACAATCTTCACTAAGACTGTGAGCAAAAAAAAATCAATTTACCTTTTTACTTGAGAGGATATCCTGCGCTGTACTCCTCCAGGACGACCTGTAATCCTACTTTGCAGTCCACAGTGACTTTAGGGCCCTTACTTAAAAGCAGTGGCATGGAGGAAAGTCATTAGGCGTATGACTGTTGCTCCTCAGGGCATTATTATGGTCATCATCTACCGTATGGTAAAGTATTAGTTAGTCATTGGCCTCCAGGGTTTTAGGAGAATTAAAAGCTTATTTTTTTGTCAAACCAAACACACACAGTCTTGGATGACTGACAGTTTTTGAGGTGGCTTGACAGGCATATTTTATCGTTCATTTGGATTCATCCGGAATTGTAACCAATCAGGATCGTTATTCATATTTGAATCGCGTTCATCTATTTCCCACACACGCAGGGACATTCAAAAACACCAGTCTGGCAAGACGTTTTTTTTTTACTTTCAAAGACGAAACTGGTGACACACATGAGTTATGAAACTATACATTTGTACAAGTGTGTGTGTACAGTATATGTATCTGCATGCAAACAGGCATTTGTGTGTGTGTGTGTGTGTGTGTGTGTGTGTGTGTGTGTGTGTGTGTGTGTGTTTAAATGAAATTTGCATTGGAAATGTTTTTATGCTTTCCTCCAACATCTATTGCAGAGGGAAATGAGAGGAGCTGACACACAGAATTAAAAATATATCTCAATAGCACTCCTACACACAGACAGCCACCCAAGAGGCCACACACACACACACACACACACACACACACACACACACACACACACACACACACACACACACACACACACACACACACACACACACACACACACACACACACACACACACGTAAGCACAAACTTAATCGCACAGGCTGCTCCGCATCTCTCTCATCTTTTTCATTCCAACTCTGGTGTTGCATATGGATGTATGGTACAATCTTCTTTTGAAAAGACATTGAAGCAACAGTATTCAAAGTGTCAAAACAGCTTAAAAGGTTTATCTATGATGTGTTTACATGTTAACACCATGTAAAGATGTAAGAGTTAATCCATTTAGCGTTGCAGAGTGATAATACGGACAATGCGGTTCATGAGGTCTATTAGAGGCTGTATAAATATCAGCATTTATGCATGAGAGCATGGTTTCTGTGCCCATCTATTTGTATCTGCCACGAGAGAAGCACGTAGCTAATTGTGTTTGTATGAATGGCAGCGAGTGGGTTCATCATGAATTCAAACAGCACTGCAGCAGCAGCAGTTTTCTCAGCCCCAGTGTAGGGCTCCTATTCTTGAATGTGCTGAAAATCCTAGCCTGCTAAGTTCCCCTTTATCTACAGTATGTCTCTCTGTCTGCCTGCCAACTGGCTCCCATCACACACACACACACACACACACACACACACACACACACACACACACACACACACACACACACACACACACACACACACACACACACACACACACGCACACGAACTGGGTCCATGCACAGGAAATCACCTAGCTGTGATCATGGGAACCGGGGGAGAGGGGGTTCAATGTTGGGGTCATCTGGTTTGAGACAGAGTCTGATATTTTCAAAGTTTATTGTATGAATTGACTCGCTCTGCACACACACACACACACACACACACTATCGTACTATACCACACACACATCTGTTGCATGTCCACAACCTCACTGTTGTCTTTGCGTTGTGGGTGGTGGGAAGGCTTGTGTGGTTTGGTCACCAGTGAAGCTTTCATCTGCCCCATCCTTGTCCTCTCATGTCAGAGCCTCAATTTGGAGAAATGTCAACGAGCACGATGAGGTGTCGGGGCAAGCCGCTGTGTCACCGCAGCGCAGACGGATACAAACACATCAGCATCTCAAAGCACCTGAAGGAAAGTCACAGGGAGAGAGGGAGAGAGAGACACACACAAAATACTGAGAGAGGGAGCCAGAGTGTCAGATTGGGAAACACCTCAGAAGCATATCAGTCACAACTGCAAGCCTTACTGCCTCTGTTGCCATGGAAACGGGGGACAGTCAGGGATCCTGAAGGGAGGGTTGGTCCAAAAAATCTGCAGCTGTCACTTACTTCAGGAGAGAAAGAAATGGAGCCAGTGGTTTGTGTGTGTGTGTGTGTGTGTGTGTGTGTGTGTGTGTGTTTGTGTGTGTGTGTGTGTGTACGTGTGTGAGGGCGGGCGGGCGGGCTCATGCATGTTTGTGCGTGGTTGGCTGTATCGCTTCACTTCACTTTACAGGGAAGATGCTAAGCAGGAAAGATGAGACACTTTGAATGAGCCGGTAGGGTTATGGGATGGAAAATGATGCTGCATTCTTATCTTCCAAAACAACTGTGGCTGTTTTAAGTGCTACACCCTGGTGGGGTTTGTTTATAAATAGCGACTTATACACTGAGGGATGCCGCTCAGAGGGTTTTACTTTGAGAGAAATGATTAGAGATAGAAAGCGGACAACTTAATAGTCCAACACATGTAGATGGACGTTACAAAGTAACAGAGGCCTCGTACTCAGATCTTTACCCCAAACACACTCTACACAGCCTCAAACACTTACAGGAATCAGATACACATGACTATACATTTACTGTACATGTACAGTATGTAGTCCAAGTTCATTCTTGGACTGTGAAAATATAGAGGAGAACAGGGTTATATGTCACGCGGGTTGGTTTTCACATTTGTTATATCTCGGCAGCAGAAGGCGCTGTCTCTGACATTTTGGTATGGAAATTTCCAGAATTGGGATCAGAGGTCACCTACATAGTCCTCTTTGGAGTTCGACAGCTACATTTGAGGTGAGAGGACGTTTTCTGTTTGTCATGTCAAATTGAAAATATTTAGCTCCTCAGTATTTTTCTTCTAGGCTTTTACAATTTGGGTTTATAACAAAAAGCACTTTTTACCCTTGACAAGTGTGAAGGGAAATCTATAGTTTATATTGTTGTTAGCTAGCTAACTAGTTGTTAGATGGTTGTAAGCCTTGATGCTAGCAAGACATTCCAGTTGGGGTTGGTCGTCACATTTTCTTTGGGGTAGGTTGTCACATGTTATCCAAAGGCTGCAGCCAGGAAAGGAACCCAAAAAACGAAAGAAAATGTCAAGCTGTGTCCTCACTGACACTCAAGAGAAGGAGAGAATAAAGCAGGAAAAGGCAGCTAGCATGCAAAAGAAAAAAAGTGCAACAAAATCAAAACGACCCAATGCATCCCAATCTTGACCAGCTGCCAAGGCTACTGCACCCCAGTGTACTCCATCCCAGCTGGGGAAGAAGAAACAGAAGAGAAAGAGACAGAAGGAGGAGTCTTCATCAGATGAATAGGATAGTTTTTGTTTGGTTTGTATGGAAGCCGTTCACGGGAGGTATGGGACCAAAGAAAGAAGTCAAGACCAAATCTTATTAGTCAGATTGTCTTTCTTCTCACTGTTGTGATCTCAACTCTGCAGCCTATCGATTTTAAAAACACACTGCGGACGATAGTGGATATTGACTCCATTTAAATTGACTGTGCACACATGGAGAAGACTTTTTGTGAGGAGGGCTCAAAGTGCTTCACATTGATTTCTTCATTGATGGACTGCTCCATTGATTTTTTATCTTAACAAAAGCAAGGTCACAAGTCAGGCCACCAGAACCCCTTCATGTGTCCTCCGCAAGAGGATGTTTTTGTTCGAAGCCTGTTATTTGGGCTTCCTCTTAGATCAGACTCACCTCAAGCTGCGAGGAAAAAAATTGTCAACACACAACACAACTGAGAAATACCAGTTGGATAAATAAGATGTAAAGCAATTCAAGGCATCTGCTAGGTGTAAGTAAGACGTAAGGCTGTGAGCAGAAAAGGTGTCAAACTGCTGAGGAGGTGTTTATTACAGGATTTTATTATCATGGGAATCCTGGACTTCTTTTTTACATGTTCGATAAAACTGGCAGATCTGTTTTTCATTCCTTTCAACTATTTTGAGATGGTGAGTTGGGTCTAAAGTGGGAAACTGCATAGGGCCCAAGATCGCCTGGGGGGCCTCAGGTTTACTTTAGTTTTTGTAGTGAAATATGCTGTAAGTGTGTCTGGAACTATTAGAATATAGACAAAAACAACCACTTTATCTTAATTAGTTTAAACTGTATTCTGGGGCCCACACCTTTAAAAAAAAGTAATACGAGGGGAATCTGCATGTACTCCATCTTGAGGTTCTGTGTTGAAGAACATTGCTTTGTCAAGATGTAGTTTTAAGACTGAATATTTGAACTTTTATTCAGATCTTCCCACACTGTGTTGAATCGGATCAGCGTACGGAAACCTTGGGCATTGTAGTAGTTCAGCATAGGAACACTGCACACAAACACATAGATGGGGAGAAATGGGGGATTAAAATGGGCCCAGAAAATATATTTTTGAAATTATTTTTTATCTTGAGTAGATATCACAATGGACATTCATGTAAAAAATGTTGTGATCTACAGTAATTAAATTATTATTATTATTATTATTATTATTATTATTATTATTATTATTATTATTATTATTATTATTATTATTATTATTATTATTATTATTATTATTATTATTATTATTATTATTATTATTATTATTACTATTATTATATTATCACTATTATTATTATTATTATTATTATTATTATTATTATTATTATTATTATTATTATTATTGTTGTTGTTGTTGTTGTTATTATTATTATTATTACTATTATTATATTACTATTATTACTATTACTATTATTACTATTATTATTGTTGTTGTTGTTATTATTATTATTATTATTATTAGTATTATTATTATTATTATTATTATTATTATTATTATTATTATTATTATTATTATTATTATTATTATTATTATTATTATTAGTAATAATATTACTACACATATGCACATATCGTGGAAAAATACTTCCCATACCTCTCCCATTGTGCACTACTGGTACTCAGAGGAGATCTTACTGTGATTAAAGAAAGCATTTTTAGATAGCTGGAAGAAGACAAAATATTTACTAAAAGTTTGAAGCATATCACTAAATATTTTTGCACTATAATGTACATTTTCTCCCTTTTGTTATGCAATTTCTAATTCATTGCTCATTTGTGTTGCACATGAGTACACCACTTATTTGAATATTTCCTGCAAGCATCTACTCTGCCTCTATAATTATTGCTCTTTTGCTCATGTTTATATGTCCATTATCTTATAGTTATATTTCATTAATGTTAATATTTTTCTGCAACTGACTTTCATTTTGAGGTGAAAGCTCGCAAAAAAAAACGTTCTGCACATGAAACCTAACCATAACTAATCTCAATTTGTAATCCACAGCATTTTTTAATTCAGACCCAAAGATCTCTCATTATTATTTTCTTATGTAACATGATTTCAAACTTAAATGCTGCTGCAATGTTGCAGATATTTCGCCTTCCCTTATTTTCTATATATAAGCTCTATATATTTAAATTCACACTTCTACTCCATGATTCTGGTTGGAATTGTGAGTTGCATTTCCTTCTTTGGCGAGTGGGTGTTTGAGTTTTAACTTGGAGGTAAAAGCTCAAATTGAATAACCTGCAGCATTATACTAAGAAATCATCACATTTGCAAAGGTAGGTACAATGGCTCTCGACCCCAACCCTACTTGCACGACTATTACCTTTATTCGCTGGCGTTTTCAATTATTATTATTTTCTGTCAATTGTATGGGTGGACTAAGCACTTGACTCTGCAATAAAATATATGAGGGGAAGATATGCGGGAAAGACCAAATTGTTGCTATATTGGACGATCCACCGGTGCAGCTGCAGCTATTTTTAGTCCGGACCTAGATCAGCTCTCACTGCAGACACTGTGAGGGGAAATCACCAGCGCTGTTTTGCTGCTGTCTTCACCCAACCATTGAACTGACATTTCACTCCAGCAAATTAAAGCAGGAGAAGAACACACAGCAGAATATAGGCTACGGTTTACTGCTTGTGTGTGTGTGTGTGTGTGTGTGTGTGTGTGTGTGTGTGTGTGTGTGTGTGTGTGTGTGTGTGTGTGTTTGTGTGTGTGTGTGTGTTTGTGTGTGTGTGTGTGTGTGTGTCAGCTGGGAGG
Source organism: Ammodytes marinus (assembly GCF_949987685.1). Classification (NCBI taxonomy): domain Eukaryota; kingdom Metazoa; phylum Chordata; class Actinopteri; order Uranoscopiformes; family Ammodytidae; genus Ammodytes; species Ammodytes marinus. Next base: position 10,489,771 of record NC_137212.1, read on the forward strand.
GAGTGAGAGAGAGAGAGAGAGAGAGAGAGAGAGAGAGAGAGAGAGAGAGAGAGAGAGAAAGTGAATCCAGGAAAGATTTTGCCAAATTATTTTTAGGTGACATCGGCTGCTCGTCTTGCCTCGTGGTGAGGTGTTTTGAACATCACCGGCCAAGGGTGATCCTTTTAATGAGTCCTGTTGGAGCGCAAGATCACTGGTAACTGTCTGTGGCACTGCAGGTGGTCCGAGAGAGAGAGAGAGAGAGAGAGAGAGAGAGAGAGAGAGAGAGAGAGAGAGAGAGAGAGAGAGAGAGAGAGAGAGCAGACGTGCTGCACGTTGGTCGGGCTACTTTTCTGACGACACACCAACAATCGTCAACCTGTGGATAGGGCGCGCGCGGGCGGTGCTCTGTTGTCTCCACTGCCACCCTCTCCCCTCTCCGACACAGAGCCCAACATCCATCCATCCAGGACGCATGAACTGGAGGAGGGTGCCGGTTCGATTCCCCGACCGAGGAGACGAACCGAAAAGTTGAGGGGGTCGCGCGCCATTACCCGCTTCATGAATGGCCGGAACATGGAGGAGATGCCAATCAAAAGAGTCAAGACCCGGCGGAGGAAGGGTCACTGCCCGGTCGGTGCGCACCTTGGCGCCATCACCTGCGAGGACGAGTTCAACAGCCAGGAGCTGGAGGCTCTGTTCCAGAGCTACAACCTGAAGCTGGAGCAGACCGCCACCCTCAAAGCGCTGGCGGTGCTCATCGTGGCCGCGTCGTCGCTGTCCCTGGTGGAGCTCCTGTCCAGCCCGCGGCTCACCTTGTCCAAGGGTTCCTACCCGGTGCACTGCGTGGTGTTCCTGTCGCTCTTCATCGTCACCAACGTCAAATACCTGCAGGTGACGCAGCTGCAGCAGATAGCGAAGCTGGCCCTGCTGTTCAGCTTCACCTTTGCGCTGCTCTGCTGCCCGTTCCCGCTGGCGCTGGGCACGTCGGAGCCGGTGAGCGCCGGTGCACCTGAGCAAGGCGTGTGGCAGCTCATGCTGGTAACCCTCGTGGCTTACGTGCTGCTGCCGGTGCGGACGCTGCTGGCCGTGCTGTTTGGGGTGATGCTGGCTACGTCCCACTTCATTGTCATAGCGACGTCGGTCACGGGAAGGAAACAGAGGCTGTGGAGACCGGTAAGTGCTGCACCTGGCTGCACCCCGGTCAGCTCTTCAGTCACTCTACCAACTGTATTGCTTTATGCTTAGATAACAGTTCTCTAAACACCAGTATACTGTCCTTGTAGCAGTATACTGTAGTTGCTCCCAGCTGGATTTAGTTACTCTATGAATGTAAAGTTGTGCGGAAAAACAACATACTTATTCAATAGAATTTACCTGAAGAGGAAATGGTTAAAAACAGTCTCAGTTATCGATTTTAGCTCCAAGATAATGTGGTTGACAAATGGGAAACGAGCAGAAAGTTTTATTTTTGCGCACCACTGTAATAAAGCAGAGGAGGAGCTGTCCAGCTGCTGGTGCTGAAGCTAGGACGAATACACAGCGTATTGTTGGTAACTGACTGGTCCAGGTGCTAATCTAAGTATTTAAGATGTGAGTTCCCCTTTTAAAAATATTTTTAAATGTGGTGTATTTGATATTCCTGGATCTAATGAAGCACTGGTTGCCAATCTCTTTGGCTTGTGGCCTCCTAACATATAACGACCCCTCCTAGATCACAGATGTCTTTATCTTTTGTGTGTGCTTTTACTCATGATGCCTTATCTTGGCCCCCAGGTTGGGAACCTCCACTATGAGACACAAAGATTCCCGTGATTATTATGAGTAATGCATTAAATCAGTGGCTGCTAACATTTGGTGGTTCATTTTAAAAGAAGACATCTGCACTTGTAACCCTTCACTTTGGCAGGATAATCTTTGTCTACATTCTTATTTCAATAGGCCTGAGGAGGTCAAATGACTCAGAAATTCACTAGAAAAATAGCAGAGAACAGCTTGAAAAATGTAACATAACTTTGTGGAGAAGAAAGGTTTGTTTTGCAACCCTTAGGTGGGGACCCAGACCTCTCTGCCGGGAACCGCAGCTCTGTAGCCAAAAGCAAGTTTGTGCTTTATTTAGTTATAGCATGAACTGAATTGAAGTCTCGTTTTGTATTTTCACTAAAAAAGAGAACATGTATCATCCATCTGGCTGTGCTGGATTAGAGGTTGTTTTGACCTTTAACCTCTGACCTTTTAGGCCCAAAGTTCATCCTCCAAATGAAGTATTCATCCCGATCAATAGTCATTAACCAATAATGCACTTTGGCTACTCTGCTTTTCTCTAAGTCGCACCAAGGATTCATGTTGTAATCAATGTGTTGACCTTGATTTCCGCAGTTCAATCCGTCCAAAGGATTAATCAAGGATTGTGAAGTCTAATCCAGCCAGGATGTATGATTGCACACAGAAACGCACATATGGACACGTGTGTTCCTTTGGGCTCACATGCAAATACAGTTATGTAGCAGCTGCTGGCCTTGTTTGGCATGTCTGTTCTTGTTTGTGTGCAGCTGGTGGCCAATGCAGTGCTGTTCACCGGCGTCAACTTGTCCGGGGTGTTTGTGAGGATTCTCACCGAGCGCACCCAGAGGAAAGTCTTCCTGCAGGCCCGCAACTGTATCGAGGACAGGCTGAAGCTGGAGGATGAGAATGAGAAACAGGTAAGGAGTGAATTAGCGAGCACACACACACACACACACACACATCATTGTACTTCTATATTTGTGAGGACACTAACTCTAACCTAAACCTAATGCTAACTTAAACCTTAAAACCTAGTTTTAACCCTAAAACAGGGCTTTGAAAAAGTTAGGACCAGGAACAATGTCCTCACTTTCCAAAAATGTCCTCACTTCGATGGTTAAAAGCTATAACTGGTTTACACAAAAAATCCTTTACTAGTACACACACACACACACACACACACACACACACACACACACACACACACACACACACACACACACACACACACACACACACAGAAACAAACAAACAAACAAAGACACACACATATTATGATGTAGCCATGGATAGATGGGAAACAGCAGAACGAGGGCATACAAACGGACACATGCATTTCACCCTGTCTTGAGCGCATGTGTGTATAAAATCATCCATCTGTTGAGAAGTTTTTTCTTTAATGCGTTGTAACAACCTACCCACAGGCACACAGTAACTATGACAGCAGCTATTTAAGGAAAGAACAATTACTGTAGCACATGCACCAGCGCCAAACGTTCCACCCCCTCTGTGCACACCTACACCAAGCGATTAAACATAAGGAGCAATCAGGCAACTTCTTAACACACAGAAACACTGTGTTGTTGTGCACCCGACGTGTGCACTGAAACTCACCTACACCAGTCGTAAAGTAGATAATTAATTATTCCACGTATGTAATATGCCTTTCTACACATGTCTCACCTAGGTTATACACAATATTTGCAAGCGCACACCCACACTTAGCACCTGTGCTTTGTAGATTAGATGATGATATGCTGTGTTTTCCCCAGCAGTAACGGCCTCCCTTCTGACAGGTAATTACACAAGCAGATTGCTTTCATGGCGTCCCTACTCCAGTAAAGGTCACAGTTTATCTGGGTGAGTTAAACAAACACAGACCCCTGATTGAAATCTATCAACAGCCAGCCAACAGCCAACAGCCAACAGCCAACACCCTGCAACCAGGCCACTGCTTATGTGCCCACAAACAAGCGCCTCAGATTTAAATGTCACCCATCACGACACAGGTCTCCGGTTAGCGCCCGGGTGTTTGTTCTGGGTTCTTTTGCTATGAGCTGGATCCATAGGTTGTATTGATTCCTCAATATGTGTAAGCCATGTGCTGTGTGTCCGGGTGCTAAATTGACGCAAAGGTTCCTCTTTACTCGTGTGAAGCATCAAGGAGTACTATGGCACAGCGAAATTACAACCCCTCTGCAAATATTACTTTTAGGACTTCTCATGGGTCCTGGCATAAAACGTTCATTCTTGAATTATTGTTGAATATTATTTTGACAAAAACTCATGTAAAGATAATGGGAAGGTCAAAAGTCACACCAAAACAGAGAGGATGACATTTCAAGAAAATTGTGTTAAACTTCAAAGTTGATAGATACAGTTTAGAGCTGATCCACATATCCTACAAGTAGTTGCACTGTGTCTCCAGTCCATCACAATATGCCGTTGGCCTGTCCTTTAAGCAAATGTTTTTCTCCATTGCCTATTTTGTTCCTTTTTTATGTTTTTTCTTATTTTTTTCTATTTTTGTTCGAATCTTGTAAACAAGGGATGCAAGTCTTTTTGTTGTTTTCTTATGAAAAGAGCAAGCCTAAAGAGAAAATATTCCTTCCTACTGACTAAACATTTGTGCCAACAAGTTGGGCAACTTTTTAGCGAAGGGAGAGAAAGTGAGCTTCTTTAATAAATAACTACGAGGAGAGCCATACTCATACAGAGAATAAAGCCTGGACGAATTAGACAAATGGGAATCATTGTAGTGCAATTATAACATTTATACAACTGACACACTTACACATGTCAAAGTGTAAAAGCTGAAACACAACACACACACACACACACACACACACACACACACACACACACACACACACACACACACACACACACACACACACAATGGGATGGCTGTTTCTGGAAGCTGTTCCTAATTCAGAGGTGAGGGGCGATTGTGTGAACGGATGCTATAATATGAAAGAGTGTTAGAAGGAGACACAGGAGAGTCCCGCCTGCTTTTTATAACCCTGCCTCTCAGCAGCTATTCAGCAGAGCCGCCTGATGATTCATTGTGCATTCACAACTGTTTAACATCCAGCTGGAGTTGTACTTTATGCTTCTGCTACTGAAATGAATCACACAAAAACACAAATAATCAGTTCGGAATGAATACTGCTTCAGGCTTAGGTTGAAGAAATCAGTTGATTAATGGATTTGACTAAAACATTATTGACAATATTACAGCTTCTGAACTATGATGATTTAGCCCAGTAACATTAAGAATATTTGAAATATGTGTCTCATCATTTTCATCCAATGCAAACATTCAGGCTCAATGCAGGAATAAGTGTACATTCTTGTATATTATGCCAAACTCTATCCGCTTGCCATATCTACAATTCTCCCTTTACCTTAACTATACTTCCGTTGTAAATATAATTATATTGTGTTTTATTTAGGGCTGTCAAGCGATTAAAAAAATTATCTAATTAATTACAGGCTCTGTGATTAATTAATCTAAATTAATCGCATACTTTTATGACACTTTTATACCTGTTTATAAACAGCTGTATAGCCTGCTAGTACAGTTTGTTTCTCTCGCTCTCTTTCTCTCTCTCTCGCTCTCTTTCTCTCTCTCCGTCTCTCGTAACTTATGTCTCCACAACAGACAGCGCTGCACTGCCACAGATGCCTATGCCGATTCATTCACCATCGTCGTACTCATAGGCAAAAATATTGACACACACGCATACGCACACACACACACACACACACACACACGGGGCGGGTGTCCGTTTACGCGGGAGACGAGACAGCTAGCAAACAAAATTGAGACACACGGAGGAAGATTGAGAGATACTTTTGAACCTACATTGTTGCACCCACTAAATCAATAATGCACAGACACTGCGGAGAATAAAGTAAGATGTCTTCCTACCTTCATGCTTATTTGCCCGAAGCATCCCATAAACCGTCCATAGAGCCCTCGGCCCCGCCCTTTCCCCTGCTTCTCTCTTTACTTTTCTCCCTTTCACCCGTGCGGGCTGTGTATGCAAGCTACAGGTGCAGCTCGGTGCAGCTGCGCACCACTTTTGCACCGGGTCAAAGGGCATTATAGAAGTGCGATTAATCTGCGTTAATTTTTTTAATCGCGTTAATTTTTCTGTGATTAATTAATCGAAATGAACGCGTTAATTTGACAGCCCTAGTTTTATTATATTGTGTTATTGTGTGATATTTTTTAAAAGCACTGGATGAGGAGCATGTCACTGAACAAAATCTAATCAAGCTAATCGTCCCAACATCACTAGTTTCAGTTTCGTGATGAGATTGGAGTATTTCCTGCTTTACGCTATTTTATATCACTAAAAATTACGTTTGCCTGATGAAGGTCTAGCACCGAAATGTTTCCACCAAATAAATAAATTCATATTTTTGCAAGTTCAAGACAGTGTGCGGGAACCTCTCTTTTGGATAACACTGAAATTCAAATATCTTTGGATTCTTTTGGATTGAATGTTGAACTATCATCAAGAGATGTGAATACATCACATTTGAATGTTCAATATTTTTTTCAAAGTCAAAATTAAGAAATGCACGAACAGCAAACACAGTGCAAATACAGAAAGGTGCCGAAACACAGAAAAAACAAATGCAACAGAAAACATTGTATATCCCGTCAACACAACAGTCAGTAAAAGGTTAAAAAAAATTATTTCTGATGAATCCAATATTCTTTTCATGATAAATCATTTCATTTTCGCAGAAAATGCCCTTCATGATTTCCTTAAAGCCAAAATAGTGTCATCAAATTGTTTGTTTTGTTTGGCCAACAATCAAAACCCCCCCAATAAACATAGTGTTTGACAAATTACAACAAATATTCCCATTTTACAGTAACATTTGGCACATGGTAATCATAGAACAGAAAACAAATAGGAAATCCTCACCTGTCAGATGTGGAAAACAGTAGGCTAAATGTACAGTATATGTGGAGTTCTAGGTGTTAACACATTATAACAAAAGGAAATAGTTTACATTTCTTTGCTTATATCTGCAGACTTCTGTCCATGCTATGACCTGTTTCAAGTTCTAACGCTGCATCCTCTTGGGTTTGAACCCCTCCCTCTTCAGGAACGTCTGCTAATGAGCCTACTGCCCAGGAACGTTGCCATGGAGATGAAGGAGGACTTCCTGAAGCCGCCTGAGCGGATCTTTCACAAGATCTACATCCAACGTCATGACAATGTCAGGTACGGCGCTGTCATGACAACAGTGGAGCGTGGCGGTGTGCAGAGGGGGGGCTGGAGTGTTTTGATCCAGGTGTCACCTGCTGTGACGTCAAGGGTCAAGAATAGACAGAGAGCAATTAAGCTTAGCCATCGACCAAGACGCAATCAAACTAGGTGAAGGCTAGACGCAAAGCAAAAATCGCCTGTGCAATCGCCTCCAACATGAGATTAGAAAATGATTATTGTCATGTGCCTCATATCCCATTCGTGCTGTGTTTGTTTGTTTGTTTGGGAGAAGGAATTCTGAAACTGCATGAAAGTGTATGAAACAAATCTACGACCTCATCGTACCAAAATATTTAGCATACATGGACTCTACCGACTGGAGCCCTTGTAAAAACCCCAAGGATAAACTGCTGGGAGAAAAAACCATCATAGCAACATCTGTAGGCCTACTTATTTCTTTTTAAACCGTTTATAGTTAGGCTATGTCATTAACGTCATCTGAGAAAAGACTGATTATTATTACATTAGGATACTTACGGTTAATTTGCATATTGTGTAAAATGATATATCCATCCGGCCCACGCCTTTGCCCTTTAGGTTGATTCTCATAGCTCTGATAGTCTTTTGGTCTTATATCATTCTAAGTAGAATCTCTTTGGGTTTTTGACTGTTGATCACAAAAAATACCTTTGAGGACACTCTCTTCGATTCCTAAAACGTGTAATGGCCATTGTTCTTTAGCAATCACGTCTTGCAGCCTTCCTGCTGTAAATTCATATCAGCATTTTTCATGAGCCACCTCTATGGCCCCTTGTAATTTAGAAAATATTACCGAGCGTGAGAACCTGGCTTGACTTTGAGCTGATTTCATTCTGACGAGGCAGTAAAAAGAAACTGAGAGCTGTAACAGTGCTGCTGGGTGTGGGTGTGGAGGGTTAGGTAGCAGGTCAACAGCACTCCTGTCAAGAGCCAATCCTCTCCACTCTCTGTCTGTCTGTCTGCTCCCACACTCAGCCACAACTCTGGAACATCTCCGCCCGTAAACGCTAGCACTCGGCCAAACGTCAAGGTGCTGCACCCAGCCAGCCAGCCAGCCAGCCAGCCAGCTCCTGCCTGTCTCTAAAGGGAGCTGCTACAAACACACACATTCACATGTAAACACATGGCAAAATTAAATAAAAGCATCACCTTTATGTTGCATTGCCGTGGTGTGACATCTCCCTGATCCCCCCCCCCCCCCCTTTGAAGTGGCCCCCGAGAACGTTTGATGGCATATCTTTCCAGCCTAGCCACAGCTCTGCTCTCTCTTTCCCCACCCCCAGTCTTCTTCTACCCTCTTCTGTGTGTGTTCCTCCTCCTCACCCACCACACACCAGGCACGACGTGCAGACGTTCAAAGACAAATCGTACAACAGAGCACTTCTGTCGAGCAGCAGTCGTGATCCCAGCTTTACATACATCAGGCTCCCGAGCAACTACCGTATACTGAACTGCTGAAAAAGAAACTTAGTCACGTTGCAGAGGAAGGGCACACTGCATGCAACTAGAGGCTGTGTATTGAATCTCAGAACTTAATGGGTGCCTACATTTCCCTCGCAACAAGTATAAAAAAACTTTTACTGAAAATTTTTTTTCTGTTTACTTATCCTCGAAGTTTCTGAAAGTTAACGTCATCCCATTTTAAACCATTATTTTCTGCCAATGCCATGTACAGCTGCTGGTGTTGGGGCAACATTGCACAAGGTGCATTGGTGTTTTGCTGAGATACCTAAACAACTGCAACGTATGGGCTCTAGTGGCCCTTGTGAATTATGACTCTTGTCTGTTGGGAGCAAAGGAAAACGTAGGATGTATTTTTTGAATTAAAAAAACCCACATGGAGGAGGTCAGGGTGGATGGATGGATTAACCACAACAACCTCAAACAAACAGTTCTTAGCCTAAAGATGACCTGTGTTTAACCGTTGTGGAGGAAGATCTCAAAACAATAATATAAACAAAGTGTAAAAAAAGTAAATTTTTGACCATGGATGGTATAAAGTGTATACTGTGTATGGTCAGCATCTAAGTCTGCTAACATGAAGTACAGTTGAAGCTGATGGCAGTGACTATAGTTTTGCAGGTACAGTAGTAGATTTGACTTGATGTGACAAGATGAAAAGTTCAATTAAATAACTAAAGTGATACATCTGATCCTGTGGGATACATGGATATCAGTACCAGATTTCATGGTAATCGCTGTAATTGTTGAAAACTCAAAACTGCCAACTTGAACCTCATGAGGGCAATAGAGGAAAAGTCAGTGGATTTGGTCAGTAGAGAATCATCTTTGACCATGAGTATCTGTACAACATTTCCTCCAATAGTTTTTGAAATATATCAGTCCGGACCAAAGTGGTTGAACGATTGCCCAACCAAGCTAAATTGAGCATGAATGGCAGATAGGTCAACTGAGGCATCTCCATCCATTGAGGTAGACTGTGCAAGACTTGGAGAATATAGCTCTGGAAAAAGACAGTAGGTTTGACAATGAGTTCAGTAACACTTTACAATAAGGTTACATTTAATGAACTATTAGTTAATGTGTAGTTAATGCTTAATTTGATCTCCAATATTTTGTCAGAAAACTAAGATTTTTTTCTTTGGCGTGTGATGTTGCTAGTCGACTTTCTGGTCACGTAAGCTGCTGTGGCTTAGTTTTTTGGTCTTCATTGTCTCACAACTATTTTGACATTCCACTGACATCACTGCAGCATGTACTGTATTATATCCCAGGTTGTCCTGAAATAAAAAATAAAAAATCACATAGCTTGATTTTGTTACGGTGTGGCAGACAGGCAGGCAAGCAGGACCCAAACGCAAGACGTCGTAGCAAAAGAATAATTTATTAAGCTCAAAAAAAGCCAACAGGCAAAAAAGGACCAGGACCAGGAGCACAAGGAAACACAAAGGACAAGGACTCACCGACACTGACACGAAAACAAACCATAATGCACAGACATGGAACAAAGGAACACAAGGAGTATATAAGACACAACGAGACACAGGTGTAACACATTAGGGGAGGGAGCAGCAATCACACAGGAGGGAAACTTGACAGGACATGGGGAGGAATAAGACAGACATACCAAAATAAAACAGGAAACACGGGTAACACCAAAACAAGACACATCCAGACCATGACAGATTGTGCATCACAGGGCACATGTTTTACAAGCTTTATTAGATAATAAATACAGACGGACCAGAAATGGCTGCAGGCACGGCCAACCGTTAATAGCATTAACTGTTTTTGTTTTTGGCTATTGAAATTCACAGTTTTCTTTTTGAGTAAAATATCCAAAACAAAAATACAAACACTTGTGTCAGTGTCACACTCAAGGCTCAGGTATCATACCAGCACTATAGAGGGCTAAAAACATTTAAAATGATGCTGAGCTCTTCACACACTCTGTTGCCTCTCACTTCCCAGGAGCAATGTTTCTTTTCTTTGGACTCTCTTTTCTTTGGACTGATGAGTCTATATGATCTAGAAAACCGCGTTTCGTTGCCATCTGGCCTGCCTCTGAGAAAATTAATGAGCGGTTTCGTAGTTCTCCAACACTTTTCCTCATCCCCACTGTAGCAGCTAGCCAGAAGCAGGCAATTTAGCTCTGTGTGTTTGGCCTAAATGACGCTTAAACTTATCAGGGATGGGATATTGCATTGGTCACTTTTGATCGCCATTAACCCATTACTTTCCATCTGGTTTGATCCGTGGGTATTTTGTTCCAGATAGAGCATGCACATATCTGACACATTCCACAAAAACCAGGCAGACTGCAGGTGCTATTTCTTCCAAATCATGGAGCTATTAGCGCACGCAATCTATTATTTGTGGATCTTGCCACTAGTGTTTATGTCCCGGAGAGTGTGTCAAGAGGATTTGAGCCCTTCACATTAGATTATAACTGGTCTCTCTCTCTCTCTCTCTCTCTCTCTCTCTCTCTCTCTCTCTCTCTATCTCTCTCTCTCTCCTCCGACAGCATCCTGTTTGCAGACATCGTCGGTTTCACCAGCTTGGCTTCTCAATGCACTGCTCAGGAACTGGTCAAACTACTCAACGAACTCTTTGGGAAGTTTGACGAACTAGCTACAGTAAGTCCCCCCCCCCCCCCCCCCCCCCCCCGCTACAGTAAGTCCCCCCCCCCGCAGCAGAAGCTGTAGACACATTTAAATCTGTCAAATCTGCGCTGATTGTTTCAAAGCTAGATTATTTTACACAAATAGGTGCCAGGCATTTGGTGATTTCACCTTAAAAAGTTAATTTACAGTTTTGTTTCTGGCCACCTGCTGACCCTCTGGCTTGGTACCTCATAGAATAGGCTCTAGTCTATTCGATAGGGTTCATTGAGTTGAGTGCACACCACGGTTTAACTTAAACAGAAGTAATTGAATATACAGTTGTGCTTCTGTTATGGGATAATGTCAGCCTTCAGCCCAAAGTGACAGGGGCAGAGCCTGAACAGCGGGTGAGCTC